>NC_138369.1:170288806-170362057 GCF_054177405.1 Leptonychotes weddellii
CGATGTGGGACTCGATCCCAGGACCCTGGGATCATGACCTGAGCCGAAGGCAGACGCTTAACGACTGAGCCACCCAGGCGCCCCAGAGTAGGATGTTTTAACCGACTAAGCCACCAGGTGCCTAACCCCTTCCCTCTATACTATATATGCTGTTCTGTATTTTGATTTTTTTTACCTATTGTATTTTTTTAAGATTTTATTTACTTAGAGGGAGAGAGAGAAAGAGAGCGAGAGCACAAGCAGGGGGAGTGGCAGAGAGAGAAGCAGGCTCCCTGCTGAGCAAGGAGCCCGATGTGGGACTCGATCCAGGACTTGGGATCATGACCTGAGCTGAAGGCAGACGCTTAACCAACTGAGCCACCCAGATGTCCCTAACTTCTATTTTTAATTTTCTTTTCAGAGCCAATTTAAACATATTCGCAACAGCTTTATTCATATTAGCCCCAAACTGGAAACAATTCAAATGTCCATCACAGGTGAATGGATAAACAAGTTCTAATACATTCCTACAATAAATGAACACGTCAGAAAAAAAAAAAAGAGGGCACAAACTAGTGATCTTTGTGTTACTATGGAAGAATTTCAAAGCATCCAGTAGAGTGAAAAAACCCAGAGGCAAGTGACTATAGTATATCCTCTATGATAATATTTATGTAAAGTCCTGAAGCAGCCAAATGCAAGTTACAGGGCTAGAAATCAGAACAGTGGAAGGGAAATGGGGAGTCGGGCAGACACTGGCAAGGGACACAAAGGTTGACGGTTAGCCAGTTATGTACATTTGTTAAAACTCAAACACCACACTTAAAATCTGTGTATTTACTGTATGGAAAGTACACTCCAATTTAAAAAGTTGCACAGTTATCTGGTCAGCCACAGGAATCTTATTTCCTGTTTCTGGGCTCTTGGGACACAGGCGGTAATAACTATCAATGAGAGACTTTCACAAAACATTAAGATAAACTGTTAGATAATGATGGTTAAGTATAGATTCCCTAAGCCTGCAAAACCAGACCCGTCTTATAGGTCAAAAAAAAAAAAAAAAAGTGCATTTAAAAATATACACTGAAGCTAACAGATCTAACAAAATATTTTATTGCTGTAAAATTAAAAATAGTAGACAAGCATCATAGTTACAGTTCCAAGGCAGAATACAAATACATAAATTATTGCAGTTTTAAAAGAAAAAATTGCCAATGTCTAAAACTCTTTTAAAACCAACTTGTTTTTCACCACTGCAGTTTCATTTTCTTTTTCCAAAGACCCTAGCACAATTCTGTAAAGTAAATTTCTAACAGCAAAGAGAGATCAAGTTCAATGACCACAGTATATGCTACTCAGATTTAAAACAAGGTTAACACACACATACAAACCATAAAAGTAGAGATGATGGCATTTAACAGAAATCACAATGGAACACTTTCTAAACTCTTTTGGAGACAGCAGAATGGAAATAAATATTCTACATGTTTCAAGAAAAACACATTTACTAAAATTCCTTTGGAGGGGTGTGCAGTTGAGGGATGTTCAACGAACACTTTTTTGGGGGGCGAGGGCTCAATATTCATCTTCATGATTTTTTGGTTTTACTTTGGTAAGCTTAAAATCGTGTACTAATTCAGTATGCATTAGTAATTTGAACTCTTTTTAAACTAAAAAGAATAGGGAATGTATACATTACAAACTAGGTGCTAAAAAAATCTTAGTGCTAGGGACTTGTTATGATTGGTTCATAGCAAGGTGACCAAATTGCTAAAGGAGTTAGATTAAATTATAACAAGAGCAATTAGGAAGGGATGAAGTGAATGCAGACACTGACGTGTAGGACAAAACCTCATTATTCCACAGTATGAGAACCCTCCTCCAAGATCCCTTTGCTTGTGCCAGAGCCCTAGTACCTTATTATTCTGCTAAATAAACTCTTTCCCACCCCACCACCACAAAACTTAATGTGGCAAGAATAACCTGTTGAAGGTTTTATCTTTTACTGATTCTCACCACAAATTTCCTCAAGTAATTATTTCCACCAACCCAAAGTTAAAAATACAATTAAACACTGAAATGAAAATCAACTGCCCTTGCTTTACAGCTGCATCTGAACAAAAGATCTTTAAAAAGTTCGTAGAGTAATAAACTTTTTATTAAGTACTTAAAAATACTCAAGATATCTTACTTTAGCATAAGCAATATCTCAGTAAATCAGAAAAAAACACTATAAGAACTTTACATTGTACCATTTGAAAATTTTCATGTCACAACCTAATTTTAAGGTCACCAACTGAACCTCCTTCTAAGCTACACAAATAATTTCTTTAAAAGTTCTTAAGTTTAGAGCATATACATTTTGAATTGCATTTTACAATATTTAATAACACAAGCAGATTTCTTCTAAAACAAAACAAACCAAAATAAAACCAAAACTGGTAAACATCAACACACACAAATAGATCTTCAAAAATTAATTTAAAAAAACCCAGCAAAAACTGACAACCTTCAACAGTGTAAACACCAAGGTAAAAATATGTATCAACAAAACAAGTACTTTAAAACCATTTTCAGTGGTAAAGAATGTGATCAGATGAAAAACCCAAGAAATTTCAAGATGCCTGTCGAGATCCCAACAAAATAGAATATATTTTGACTATATTTTTGAAATCACTTCCCAACATGAATTTATTTTAAAAATAATTCTCAAGTGTATACAAAAATGGGCACTTTGTGGTGAAATGAGCATAAAATTTGAAGAACTAAGAACATTTCTTTGCTCCAATATCTAAGGAACTACATGATGGAACAAAATGCCACTATTCTGCTCTCTGCATCACCTGTTACTGGGTCCTAAGTGCATGCCTTATTTTTTTCCTTAAAGAAAAAAAAAAAAAGACTAATTTGGATATTAAATGCTACGATCAAAGGAAGACAATCTCAAATTAGAATAGATTTTTAGCTTAATTAAAAGTCTGAACAAATTTGAAAACTTTAATCTTGAAAGTGAATAGTCTCGTGTGATCAAAATTGCTTTTGACTTCAAATTGATTTTTTTAAACTCAGTTTGTCTAATTATGAAATCAAACATGAAAAAACATTAGTCTTATTTCACTCCCCTTAATCATATAAGCTCTGAAAATGTTAGTAACAGCTGATAGGCAGTCTTCTCCCTTTTGCTGTTTCTGAAACTGATGGCATGTATGAGATTTTCTTCTAAACTTCCTCAAAAAGTACTAACAACTATACAGAAGAATAGCCAAGTATGGTAACCAATATTTGTAGTATTTCATCTTCTCTCAAGATGGAACTTCATTCTGTCCCTTATTCTTATTTTAGCATATAAAATAATTGCATATTCAATCAAGAAAACTAACATAGGAATCAGTTTACCAAATAGTTGGATAAACTGCTGTACAAAATCCTTCAAGAAAAAATTCTTTTACTACAATATTCATCCAAATAAAGTACTAATGTGAGTACCAGCACCACAGATATTTTTTTTTACAGCACCGTTCAAGAGCTTAGGCAGAAATATCTAAATGGAATAAATCAGAATCCCGAATTATAAGACCTTAGTACATGCACCATCCCACCCAATTAGTAAAGCTACATATTTGCCAGAAACAAAGCAAACACTTTTCTTTGGATTAACGCTGTTGCATTTAGGACTGCACCATATGGCTCATACTCTGGAAATATGCTACTACTGATATCAAATGCAACACATCCCAAACTTTTATGACTGTCCCTAAGTGATCTAAATAGAAGCACAAACGTGTGCAAACACACTGGCTAGTAACATTCTTGATGAATTATGCCAAAAAAGAGCAAAGTCAAAATAAAAAATGTGACCTAACAACTAAGCACTTACTAAGATATTCACTGGCATCATCAGGAAATGTCTTTATTCAACTTATAAAGTAAATTTATAAAGATTTTGATATTGCACACATTCAGTTTAAAGCTTATCAAAACTAAGGCAATGCATCCCCACTCCCTGGATTTTAAATTCATTTTGGATGACTCAAAAAATTGACAGAAATTGAAAACATTTTTCAAAAGCTCCAAAACCAGTTATGTCATACTTAAATCAATTGCGGTTATCAATTAATACTCTCAGGCAAATTTAACACATCTTAGCATTACAAAAAGTTGTTTTCTACTAGATAGAGGCATTTCTTTGCTTAGTCAAATACTGTTCGTGTGTTCAAGACTCAAATCTGACCCACGCGGGGGCAGGCTGCCAGATTTAAGACAGAAGTCATTCATATCTTTATGCACGAAGCTGCCAAGCTAATGGGCTTTTCTGCAGATTCTTTCAAGCAAAGGATCTTACCTCATAAATACATTCTAAGTACCAACTAAAAACAGAATTTAGAGCCCATTTTAATTCTGCACTGGTTATAGATTTTACTATGTAATACACTGTTAAAAAACGTATCTAGCTGTTCGAGATGACCTACTAGTTCAAAATTCTTTGGCAACATCACAGGCAACTTCCAAGAATATCCTTTAGAAATGGGCTTATTTTTTTGAACTAGAGTCTTACTTTTCTGTGTCAAGCAGTCTTCTCTTTCCTCCTTTAAATTTTAAAGTTTAGAAAAATACCTCACAATGCCTTCTTTGGGTACAAATTTCAGTGATGCTGCTAAGAGAATTTGGACAGTTTAAGGATTCTTGAACCTGTATCTGAAGCGGCAAACAGAAGAATTTGAAGCTTTTTTCAAAGATCGGACAACAATTTTGCAGCACATTCAATTTGACAGATATTACGTTTGACTTGGAAGTGAGGCTTGACTTACTCTGTCCAAATTCTAACACATCGAAGTCATTAGAATGAAAATAATAATGAAGTAGAAGAGGCTTTTACTTCTATGGAGACAAGGTGACATATGAAAACTAGATTAGCATTTTCTTCCTGAACTCAGAACTGCTTTTGTTAGAAAAAAATAATGTACTTTTTTTTCCTTGGATACTTGCTTTAAAAAGTTATTAATTCCTCTTTCATATAAGAGTTATTAGAAGTCAAAACAATTCAACTAGATAGAGATCTACTCTAAAATACATTTATCTTTGGAAAACAAGATAATAGTAAAAAGAACATATTAAGAGAATAAAATGCAGGGATCTGAAATATGGATGAACATATTCACACAGGAAAGTGTAAATATAATATACAGAGGCATTCAAATACACATTTATAAAGAGAATGGAAAGGTACCTAAAATAGCATTTTTATATATAAAATTTTCATATTAAAATATTGCTCATAATAAATAAGAGGTGTATTATGAATTCCATTTCCCTCTTAAAATTATCTTTAGTAGTTCAGACTAATCTAAGGAGTTTTAAATTTTCTACTGTTTTGACAGGTGAATTACATTAAAATATGTTTAATAAAATCACACTGTAACAGTAGTCACATGTGGTAAGTTAGGGAGGGCCATTTAGTAATTATGGGAAGAAAGATTCCCAAAATGAACCAAAATGATTAATCCTAGAAGACTAGAGCGTAACGATCTGCTTTATTTGACGAAGATGTTAGATACTGCCTTCAGCTTTGCAAATTTAATGACCATAAAAAAAATGGACCACAACTTTCTTCAACTCCTTCAAAATTGGCATGTCTGGCAGACCAATAAATGGTAGGGGCATGAGGGCAAAGGACGTAAGTGTAAGTTTAGTTTAATTGTTTATGGGTAGGTGTGACTTCGTTCCTGTTCGCCCCACTTGCAGACATGGTAACTTGGAATAGTTCTTGAGAAGCTGTTCGATGGCAACGTGGCGGACGTGGAGCTCTGAGGCCAAAGAATCTTTTTCTTGCACTTGGTGTGTTAACTCTTCAAAAACTTCTGTAAAGATTTAAAAGGTAGTTGAATACATAAATGGGTTCAATCAGTATCTACAATGGCTTATGGACAGGAAGTGCCCATTAATATCTAGGTCTGGAAACCCCTCTAAGAGGCTTTGGAATCAGACTATCTTCATTTCTGAATTCTTGTTCCTACGCTTTTATGAGTCTCAGGCAAGTAACTTAAACTACATTTTCATTTCCTCTTATGTATAACCTCGATATTGACAGTAAGCACCTCACAGGCCTACGGTGAGGAGTAAATGAGATCATACCTGTAAAGTACTTTCCACAGAATAAGCACTTGATAAATAGAAGCTGCTATTACTATTATTATTGTTACACTGGCTGTGGAATTAAGGAAGGGGTTATGTAATCCTTAATCTGTTATTAACCGAATGCGTGATCTCCAAAAGCACCTTAATGTCTCTGAAGTGTTTCCTCACCTAAATGGGAATCAAGTACTTTAAAAAAAAAAAGGAAACAATTGGGGAATTTGAGCATTAACTGTTGTTAGTGTTAGCATACTATTTGATGATGTCAGAAGAATTACGAGCTGTTTTTCTTTTTTTTAAGGTGTGATAATGAAGTTGTGATTACCTTAAAAAAAATTTATGTTTTAGAGAAAACCCTGAAGTATTTGTGGACAAACAATATGTTGTCTGGAATCTGTTTCAGAATAATCCAGCTGGGGGTGGGGGTGAGGTGAAAGGAATGGGTGCAAGTAGAGATGAGAGAAAATTAGCTATGCTTTTGATAATAAGTTGAAGCTGGTGAAGATGGGTCAAGGGGTTCACTATACTATTCTCACTACTTTTGTGCTTGAAAGTGTTTATAATTTAAAAAACTCCACAAAACAGGGCTAATACAACCTTGTGGAACTGTCAGGGAGTGCATGCCCAGGTGCCTGGCATAATAAACTGTTAGGATGAGGTAGAGCTCTCCATTTTTACTGCAACAAGAAAAACTTATTTCCTCTTGATTTCATAAAGATGTTGTTTTCTTATTCTTTTTGCACTGGAAACTCCAATAGGTTCTAATCCCATTTCCAAATTTAAATGCAGATAAAGCTAATAGTGTTCTGTCACAGGGGATTTTCTGTATCAACATTTTCACAAGCATAAAACATTGACACTGATTCTTTACCCTGTATTTCCTGTCGGAGCTTTGCTTTCAGTTGCTTTACCTCACCAAGAGTCATCGAATTCACTGAAACATGAAAATATGTTAATTATTACCACAATAACATGGGAAAATAAACCATCTACATCACTAAAACAATATTCTATTTTTATTTTTTTTTAAAGATTTTATTTATTTATTTGACAGAGAGAGACACAGCGAGAGAGGGAACACAAGCAGGGGGAGTGTGAGAGGGAGAAGCAGGCTTCCCGCTGAGCAGGGAGCCTGATGCAGGGCTCAATGTGGGACTCAATCCCAGGACCCTGGGATCATGACCTGAGCTGAAGGCAGACGCTTAATGACTGAGCCACCCAGGCGCCCCTAATTATTTTTTTAAAGATTTTATTTATTTATTTGACAGAGACACAGCGAGAGAGGGAACACAAGCAGGGGGAGTGGGAAAGGGAGAAACAGGCTCCCCGCGGAGCAGGGAGCCCGATACGGGGCTCGATCCCAGGACCCTGGGATCATGACCTGAGCCGAAGGCAGACGCTCAACGACTGAGCCACCCAGGCGCCCCCAATATTCTATTTTTAAAAAAACACTGGCACTTATCTGTCAATATAGTATTCACCAATATTCTAGGACTCATTCATTAACTCCTGCAGGGTAGAGGACATTTTCAAATCCTAACCGCAACCCACAGTAAGAAACATTTTACACCAGTACACCTCCCAGTACACCTCCACCTGAATCAAAAGTTTTGCCAGAGAATACTTAGTATTACATCCATTGGATTCTCTTGTTTCCCTTTGTTTCAGTTTTTAAAAAGTGCTAGAAGTCACTACTCATTAAGTTGATTATACTTAAGCACTACATAATTCATGATGCACAGTGGGAAAGAAACAAAAGTACTGTGGAAATAATCTGAAAAACTGATTTGTCTACCTTGTTATGTAACCTTAGATAATTCATATGTAGAATCAAGAAGTTGTATAAAAATACACCCATAGTCCCTTCGAGCTCTAAAATCACTTGACTTAGAGTCAATTAAAATTATCTCAGCTTCTGTGAGTTTTTGCAGAAATAAATGCAAACTGAAAGGCTCACTTTTTCCAACTTTAAAATAAGTGCACACATTACCTCTGTTCTTTAGTGAAATGTCAGATTTTGGCTTTTGAAATGCCACCCCCAGTCAATCAGTGTTGTAGGGATGAGGAATGGGACAGTGTGTGTTAGCCAATGCTTGAAGACGTACTTCTAAACTATATGAACTCTGAACTTTCTTCTGTTTGTCAATTCCATTAGTTTAATAAATTTAAAATGGCAAAAGATATGATGGACTGTAGAATTCGAATGCTTTACGACATAATGAGGAGTATTTCAGAGAACTGATGGAAAATTTTTTGGGGGGGAGGAGGGGAAAGGGCAGAGGGAGAGAATCTTTTTGGGGGGGGCGGGGTGGAGAGACAGACTCTAAAGCAGGCTCCATGCCCAACATGGGCCTGACACAGGGTTCCATCTCACACCCTGAGATCATGACCTGAGCTGAAATCAAGAGTCAGATGCTTAACCAACTGTGCCACCCAGGCGCCCCAAGACATCTCATTTTTGCTAGGGTGATCCGGTCATTTAAATATGCTATAAAAATCTGTAATTCTACAGCCAAATTCTTGACATATCACATATATAAAAAATGTAAAAAAACCAAAGCCAACAAAACTGCAATCTTTACCTTTCTCCCCATTTTACTTACATTCCTCTCTGCTGTAACGTGGATGCTGGACCCGGACATTAGCCTCTGGATTAGAGATTATCTCTTCTTTTTTCTGTGGCTGGTTGTGACTATGAGGCCACAATACACTATTGTGGCATAAAGTGGCACCTGAATCTTGCAACATAGCAAGCCCAAAGTCTGTATTTCCCCTCTGCTCCAATATTCTTTGTGAACAGTTCGAGAGACCGCCTATACTTCCATCTATCCACTTTGCAGAATACTTTGGTACCTGGGAGTCAAACTGTGGGAGTAACTTTTTATCTGGCTTATGCCTGAAATTTAACAAGTGATGCTGGGGATTTTTAGAACATTCGGAATCAGAATCCAGATCCTTATTTTGTGCATACTGTACAATCCAGTTTATCTTCTTACTCAAAATGGTTTTAACTTCTTCATAAGTACTTTTTGAAAGTTTTGATCGAGGACAATCCTGGTTTGCAATCAAATGGTATTTTTCAAAGCAGTCTTTATGGCCCCTTAACGATTTGGTGTGCAAGAGATTCGATTTTGGTACTCCTATAGGAAAAAAAAAAAGAAACAGAAGACTTAAACAGTTTGTTTTTTTTAAAAGTTGCAGTAAGAGTATACAAAAATCTTAGTAAAATGCGGATGTCAGTCTGTGGTGGTTTGTAAATTAGAGGAAAAATGCTAAAGAATATTGGTGTTAATAATATAAAATATAGTCTAATAATTTCTGCTTTAATTGAACTACATATTCAGTAAAACTAAGTTCTTATAAATAATAAAGGCCTTTCCAAGGACGTTGGTCTAGAGGCCTGTTATTGCATACAATTTTAAAAAAGTACTACTAAACCAGCAATTTACATTTACAAAATGTTGGCCTTTACAGTATAGTGCTTTCTTCACTAATCCTCCTGAAGTACACACTTGCAAAAATTTCTGTTATAAGGCTCAAGAAGAGAAATGCTTGACAATTTTTTTTTCCTAATAAATACGTAGTCAATCATGTTCTTAAATTATTAGTTATGTTTCACTGGGGAAAGATACACCAGAACCAGAAAAATACACATTAATAATAGCCTCAAAAAGTCAATGAACTGGTTAGATTTATTTTATTAAGAAAATGAAAGCATCTAACATGTTTTCACATTTCTGTTTTAGCTTACTAAAACTTTATCAAGATAATTTTATCTTCTAGAAGAAACACATTACACACAATTATTTTTCATACAGCAGTAAATTCAATCCGCTAAGATACAATAACCAGTATAATTCTTTAACTCACAAATGTTTATTATATACCACAAGTAGCGGAAATATTCTTATTTCACTTTTCTATCTCCCAACTTTTTTTTTTTTAAAGATTTATTTTATTTATTTTAGAGAGTACGTGAGTGTGGAGAGGGGCAGTGGGAGAGGGACAGGCAGACTCTACGCTGTGCACAGAGCCCAACACAGGGCTCGATCTCATGACCCTGAGATCATGACCTGAGCCAAAATCAAGAGTCGGATGCCCAAATGACTGAGTCACCCAGGCGCCCCTCTACCTCCCAAGTTTTAAGCGAGCTTAAGTATGTCATTTCAATTGTTTTTTTTAAAATACAGATTATAGAACATTTTCAAAAACAATACATTTCTTAATACAGAATACATTCATACATTTTCATAAATTCAAGCTGTATTATTAAAGTCAAACAGCAGTGCTTTTATACTGAAGGTCAATAAGGGATGGGGAGCTGAAAATTAATGCCTGCCAGAATTAACCAGTGTAAATCTGCTTAGCTTTGAAAACAGGGTAAGTGGAGAGCCACTCAGGTGCTAGGTTAAAAAAAAATTAGCTGACTCCTCAGAAAAAATTATATTCTGCATTCATCCTTTGTTTTAAAAATTGAAGCTGTAACAATTTTATTAACCAAACTCCAAATCTGGGCCTAATAGTAAGATAATGAAGTATTTGCACTTTAATAGTATTAAATCAGGTATAAAAGTGCTTGTATTAATTTGTTCTAAAACGATGTAATATCAGCCAACGGTGGGACCTGCTGAGTTTGCCAAAACCAGTGCTAAATGGGCTATCGGTTCCTTCCTAAGTAAGCTATGTGAGTACACCTCCTGAGCAGTGATAATGTAATAAGCATATGGGAACAGCTGCTCTCCTGAGGTAAACTCAAAATATCTCAGCCTTATGTCTTCCACTGAGCACTAAAACTGAACTTAAACTGACTTTCATACACATTCTATTTATGCCTTTGCTATTTGTACTGCAGTTTTGTGTGTGTGTGTATGTTTTTTACCAGTTATTGTAGGTCAAATTCTGAGCAAAATTAAGGTACTTGAAGTGCAAACTCTCAAAGCTCTACTTGATGACATAGTGTGCGTAAATTAACACAAAAGGAAGTTTACAAATCTTGCTTATTAGAATAAAAACATTAAAGTTTTATTATATATGTTTTAGACCAGAGGTAAGATAAAAAGTAGCTAGTACAAATTACAGACCAAAGAAATAGCTCCAATCTGCTGTCTGATTCTAATACTACTGCTCTGGATAAACAGGTAGGCAGAGAGAACTTGAATTTGCTTATTTTACTAACTGGAAGATCTGTTAAAGAGCTGCCTTACTCCGCAGCCTCCCTTCAGTCTCATTGCCAACATATGGCCACAGCCAATCCCTGAAAGAGTCAACGGTCTCGTTAGCCCACTGCCACAGCTCTAATCCATGGAGCAATGATTTAGTTGAATCTAATAAACATAGTAAATTTTAAGTTTCTCCTCTGTCTATATGAAAGGAAGTTCTTTGGAATATAAAAAAGGGTTCTAAATTATGCTAGAGAAATTACTTTTTTGCTGTTAATTGTGTGGGCTTTTGGTATTTATTTAGAAACTTCAAACACTGTATTGATAAAAAATAAAAAATTATACAAAACGATGAATTTTGTGATATACCCAGAGCTCCAACAGCAGGTCAATAGATGTCTATTTGAAGAATAATGTGGGCTTTTTGAAGTTAAAGATTTTTCTTATCCAATGTTCCTTCATAGTAATTTGTGAAATATAACTTTTCTTTCTTCAAAAAGAATTTTTCTTTTAATTTTTACTTAAATCCCCCAATGAATGCTAGGAACCCAGATAAGAACATGATTACATGCATGTAGATAATCTTTTGAGATAAACAGCACATCAGAGAACTACAATATTCAATTTGCTGTGCAAATACATAAATGTAACATAAATGTCAGATTCTTTGAGACACTCAGAGGAGAAAAAGTCACCTATAAAAGACATGAAAAAAAGTGGCTCTTCAAACAAACCCTGCCTCAGCGAAATGCCTCTTCCTCCACTCTCAGTCCCCAAACCCCAAACCCGCTTCTCCTCCTGAGTCTGGCACCACCAGGTGCTCAAGGAAGAAACCTAGGGGTCCTCCTTGACAGCTCCTCACCTTACCCATCCCAAATGTTTTGCTGTCCATTTTAAAAATTTTTTTCTGCCATAAAATCTAGCAGTACAGTATCCCAAATCCTGCTTCACCCTTGGATCACCGCCCCCCCCCAACACTGTCGGGTCATTCCCATCTCCTATCTAGTTCTTACTCTGAGAAGCTTCTTTTAACCAATATACCGGGGTTAGTTGATCAGACCAGACTTCACAAGTGCCTCTTCAACTGGTCTTTATCTCCGACCGTAAGTTCTGTGAGAAGGGGACCGTTATCTGTTTTACATGCATCCTCGGCATCATGCCTGGCACATGGTGAGTACTCAAGAAAAACTTGTTAAATGAATAAAGGAAAAACTTAAATTATATATATATAAAAAAAAAAACCCTAACAAAACTTATTACCAATTATCATTCAAGGTCTACTACAATGAACTTTTGCCCATCCTAGGCAAGGGAGCCAGGCTGTGCAGTTTTGCCAGGGTACTCAGAGGTTAATGAAAGAAAGGCATCTTCCAGTGAAGTTACTCCTGCATTTAGTTTAATGGGCCATTAGTCTGAAGAACTCATGAGTGGCACGGATATAGAGATGGCAATCTTGTGGCATCATTCAATCTGCCAGGCAAAATCACGAACTTCTCCTCAGTTGTATAATTTTAATAGAATTTACATGCAGTGAGTATGTAAGAAGGCTGTTTTACGCAAACTGTAGCTCATTAATACCTTTAATTTCTTTAAGCTAACAATTTGAAACTTGACTGAGTTTTAAGGTTCAATTTGAAAATGTTTGTTTTATGAACGTGGTTTAAAATATCCCGCGCAGTAGCAGAGGAAACAAAAAATTCAAAAAGGATAATACACTGACTTGTTCACATATCTGAACAAATTACTTTTTAGTCTGGCAAAGAATGTTGAGTTGTTAATTTGTATCCACAATATACATGCCATTTTATAAACTCTTGAAGCGATTTTGTTTTCTTCCACTTCATCAGTTTGAATTATTATAAGAGAAACAACCATTGCTATTATCAGAGATCCCAGTGAGTTTCCCTACTGACTTCAATTTTAATTGCACTTACAAGTATAAACAGCTCTGAGCACTAATTTGTTTCCTCAGCAGCTTTTGAAAGGGAATGAATCTAAATGTAATTAAATGAGTTGGTATTTTTGAGGAGCTGAGTTATAAGGAGTTTCCAAACCAGGTCAACAAAAATCGCATTACAACTTCCTTACTAATAAAGAAGGTGAAGGCCAATGTAATTGACATCCTAACTATTACGAAAACTTCTTTAAAACATACTTCAAAAATGTCCTTGTAAATTTTTTTTGTGATGAGGTCATTATTATTAGAGAACTAAGACTTTAATTGGCAACCATAATTGCTTTTATTAAAGTACTAGTTTCTTCTGGATAGAGGCCATTTAGAAATTTATATAGGCAGTATATTTCTATATGAACAGTGGTATTTTAAAAAGTTAAGCTGTTCCTATTCAATAGTTTTCTTTTTTATCTTTTCCCACTTTCATCTCTGATTCTGTTATACCATTCTCACATACTTTGAAAACTTCCCACTAACCCATCTGGCATGCTATCCCCATTTCTATTCTTTAAGTCCCTCTTTAAGATCAATTTACTTTTAAGAAAACTTGGTTAAACCCACAGAAGAGCAAAAACCACTCAAATATAGATTTTTTTGTCTACCTACCACAGTGGCCCTTTTAAAGTAAGGATTACTTCCATGCTTATATTTAATCTGCCTTTTGTAGTAACATATTTTTTTTTTCCTAATAAGATGGTACTCTAAATGGCACTACAAAATGCGCACAAAACCCAAGGCTTAACAACTCCTATTACATGTCCCATCATCCTTGGATTTTACCCCCAGCCTCTTGAAGACCTTATCTGTGATTTGGTGGGAATGATGTAAGCTAAGCAATCTTTTCTTAATGGTCCACCAGCTGGTCCCGTCAAATAGCACACTTCTCAGCCGACTACACTGATGCTACATGGCTTTATGCTTCACACATTCTTGAATCCTATCATCTGGCTGCCTTATGTGTGCTTACTCTCTGTCAATTAGACTTCATTTTGAATTTGATTATTTCATTTCCCAATCAAAGGAGTGGCTTCCCATAATTTGATGCTCCCCAGGCAGGGCACGTCTAATACAACCTGTAGTTGGATGTAAAGCTGTAATACACAGCAGTAGCAGACTGGACAGCCCTAAGAGAGCGTCCACGAGTTACTTCAAACATAAAACAGTTACTTCAAACATAAAACAGAGAACTGGCAGTACTGGTTTTCCAAACTGTGGGTTTGTGTGTTCTTTCTTAATATTTAAATAAGGCAAGAAAATGTAGTTATGAATTTAAGTTCCAGGCTGTTAACATGCTGTGAAGAAATTTTAAACATATTGCCTTCAAATATGACCAACATTTGTGCAACGATTCATGCAGTACTGCTTCAAAATCTTTTATATGGAGGCTCACATTTTGCCCAGTTTAAAGAATTTTCCGAGTTCAGGTGTTTTTCTTTATTTGATGATCTTCTCTTGGTTGCTAAAAGAGGGAGGACAAGTACCTGCACGTTTATGTGCTGTGCATCTGAAGAAGTAATCCTGAGCTTATGTGTTCATGGTAAAAACGGGAGGGGAGCTAAACTTTTCGTTGTCCTAAGAAAGACTAAAGGGATTAAGAGGTTACTTCTTTGTGAGGCATTTCTGACCAAGGGAAGAGAGGAAAAGCTCTATCAGCAGAGGTAGCACACCCACAACCATACTGCAGACAAGTTTTGTTTAGCCTGTAAGTGTTTGAAAAGAAAAAAAAAAATTATCCACTTATAATTTGGTTTCTCTTAAAAACCAGATCAGAAGATCTGGCAGCAAGTGGCTAGTCATGAGAAGCAGCTACGTCTGAAAAGAGGACAAGTGCTCTTTAATTTAAAACCATTTTTATCATTTCCTTCATGAGTGTGTAGGGCACCTGTGACCTAGCAAGCTGTGCAGCCATGTTGGTTAGCGACACCTGTCACCCATCAAGACTGTGCAGTGATACAAGGTCTGAACTGCTTTGGTATAAAACTGCTTGTTCCGATCATGCTTTTCTTTTTTTTTCCCCTGTGATGCTTTGACACCAAACTCGACCAGGCTATTCTCCATCTGATGAGCTAGCAGGAGCAGCCAAGCTAGGATTCAAGAAGAGTTATTACTACTGTATCTACTGCCCATCACAGCCACTCAACAGTGGAGGAAGCTCAGATCGTCTATTGTGTCATGGGACTAAAGGTAGGAAATCAGACCAAAGGCCAAGGATAGATAGCTGGAGCACCTGCCTCCTCTCCCACCCACAACAGGCTAGGCTTCTATTTTTCTTGGTTGTCCTATGTGCCTTAGTGAGTACTGTGGTTATAACAGTGTCCTATTCCCTCCCACCCCATGCCTTTAGCTAACTGAGGAGTCACTTAAGAGTGTGTCCTATTCAAGTACCAAACATACTGTTTAAAAGTAATGGGTAATTGCTTATCTCTGCATTTAGCAGATGGAACTGCTGGCAACCACAATAAGCCAATATACAGATGGGTTCAGCAACTTGCTTTTCCACATTTTGAGAATCACTGCCCTAAAGAAAGATATGCCAACAGGTGGTCTTTAGACAGCAGAATGCAGCTTAGAGATGTTTATTCCATTCTAAAGTTTTTATGTGTGCTAAGAGAAGGATTAAGCAGTTAAACAGCTTAATCCAGTAAATGAATTATAAGGGAAAATTTTAGTGAGCAAGAGTTCAGAGAGATAATGTTAAAAGATAAACTGCAATCTCCAATAACCAAGGAACTGAGGTCTGGTATTGAAAGGAGATATATAAACTGCAAATGACTTGTTAAAAAGAGAACCGCTCAGTGAATTTTACTTTTTCATTTTAACAGTTGGAACACTGGGGAAACACACCTACATAACAACTATTTATTACTAACCGTACAAAAAATAACAATCCACACTCAATTCTATTCCCTAATTTAGCTACCTGTTTTTTAACTAGCAATGTCCAATAGAACTTTCTGTGATGATGGGCAGGTTCTTTATCTGTGCTATCCAACACGGTAGCCACCAGCCACCTGTAGCTATTAAGCATTTGAATGTAGCTGATATGATCAAGGAACTAAAGTTTTAACCTTATCTAATTTTAATTAAGTTTAATGACCACATTGTGGTCAGGCTACCAAATTGGACAGGGGCAGTTTGTCCAGAGGTAATTAAGCAAAAAGGGTACTTAGAATGAGAACATGGATGGAAGCTACCCATGTTCTTACTGATGATTTCATATGGGATACTAAGCTCACAGCAGCATACAATACAAAAAGCTAAATCTGTTTTTCTAATACATTAAAATTATGTCAAATTTAGACTATAATTTTTAAGTGGCACAAAGTTGCACTATAAAAAGTTTTAAGTCAATAATCCAACTGACCCAAGTAAACCTCTACTTGTTCCATTTTCTCCAAAAGAGCTTTAACTGAGTGTACTGATGTTTATTCTAAAATTGTTTTTGTGCACGAAGCTGTCATAAAAGACTCCTAAAAAGCTACACAAATTTACTGTAGTATGATTTGAGTTACCAGTTTTAAATATCTACTTATATGTGACACAAAGAGACACTAATTTGCAGAAAAAAACCCAAAACCCCCAACTTTCCTAAAAATAAAGTTAAAAAGATACATGTTACTTAAACAAAAGAAAGACTGAAAAAAACCACCTTTAGAGTAACACCAGATGAATGGGGACAAATCATTATGACAAAGTAAAATTACAGGTTCAAAAGTCAGAAATGTGATAAGTGTATGAATTCTTTGCCCTTTATTTATCTCATGAAACCTTGTCTGCCTGGTTAAGGTTCTGAATGATATATTTTCTTACAAATAAGAAAAAATGAAAAGCTGCCCCCCAGCTATTTTAAAACCTCAGTTTTGCATTTCAAACTTCTGCATGTATTTGAATCACAGTTCCTGAAATTCTAGTTGACTATTCCTTAAATAAATGCTAAATGGCAGCATCTAGTAGAGATATATTAGCTAGTGAATTTGAAAGCATGTATAATTCACTTACTGCTATAGGTAGTAAATGGTAAAAGTTCAGGCTGATGGGAAACAATCATTACAATTCACTAACCATTTGATAAGAAAAACCAAAGCTAAAAAAAAGCAATAATAATTGATGAATCATACTGCAAAATGCTAAAATAAAAAAATATTGTTGACTATGTGTTAAAATTGCATTATAGTAATTCTAGAGTAGAAAGAACTAAACAAAGGGGTTGGAGAACTGACGTACAATAAAATTTTCCCATCATGAAACAAATAGTTTTTTTTTTTAATTGGAAGATTACATGGTATTAATTCAGCAGTAATGGAAGCCATTAAAACAAATGATAGGACTGCAAATTGGGACGTGCCTCTGATCTAAAAGTCTACCCCTGGGAATTTAAGCTACAACGGAATGGGGATTTAATCAGACATGCATAAAAGATGTACGTATAAAGATGTTTTAGTACTGGTATATTGCAAGGAAGCTAAACATTCATCAATGGGATAGTGGCTAAATAAATTAGGGTACAATGGGATGCAACCTTAAAGAAAAAGTGGTAGAATTTTACCTAACATGAAAAAGATGTTCCTAATATAATATAGTAAATGAAAAGGCTGATTATTAGTTGGTACATACAGTTTGATTTCATTTTTTAAATACAATTTACTATACATGTGTGCGTGCACATACACATACATAATCTACTGCAGAAAATAATTTAGAGGAACATACCAAAAGTATCAAGAAATTGATGGTAGATAGGTAGGTGGGACTATGAATCTTAATATATATATATATTTTTTAAGGATTTTATTTATTTATTTGACAGAGACACAGTGAGAGAGGGAACACAAGCACGGGGAGTGGGAGAGGGAGAAGCAGGCTTCCTGCAGAGCAGGGAACCAGATGCGGGGCTCGATCCCAGGATTCTGGGATCATGACCTGAGCCAAAGGCAGATGCTTAATGACTGAGCCACCTAGGCGCCCCTGAATCTTAATATTCTTACTGCTTTCTGTATTTTGATTTTTCTGTAACAGGCATAATTTGCTTTTTCAATGAAAAACATTTAAAAAATGCCTGTGAAGAAATACATTTTGGTTTGGGAAAGAACACAGCATTCCTTGGTCCAAGACAAATTATGCTTTAAGTATTGTACTGTATGTTCCAATGGACTAAGTGAAACAAACAATAAAGACTGAGATACTGAAATGGTAAAAGGCACACATGCCTAAAATTCTCAAGTTTTACCAAGACTGTGAGAATTTTCTTAGACTAACAATGTATGGAGCAAGGAAAAATATTTACCTTCAAATGAAAGCAGTTCTCCTGCCCCAAAGAAAATCATAACCACATTATAGTTTTATCTGGCAATCCTCGGTGAAGACCCAAAGACCCAAAGGAAGTAAGGGAAAAAGACACAAGTGAACACAGTTTTATATTGTTGATAAAAAACAAACTGTGGTGAAAGGATTTTCTGAGCAGCTGCTACATGAGGGAAATGATGAAAGCTAGAGCAGAAAAACCTACTGAAATCAAATCACAGAAAGGTAAACTCAGGGGTGCCTCGGTGGCTCAGTAGGTTAAGCATCCGACTCTTGATTTTGGCTCAGGTATCTCAGGGTCGTGAGATTGAGCCACACCAATGGGCTCCATGCTGGGCGTGAAGCCTACTTAAGATTTTCTCTCTCCCTCTGGCTCCCTGAAGGTAAACTTGGAATAAATTCAAGCCTCCTCAATGTACATAAAACATTAAATGGAGAAGCTGTTCAATATACAAACCAATCACAGGAATCTTTTCAGTATTTCATCTTTTGAGATGAAATGCAAACAAAATCTTTCTATATTTGAATTTAAATACTAACATTCACATCACATACTATATTTACCACAGGGCTTCTATATTCATTATCTGTGTGATCCTCACAGCTGCCCCATGAACACAGGCAACGATGTTATTTATCATCACCTCTATTTAAATGTACTCCCAAAAGCTGAGCTGTTGCATACCAGGAGAACGGAGAAGTAAATGGTGTTTAGAGCAGAGGAAACTTAGACAAACCAAGACATGGAGAAGAGAAAGAAAGGGAGGGAACCGGAGTGAGAAGGACAGAGATGGAGGGGGCACCCCTTTGGAAGACTAATGGAAGATGAAAGTGGCAGATGAACACATTTTAAATGTCATGCTAGGGAGCTAATAACTTAACCTGAAGAAAATGGCAAGGAGTCAGTGGACAGTTAGTTCTATGACAATGAATGACAGGAAGAGATCTGTACTTTAAAGACCTTTCTTGATACTGAGGGAGAACTGGGGGTATAGGGCAGTGAGGGGGATAAAGGAATTGAATCTATGAAATGAATTAAGTGGTCTTGAGGAAATACTGGTGAGGAAAAAGGGCCTGGACAAAAGTACAGCAGCGGGAATGAAAAGTAGGGAACAAGTGGGAGAGAATCAATAGGACTCAGGGACAGACTGCAAAGAGAGGGTGGGTGGAAGGAGTCGGGTAGCAGATAGGATCAGCTGCTAACTCATAGGCCAATTCGCCTTTGTATATCAGAAAATTATCCCTGCCAGGGCATACAGCTTGAACAGCAGAGCCTAGGTAAGATTTCTGCTCTACACATCCCTGCACCTACACAACTCTACATGGAAAGTCCTGAAGAACCTGGAACCATTCATTCACTAATGGTGCTTTTTCAAAGTTTGCTCCTGAGAACCATCTGCTGAAGAATTAGCTGGGATTCTTGTTCACATGCAAATTTCTAGACTCAACTCTAGACCTATTGAACCAAAATCTCTGCATAAGAAGCCCAGAGTTTCATGTGAACAAAAGAATGAAATATAAATTGCATGTGTATTTGGAAGTAGAGATAACATTTAGTTCAAGAAACTTGAATTCAAGACATGTATCGAATATCTAACTGGAGGGGTCTAGCAAGCAGGTGAATATACAGGTCTGGCACTTAGAAGAAAGATTTGGTTTGGCCTGGCACTGTGTCTATGGTAAAGTACAGAGGTATGGTTGAAGACACTGTGGTGAAAGAAACAGAGGAGTGCAATATGAGAAGGCAAGGACAGAATTCAATGAAAACACTAGTATTTCAGGGACCTGTAACAGGCAATGAACCTGGAAAGACAGAAACCTGGATAGAAATAAGACATGTATTTTATCATGGAACCCAGGGAGTCAAGCATTTCAAGGAAGTGGGAAATGTTAAATGTCAGATTTTGAAAATGGTGACCAATTATAGGGGCGCTGAAGAGTAAGATGGGAGGACAGACAGAGGAGACCATGAATGAACACTACTGTTTCAAGAACTATGGTTTAAAGGAAAGAGTGTTTTTGCTTGATTTTTCCTTTTAAATATGGGAGACATGAGCATTTCTGCCATTCTAATCACCTTTTGGTCAATCTGGCAGGATACAGAGATGATAACTGTAGGCAGGTTAAGATGATGAGTAAGCATAAGTTAAAACAAATGGAAGAGAGGGTAAATAAATGAATTAAGAAGAGTGGGTGGTAGAAAAGACAGCCCATAAAAAGCATGAAATTTTTCTATATCCAGTCTTAACTGGATTAATTAAGATCTTAATTTCTTTCTCAAGACACTTATGGCTGGTATTTATCAGGCACAGTTAATAAATACACTGGTAACCTAAAACTGAGTTTTCTGGAGAACTTTCTGATACAGTATGTAGGAATTATATTTTATTTATATTGTATTTATTCTACTTTGTAGTAGAAATATAGCCAAAATGTTGCTTGACATTGAGTTGAAAATTGATGATATCCTGAAAATAATCTGAGGAGCCAAGTAACAAAGTCAAGATTATAAAGGATACTTTAAAAATAAACAGAAATGTTCTCAGGGCAAATATTAACAGAGTTAATGAGGAAGTAGAAAGAACACAAAAAGTTTAAAATTTTTTACACTGTGGCCAATACTTAAAGATCGTTACGTACTTTATATTAATTTTGAAATACTCCCCAATGCCACTAAAATTCCTCAACATATGGGCTGTTTTCAAATCAGACTAGCAATTTTTGTTCCTTAAATTCATTGTAGATATTATTCCACCAGTTATCCTAAGTTTTAGATATTAATAATGTCATTTAACTATATTTGTAGAACACTGTAGACATTGGAAGGTGCTTTTACTGTCTATTAAATTTAATCTCCACGTTATTACATAGGAAATGAACAATAAGTGTGAATTTTTTTTTTTTTTTAAAGATTTCATTTATTTATTTGAGAGAGAGAATGAGAGACAGAGCATGAGAGGGAGGAAGGTCAGAGGGAGAAGCAGACTCCCTGCTGAGCAGGGAGCCCGATGCGGTACTCGATCCCGGGACTCCAGGATCATGACCTGAGCCGAAGGCAGTCGCCTAACCAACTGAGCCACCCAGGCGCCCCAATAAGTGTGAATTTTAAGTAAGATAATACATGGAAAAATATATTGGTGACTGAATTTATACTTCATAAAGGCAAATAATCCCGTATCCTCTTCTAACATGCTATATAATTCATTTATTCTATTGTCTTTTACCTCTTCTCAAGTAAAGTTTGCAATGGTGGGGATTTATGTTTGTTTTGTTCAATGTCTTATCCTCAGCTACCAGAATTTCTGGCAGTTGCTTAATTTTTACTGAATAACTGGGCTTAAAAAAATTGCTATGGACCCAATGACATAGCTTTAATTACGAGATTTAGATTTTAATGGGTACACAGAAATCATTATTCTGCCTTTCTGGTATACAACTGAGACAGTAAGGGCAAAAAGCTACCAGAAATTGGAGCACCTAGGTGGCTCAGTCATTAAGCGTCTGCCTTCGGCTCAGGTCATGGTCCTGGGATCAGGCCCCGCATCGGGCTTCCCTGCTTGGCGGGAAGCCTGCTTCTCCCTCTCCCACTCCCCCTGCTTGTATTCCCTCTCTCACTGTGTTTCCCTCTGTCAAATAAATAAATAAAAATCTTAAAAAAAAAAAAAAAGCTACCAGAAATAGATACACCAGTTTAAAATTATTTGTAAATAAACAATGTTCTCTTATCACAAACTATAAATCCAAGGCTGTGTTTAATGGGTTTATTCCCCTTATCAAAATCCTAACAGATGGTGTGCCAAATTGTATTAGCGTAATTTAAATCCACTCTAACTAGCACTATAGTTAATACCACATTTTGACAATTTTTCAGTGTTAGCCACTTTGGTTTCAATCACTTACACATTTTTCATATATTACTATATTTGAAATTCACACTTAATGTTAATTTTCTATATGATGTGGAGATTAAATTTAAGGTGCTGTAAAAGCACCTTCCAATTTCCAAAGTGCTATACAAATATAAAGATATGTTGTCTTCATACTATATTCAGTAATAAACACTGGAAAATTTTAAGTTTTATTAGAACATCAACAGAGGTGCAATATTTCTACATATGTCCTAAATATTTCTAAAATGTTCTACTGATGTAGTTAAGTTCAATGCTCATTATCTTCTAAACTCAAACTTTCTAGAAAACTCACCTCAAACTACTCTTTCTCTCTCTCTCAAAGCACCCCAGGCACTTATTGGGGCCGATGAGCAAAAGGAACACGGTGTGCAATTCCAGGAATGGTGCTAACATTTTCACTTGTGTTTGCACTGATTGCCTCCACTTACTCAAAACCCTATTTCTTCTTGAGAGAAAGACTGATCAGGCTATGTTAGCCTCCATTACCTGGATGGTTGGGAGGACAGAGAACAGCGTTAGAACCATTACCTCAATACAAGCTGACACCTGCATGATTCTATAGCAAATGTCAGTCTACTCTCAACTAGCTTATCCTTTCTGGGCAGGAATGGAAAGACCATCACATGTGTGTGTCCCTTCTCCCTGATCATTACCAGTCCAACTTTAAGAGTTCTAAAAACTGTATTTTCTTGACAGATTGTTGAGATTACAATCTATATGGAGACTGCATCATTCCACTCTCTTAGGTCATCAGAAATGTACATTTTCAGATATTCCACTGAACATGCATTAATTAAATATGGGTAGAAATAATTTTTAAAAAATTACATCTCTCTTGAGACCCAGATTTTGTTCCTTGCCTCAATATTCACATTTATATAATTCATCTCTAACTTTGCCTAAAAGTTACTTAATATCTCCTAAATTTTAATAGTTCATGTAGTTTTCTTTGGAGGCAGAAATGATTTAGGCACTTGTTTTTTTTTTTTTTTTTTAAAGATTTTATTTATTTATTTGAGAGAGAGAGAATGAGAGACAGAGAGCACGAGAGGGAAGAGGGCAGAGGGAGAAGCAGACCCCCCGCTGAGCAGGGAGCCTGATGTGGGACTCGATCCCAGGACTCCAGGATCATGACCTGAGCCCAAGGCAGTCGCCCAACCAACTGAGCCACCCAGGCGCCCGGCACTTGGTTTTTTAGAGTCAGAGGCCTTGGGTCTGGACCTGTAAGCTGTGCAGTTTTGGACTAGTTACCTAGACTCTCTGCTCACCTTCCTTATTAATCAAATTGTGGTAACACAGTACTTTACAGTTATATTAAGAAATAAAACAATGCAAGGCGCCTGGGTGGCTCAGTTGTTAAGGGTCTGCCTTCGGCTCAGGTCATGATCCCAGAATCCTCGGATTGAGCCCCACATCTGGCTCCCTGCTCGGTGGGAAGCCTGCTTCTCTCTCTCCCACTCCCCCTGCTTGTGTTCCCTCTCTCGCTGTCTCTCTTTCTGTCAAAATAAATCAATCTTAAAAAAAACAAACAAACAAACAAACAAAAACAATGCATGTAAGGTGCATAATACTTGACAAACAATACCTATAATTTAGATAAGTCCCTTATCTAAAAATGTAAATGCCTTAAGTATTTACTGACAGTTGAACTAGCTTCTCCCAACTTGAGAGTGGTATTTCACTTCTTCCAGAGAACAGAGAAACCTACTTTTGTCTTCTTTCTTCACAGGCCAATATTACTTTGCATGGAACAGAAAAATTACCCTTTTATTTCTGGGTAGCTGATTTCTCTTTATCAACTTCCCGGTAATAGTTTTAAATTATTTTAATCACAAAACTTGTATCCCTTTACTGAGAATAATTTTGACCTACATATTAAAGATTTTCAATCTAGACTTATTTCTGTATCTCATAAAAAACATTTTTCATCTTTGTCCACAATGGGATGAAATAACTATGAAGTTGAACCAGAATGCCATTTTTAAATATTCTAACAAATCCTTTTTATAAAAATAATTATATAATTATAAAATCATGACGCTATTACTAAGATTCTGGGTTGTATATTCTGCTTCCTTGTTTTCAACTTTAAATTACTGATTTAAGGAATATGTTTTTAACACTGATTTAAAAAGGACTCAGGATCATCAAATGCCTTGGGGTCATCATTATGAGCACAAATCACTCTGTTGGGGTGTCCAGAATAAGAGAAATGCAATGAATAAAATGAATCTAGAAACACCCTTTCTAAACATAGCCCTGTTAAAAGTTCTTGCTCCGTGGGCACCTGGGTGGCTCAGATGGTTAAGCGTCTGCCTTCGGCTCAGGTCATGATCTCAGGGTCCTGGGATCGAGTCCAGCATCAGGCTCCCTGCTCCTCGGGAGCCTGCTTCTCCCTCTGCCTCTCTCTCTCTCTCTGTCTGTCATGAATAAATAAATAAAATCTTAAAAAAAAAAAAAGTTCTTGCTCTGTGTTTGGAGAAAAGTACTATGTTTTTTATCCTCCTGACTGAAAAGGAACCAATTATCAGTTAGTATTATTGGCTACATTTTATTTTTTTGAATATGATACAAAGTTCTATTAGTAAGATTCATAAAACCTCTAGTAGACTCCAGAAAGATCTCATGAAATTCTGTAAAAGGGCAGAAAAACAGCAGAAAAGTTTCATTGTGAGGAAGTTTAAAGGAAAGGAAATGTAAAGAAAAGCAGTACTCTTGTCTCCTTTAGATAGATTCACTCATCAGTCAAATATTTATTCATTACTCCTTGCCAGTCCTTGTGCTACTGCTGATTATATACTAGCAAATAAAAGAGACTCTAAAAGGAATCCATGCCCTTACGGAATTAAAAATGGGGGGAGGGAAGCACATCCAACAAATACACAAGCAAATAACTGCAGTAAACAATTTTAACAAGTACCATGAAGAAAAGGGTGCTGTGGGGAAAGGAACATTAGGAGAGGAGTGGGGCGGGGGGAGGGGTGGGGGGGGAAGGGGCAGTGAAAGGCAGGGAAGGCTGCTTTGAGAAGTAACTTTTTAAGAATTAAGATACAGGTGGGTTCTCTCTGTGGAGCTACCTTGCATGTATTTTAGCTAGGCATATAAGTCTATACCTTCTCCACACCTGACTTCCAACCCTGGTATTTTTGGTTAAAGGGATGGAGGGGTAATTCGCTTATTTATTCACTCACTCATTCTGAAAAGAGATATGGAGAGGGTAGGAATAATAGCTTTGATCTAGACATGTAATTTGAAGTACTTATGCATTATTAAAAGTAAAGATGTCTAAAAATTAGTTGCATATATTGATGTGTAGCTTGGGGGGTGGGGAGATGGGAAGGAGGCAGGAGTTAATTTGCTAGTTTTCATTATATAAAAGGTCATGAAAGCCCAAAGAGTGAGGATAAAAAGGCCAGGACAAAGTATGCTAACAGTAAAAAACCAGAAAAACAAAAACCTATAAAGATTAGCAGGACTAATCAGAAACATTAGGAAAACAACTGAGTGAATGGCATCATTATACAAGTGCTGGTCTATAATTTAAGCACTTAAAATATGACAAAGGTCAAACAGAGAAAAGTTCAATTCCCACAGTGGTACAACAACTCTGACATGAGAGACCTGATCTGAATCCCTTCTGTGCCGTTTACTATCAAGGTGACTTGAAGGCAACTTTACTTGACCTCAGAGCCTTCATTCCACCACATATAAATGAACTACTACCATTTACCTCTTAGTCCTGATGGGAGAGCTCCGTTAGCTATAATAAATGCTTGATTCTGCATAAAAATCAGTGGCAAATGAGGGTTTCCCACCTGCCTAGTCATTTCTACAGGCATTTTAGCTATACACTGTGTCATAAATGGGAGAAAATAAGTATTAATCTTTCCCTATTTAAAACTTAGATGGGCATATACCTCTAGCTGAATTGACAGAATAATAATACCCATAAGTAACTTGCCCAAGTTCTCTCAGTTAGTAAATGGGAATTTGAATCTCGACAGTCTGGCTCCAGTATGTCTGCCCAACCGGGAGTTTCTGGACCTCTGGAGCACAGTATCACTCCACTTCGGTTACTCTGCAGCCCCATCCTGAGCATCAAGAACAAACAGATCTGAGCTCCAATGCTTATCTGCCAAGTACTCTTCTTGGAACAAATGGCAACAACTGGAGTTCGGCCTTCTGAAATAGATTCTGGCACAGTAATTTCAAGATTAAGAAATACAAATATGAAACTGCTTTTATTGGTTACATTTGAGAACCAGCATGACACAGAAACTTAGGGATCTTGCTAAGAAAAGCCAACTAGTATGTGGTAGGGTCAAGATGCAAGGCCAGGTCTGAGTCCAGGGCCCACATGCTTCATCAGCAGAGCAAAAGTGGAGCAGTGACAGGTATGTCCAGCTGTAGAAAAGCAATCTTCCTTGTAAAGGTATGAGGAAGGCGGAACTACCACGTTAGTCTATCATGAACAGAGTCAGGGAGAAAGTAGGAAGAGTTTTTCCAAGATTATAATCTCTAACTTGCTTCATCACACAAGTTTCCAACAGAGTAAAATATTGGGGGGGAGGGTTTCTCTTTAAGAGCAATAGCATTAATCATTACATGTTATATACTGAGACAGGTCAGAAACTTGAAAATTCTTACAGCTGTCTGGCAACAAGTCCACATGTGATCTGGCTGCATGTCCATCCTCAGAATATAAACCTTCATTCTGCTAAAATCCCTTCTAGTTCTAACTCCAGCATTAGAAGAATCATTAGAGCATTACTTGTTGGTATTAGCTGGAGCTCAAATAGTTTGTCCTCAACGTGGAATAACCTTTAATTACTAGAAAGGCCTCTCTGTGGCTGATTTTGTTTGTTGCCTACTCAATATCCTTTGTCCCTTTCTTTGAAAAACACTGATTTTATTTGGAGCAGCTTCTCTTCAAGGGCAATGAAATGTGTAAGAAACTATTAGGTGGAAATTCAGGAAAAACTCCTTTTCAGATGCAGGAGATTACTACCAGATGAACTTGAAGACGGTTAAGTATGTGGTAAGGAAGGTGGAATAGAAAAACAGAAGCAGCTTGAGACCTTCTGATCATGGAGCTACCATACTAACTCCAGATTCAACTTCTTTTTATATGGGAGATATAAAATACCCATTCTATTTTATTTCACCATTATTATCCTCTTATATATAGCCAGATCTCATTCTTAATGGATATATCTTCCCAACCAAAATTTGGTTACAATCTAAGTTTTAAATTCATCCTAGACTTTAGATTTAGAAAACTTAACAAAGTTAAAAGGGAGGGAAAGTTGGGAGTAACTAAAAAGAAGCCACCATGACAGGGATAAGACTGTGGAACCTGGCTCCTCAAAGATGGGTTACCAGTTAAGTCCCAAGTCTTCACTAGATGTTGTTAGCCTAGATTCAATTATTTTTTAAAAAATATTCTAGGGCGCCTGGGTGGCTCAGTTGGTTAAGCGACTGCCTTCGGCTCAGGTCATGATCCTGGAGTCCCTGGATCGAGTCCCGCATCGGGCTTCCTGCTCGGCAGGGAGTCTGCTTCGTCCTCAGACCCTATCCCCTCTCAGGTGTTCTCTCTCTCTCATTCTCTCTCTCTCAAATAAATAAATAAAATCTTAAAAAAAATAAATAAATAAAAAATATTCTAGAATTTAAACTTATCACCAGTCAAACCCACTTTCCACTTCCATCCCTCCCTATTTCTGTCCACATAATGAGGTTTAACTGTTACTGCCATTTAAAAAGTATTCAAGTTTATTTAAAGTGTCACAGGTACTTTAAAGGCATCAAAAAGGCAGGTAAGAAAAAAAAAATTAACCTTGTGTCTGTATTTCTAAGTGTATCAAAGATAACTAAGTTAAAGTTCAAAAGTTACATTAAGTTTTATATTTTAAAATGCTCTCTTAGTTAATACAAATGTATGATGTTTGCAATCATGTGAAACAACAGAAAGAGGCTAATGCCAGATTCAGTTAGCTGTATATACAGTTTCCCTATCACAAGGGGTGGGTCATTTTACTTAAGTGGGAAGATGCTAATATGTCAGAAGCAGGACAGTGGAAGAGCTATCGACAGACTCTGAATAGTAAATAACCAGTCTTGACATCCAAACCGAATCAGGACTTAATATTGAGATTCAAACTGCTCCCTGACTACTAACCATGTGAACAGTGTTTTGGTCAAAGACACAGAATCAAGGAAGAACGAGATTAAAAGTAAGCACTGGGTTCACCAGTGCTTTAACCAAGAGAAAAGACCTATAGATTTTTCTTGGTAGGAAGATTACCAAGGATCTGAATTTGGATTGGCTTCTAGAAAAGTTCCTAGAAAGTTCAACAAATTAGGGGGAGAAAGAAGACCGAGATGCACTAGTAAGCATTAGTGATGCTTACTAATCAACCATCAAGTTAGACTAAAACCTTGCTTGGCATAAGAGGAACTGATACAGTCTTAGAAAAAAAAATTATTTTCACAGAAAAGAAAGGAAGTCAATTATTAGAGGAAGGTAGGGATGCTCTAAGAATTATTTGCACAGTGTTTTGGCACGAAATGAAACAGACAGTATAAAGTAACAGATCAGAGTCCTGGATCTTTGTCCCCTCTAGTTTCATTTCTGACTCTGACCTTTTACAACTGAGTTTCGTTACTGGCTCTTGATTGCCCTGGGCTAACTTCCTCCCAGCCTCAATAGCTTAGGGAAAGGTAGTAATTTCATCACTAACTGTAGAGATTTTAGCATAATGAACTATGATGCATATTAGAGTATCTGATCATACATGCACAAAAAAGTTTATAGTGTTTTAGGGCCATGGATATAGGCCACGAGTATTAGTAAGTTTATGCATCTGTGTTCTAATCCATAAGCAAATTATTCTAATGGTGAATTACAGGTACGAAGAAAAGTCAATCTTACGAGCATTTCAAAAGAGTTGAATTCTCAAAGTACACTTCTTAGGTCCTTGAAGTATACAAGGAAGTATACAAAATGTAGGTACTATTTCCTTTTAATTACCAAAAAGTCACAGAAAAAAGGCAATTTAGAGCCATGCTCAGAATATGAAATCTGTCAAGATTTAACTGTCTTTTGTTATTTTTCTTTTATTTTCATTTTATAAATATATGCATGCACACAGCTTTTAAACAAGAGGCCATTTGATTAGACCAGTTTTGATTTGACCTAATGAGCAATCCCAAAGACATATAAAATACTGTTGTTTACTACAAATGTGTGGAGTCAAAATTAGGTAAACTGTTATTATTCCTTAAGAAAATTTTTAACTGGTCTCTTAGCAGAGAAAACAGAATGCTTCAGAGCAAATTTAGCTAACCAGGTAAGATCAACATTACCATACTACAAAAAGTTATATGAAACTAGTGAAGTTAAATGTCATGTTTTACAAGTTCTTCTTACATTCTAACATTCATTGACTTGCATTGTGCTAACAGCTTTGTAACTTAAAGTGTTCTAAACCTTAAAACACTTTAACAGATTTACTGACATAGACAAGAATATACCTTGTTATTTTTCAGGTATGTGATTACTTTATTATCACCTTTTTTTTTTTCATTGACTTTTAAAAACCTGTATACTGATATGAAAACCAAAATTCTGTGGAATTCAGAGTTTTCTCCTATAATAATCTTATGACATTAAGTTAAAATGGTTATAATAGACTAGTGCAGTAAATATAAAAATCTGTATATTTGGGAGAACTCATATCAAATAAATTGAGATAAAAAAGTTTAATTCTAAAATAATTTTTCCTCATGAAGGTTTAATTCACATTTTAAAATATTGGGGCGCCTGGGTGGCTCAGTTGGTTAAGCGACTGCCTTCGGCTCAGGTCATGATCCTGGAGTCCCTGGATTGAGTCCCGCATCGGGCTCCCTGCTCAGCAAGGAGCCTGCTTCTCCCTCTAACCCTCCCCCTGTCATGTACTCTCTCTCTCTCTCTCTCTCTCATTCTCGCTCTCTCAAATAAATAAATCTTTAAAAAATATATATATATATATATAAAATCCTAAGTGTATGTAGAGTACAAAATGAAACAGTTCTAATTCAAATTGAGAACGGTCTTTTAAGTTAAACATAACTATTATTTCAACAACATATGACTTATATATTAAGATAGATATTATTAGGGGGTGGGGGCGCCTGGGTGGTTTAGTCCATTAAGCGTATGCCTTTGGCTCAGGTCATGATCTCATGGTCCTGGGATGGAGCCCTGTATCGCCCTACATTGGGCTCCCTGCTCAGCAGGGAGTCTGCCTCTCCCACTGCCCCTCCCCCACTGTTCATGCTCTCTCTCAAATAAATAGAATCTTAAAAATAAAATAAAATTTAAAAAAATATGTTATCACGGGGCACCTGGGTGGCTTAGTTGGTTAAGTGTCAAACACGATTTTGGCTCGGATCATGATCTCATGGTCCTGAAACAGAGCCCATGCTTAGTGAGGAGTCAGCTTGAGATTCTCTCTCCCTCTTCCTCTGCTTCTCCCGCCCTCCACCCCCCCTATGCTCTCAGAACGCATGCTCTCTCTCTAAAATAAATAAATCTTTTAAAGAAAAAGATATTTTCAGAAATGAAACATTTACAAAAGTGGTACCTGAGGAGTATTTGTATATTCTCTATATAATGACAAAAAAAGTTAAAAGGCTTATTTTAAAAAGGCGAGAAAAGCAATTTATGGAAGTTTAGGTTTCTGTGGAAAAAGTCCATCACAGCACGATCCCCACTAATGATGATTTAGTGGGAAGCACTGGTTAGGAAAAGTTGGCTGACCAAGTAGCAAGGATAGCTAATTAGGATTCAGGAAAATGGGTTTCTAATATTAGCCCTATCAACTAAAATAACTACTGACAATAGCTCAACGGTATTAAGATCATATATACTGGAAACAATCACCAGGCTTCAAACACTAGCATGTCAATTACTGCTGTGTGACTTCGAAGTGCACTTTTTAGGTCTCAAAGGTTAGGTTCCATTACCTTTAAAATGTATAACAGAAGCCATGCCAGAGCTATTCTGAGTTAACTAGGGTAACTCATGTAAGGTGCTTAGTACAGAGTCTGGCCCTAACAACAGGACGCCATCACCACTAGAGCAACCTTGAACGGTCCTATTTGGCCCTCAGTTTCCTTCAATGTAAAATACAGGTTTGAGCTGGATCATTTCTAATGTCTTTGCCCAGCCAAAATTAAAATCTACAATGTAGGCGCGTGAGTGCCTCAGTTGTTAAGCGTCTGCCTTCGGCTCACGTCATGATCCCAGGGTCCTGGGATCGAGCCCCGCATCGGGCTCCCTGCTCAGCAGGAAGCCTGCTTCTCCCTCTCCCACTTCCCCTGCCTGTGTTCCCTCTCTCATTGTGTCTCTGTCAAATAAATAAAATCTTAAAAAAAAAAAAAAAAAAATCTACAATGTAAAAGAATACATATAGAGCCAACTCTTATTTTCAAAGAACATAAATTTAGATCTTTCACTGTAGTATTATTAAGGACATGGTAATTCAGATGCTATATAAGAACCATATTAAGTGAGCCCTTTTAAATTAGTTATAATGACTACACTTATTAAAGACAAAGTTATAGGTATTCTATTTACCCCCAAGAAATCCAAGATCTTCCATCGATTATCATGTTCAGCAACTGTAATTCTTCCAGAGTAAAATGGCAAAACTATCATAACCAATATGATCTTAAATGGAAAATGAATATCATATAATTATACTTTTTTATTTTAAGAATATTAAGATTCTTTTTAGTTTGAGTCATATTTTTTGAAAGTCAGGGTCCATAACATCAAGATTAAAGAAAAAAACACATCCCTCATGTTTGAGGGCAAACTATTGTCTATACACACATTAACTGTATACCAATCCAAACAAATAGTACATAACATTTTTTTTTAATATTTGGAGAACTCTTTTTCATATGCTTTCAGAGATACTATTAAGAAATGTAAAAAACCTTTTTAATTTTTAAAAACTATTGAAAGTGTGTGTGATTACTGAAAAGAGGTTATCTAAAAATTTAAGTTTTTCCAGATAAGACAGCACTAGGGAAAAGTTCTAGCTCACCTCAGTCAGGTACCAGGATGGAAGGCCAAAAGAATTAAATTACATTTGCCCATCAACTAAAGAACAAAAGCATACACACAGATCTATTAAACTTGACAACTTAATAGTCTCAAACCAGAAAACATGTTTACTAACCAATACTCATACTTTGTTTTTTATATTAGCAGAAATGGGGTTAGTACTGTGGGAGTTTAAAAAAAGGTAAACATTTAAGTTCACAGCTGTGAGAACTTCAGCTTCAGTTTCCATAAATCCTTATCTTTAACAGATCTTCACACATCATACTTGGCACAATTTCCAGTCATTCAAGAAATTTTATTTTACCTTATAACCAGTTCAGCAAAAGTAAAGTTCATGCCATAAAATCAATCTATACTGTGTCCTTACCCTCAATATTTAGCTCAAAACAAACGTGGCAGAAGGAGAGTGTTTCTTTGTCTGTTCCCAGTTTACAAACACTGCAAATGTTGTCATCGTTCAAATCAATGTTTACAAACTGCTCCTCTTCGTTCATAGTGCCCCTGTTAAGAAACAGAAAGGGAAAGTTATGCAATTTCAAGAACCCGACAGTATGGTAATATTAGGAACTTCTAGGAGAAGGATGCTCTTTATCTAACGCAACGGACTCATCAAACAAGCATCGCCATACTTGTACTTCAGTATCCCTCTTACTGTGTAATGACACAAAGCTAGTCAAACTTAAAGCCTTGTCATAGGTGTCACTATGCCTAAATGCCTTTTTCTGATCCCGTATTTCATTCGGTTGAGGAGGGGATCTGAAGGAAAGCAGTTTGCGAGGGTTCTGCTCTGCCCCATCCCCGGCCCAGGCACAGAGAGCTTAGCAGCGCTGCCGGGGGCGTCTTTCAACCTGCTTAATGCTGTTAAATACAGGAAAAACGACCTGTTCGGGACACTGCTTTGCTAACTTCATTGTGGGAACCCTGAGATGCGTTTCGCTAACTCGACGTGGCGAGGCTTCCTATCGGAGATCCGCGGCAGGAAAATACACGTGGAAGCGCGAACACCCGAGGACGTCCCGGCAGCGTCTAAAGCACCCGCACGGAAGGCTGGGCAGAGGCTCCACCGTGCGGGTCCGGGACGGCCGGAGCCGGGGTGTCCAAGCCGGGCCGGGAGGTGCCTTGGGGTCCCTTCACCCCGGACTTCCTCCAGCCCAGGAAGAAGGCGTCCGAGGGCCAAGGCAGCCCGTCAGCCCGGGACTCAGCGCCTCGGGGAGCCAGGCCCCCACTCCACATCCGGCGTTGGGGGCGCGCGCCCGCCGCGCAGGATGCCGCGGACCGGGAGTCCGTCTCTCCGTCCGTCGGGGCGCCCCGCGCGGGACAGTGCGAAGGGCCGCGGGGCTCGGAGCGCGAAGGCGGCGGGACCGCGGGACAGCGGGGCCGAGGCGCGGGTCGGTCGGGGACCCGGGCGCGAGGTCTTTACCGTCGGCTCCGCGCGCCGCAGAAGCAGTTCCGCGCGGCTCGGGCTCCTCCACTATTGTTTCCGGCCGCAGCTGAGGCGGCGGCGGCAGAGGCGGCAGCCGCGCGCCCGGCCCCGCCCCCTCCCGCCGGTGCCATCCCGCGAAGGCTGGTGGGGGGATGCGCGGGGAGGCGCGGTCGAGGGCAAAGCTGCGCGCCCGCACGGCGGCTGCGGGCTTCCCCTCTCGCCGCCTGCACCGACGCCGCGTCCTTGGCTAGGATTTCCTCGCGATTCCGCGTCTCTTGGCCGGATCTCTTACGGTTCTCTGGAACGTGGCGACTCATATGCCCCCCTCCTCGAGGCAAGTAGATAGAGGAGTCCGTTACTACCTCCCCCTTCAGCGTAGTGGAAACTACTGCCCCCGGGCTGGGGCCGCGGGGGGCGGGGGCAGAAAAGTGACGAACGGGTGAGAGAAGGGGACAGAGATGCGTGGGTGGGATTTTGTTTGAAATCAGTAGACTGAAGCAGGAGTATCACTGAACGTCGAGTTAGGTTCCAGTTGAAATATTTAATAAGGGAAAAGTTCATATTTCAGGTTTCGTAATTTAGGGATAATTTTAAATCGAGAACCTTACTTTTTAGATGGGGCTCCCCTCCCCTATAATATGGTCCATTCCATGCACGCCCACGGGGATAATCCCGGAGCCCCCTCCCCACTTTACTCTTCGGTCCCGCCCTGTTCTCAAACTCTGGTACTTAAATTCTTTTGCTTACTTTGCCTGACGTTTTAAGCCTTTTTTTTTTTTTTAGGTTACAGTTTATGCAATACTTTCCACTTACATTTTCTATTGTAATCTTCACAACCGCCTAGAGAGGAGAAACAGGAACTATTCTCTCATTTTGCAGCCTAGGAATGACTAACTCAGATTATGGTTGCCTGAGAAACAGAACTGGGACTTGAACCCGAGGCTGCTAATGTAAAATCACTGTGATTTTCCACCGCATCATAAGCACCTGTGCTGGTTACGTTCACAAATAGGAAGCGGGCTGGGTTGTCAATTTGCATGGAATGGATTCCATAGGTTTGAGAAACTTCTAGGCCAAATTGGCACTTGATACAAACCATCAATGCCTCACAAAAGTGATGTGTTTTTGCTACTCAAAGTGCAGTAGAGGAACCAGCAACATCATCATCACCTGGTGTTTTGTTAGAAATGTAGAATCTCAGCTCTTACCCAAGACTTCCTGAATCAGAATCTTCATTTTAGCAAGACTTTAGGTGATTCCTATGCACACTACAGTTCGAGAAGCATTAATTGAAATAGAATAGTCTGCCCTTTTTCTATTTGGATTTCTCAGTCTAGGTACATATAACTGAAATATCTTCCATCATGGATTCCACACATGTTTTCAATGAAAGTGCTTTATAAAATCACTAACACTTTCCTTGTAGTGAAACAAGTTATTTTCAATTCTCAGAGATATCTCATTTTCTGTGACATTTTGCCCTGTTAACTCTCCTTAAAGCTCCCGACCCCTGTTGCATTGTTGTTTTGAAGTCCACAAATCCAGGCCTAATTTACAGAAATAAAATTTTCACATTTTAAAGGTACAGTCAGTGAATTTTGACAGATGTATACACTGTGTAACCACCACCCTGATCAATTTATTGAACATTTCCACAACTCCCAAATTCCCTTGTGTCTCTTCCCAGTTAAGCAACCCCCACCTCTGATCTAATTTATAACACTAAAGGCAAGTTTTGCCTCTTCTAGAACTTCATAAAATGGAATTAAATGATATATATTCTTTTGTGATTGGCTACTTTGAGATTCATGATGATGTTTTGTAGTAGTATTGCACAATTTGTTAGCCCTGTGAGTTGTTTCTAGTTTTGGAATTATTATTATAAAACTGTTATGAATATTCATTTAAAAGTCCTTTTGTGTATTCATGTTTTCTTTCTTGCAGCTAAATACCTAGGAGTGGAATTGCTGAATCATATGGTAAGTGCATATTTACTTTTAAAAGAAATTGCCAAGGTGCTTTCCCAAGCACTTAAGTCATTTTATGCAGTTAGTACTGTTGTGTCTTCTTGATGAATTAATCCTTTTGTCACTCTACAATTTTTCCTTTTATCTGTGGTAATAGTTCTTCTGAAATCTATTTTCTCTGATACTGGTATAGCCACTCCTGCTTTCTCATGATGAGTGTTTCCATGTGTATCTTTTCTTCTCTTTTTATTTTCACCTCCCTTGTCTTTATATCACTACATTTTTTTTTTTTTTTTTTTGTAGACAAACATAGTTGTGTCGTGCTTTTTTAATTTGGTCTGACAATCTCTGTCTTTTAATTGGTGTGTTCAATCCTTTTATGTTTAATGTAATTATTGATATGCTGAGTTAAGTCTACCATCTTGCTAGTTGTTTTCTACTTGTCCTATATGTTCTTTGTTCCTTTTACCTTTTTGCAGGGCTTCTTTGGATTAGTTAGGTTTTTTGTTTTGTTTTTCTGTTTAGTATTTTGTCTCCTCATTTTATCTCCTCTACTAGCTAGATTTTATGTATATATGGATGGATATATTTATGTATCTGGGGGCTGAAAAATATCTATGGTTTAGTAGATTCATCTTTAACTTATCACAGTCTACCTGAAATAAAATTATACCATTTTATGTAAAATGTAACAAGCTTACAATAATATATTTCTCTACTCTGATCATTTATTGTCATATATTTTATTTCACATGTGTTATATACTCCAAATACATTGTTTATTTTCTTAATAAGCTATATTTTAAATAAATTGAATAAGAGAATAAAATAACTTTTATATTTACTCACATATTTACCAATTTCAGTGTTCTTCCTTCCTTTGGTTGTAACCATATTGCAGCTCGTATCATTTTGTTTTACCTGGAGAACTTCCTTCATTATTTTTTGTAGTGTTGCTCTGTTGGTAACAATTTCTTTCAGCTATCATTTGTCTGACAATATCTTTATTTCACCTTCAGTTTTGAAGGAATCATTCTGAATATATAGAATTCTAGGAAGACACATTTTTGTCTTTCAGTCTTTTAAAGATGTTGTTCCATGTTCCCTAGGATTGTATTGTTTCTTATGAGAACTCAGCAGTACTTCTTCATTTTTCCTTGTGTGTGTTGTGTCCCCCACCACAATGCCCCATCTGCTTTAAAATTTTCTCTTAATTGTCTTAGTCAGTTTGATTATGATGTGTCTTGGTTGATTTTCTTGTGTTTATCCTGCATGGGGCTTGCTGAGCTTCTTGAATATGGGGTTAATATTTTTCATCAAATGTAGAAAAAAATTTGATTAATCTTCTCCTATATTCCAGGATTGCAATTACATATATGTTGGATTAATTGATATTATCCCAGAGATGACTAAGGTCCTGATCATTTTATTATTCAACATTTTCTCTCTGTACTTCAGTTTTTACAGTTTCTTTTGACAAGTCTTCAAGTTTACTGTTTCTTCTACAGTGTTTAACTTTATTCTTATGCTTATCCAGTGAAAATTTAATTTCAGATAATGTATTTCCAACAAAAAATTCTGTTTAGTTCTCTCTGTTTAGTTTACATTTATTTCCTCAGTCTTTATTTTTTTTTAAACATTGGATATGTTTTTAATAATTATTTTAAAATCCTTATCTGCTAGTTTTATTATCTCTGTAATTGCTGACTATTTATATTAATAGATTTTTGGGGCACCTGGCTGAATCAGAAGAGCATGTGACTCTTGATTTTGGGGTAGTGAGTTTGAGCCCCATGTTGAGTGTAGAGATTACTAAAAAATAAAATAAAATGAAAAAAAATATTAACAAAATTCTCCCCCTCCTGGATGTAAATTATATTTTCCTGCGCCTTATCTGGTATGCCTTGATTGGATGCTGGACATTGTAAATGGGACATTGTTGAGTGTGGTAGGCAGAACAGCTACCCAAAGATGTTCACATCCTAATCCCTGCATCCTGTGAAAAAGTATGTAACATAGGAAAAGGGATTTTGCAGATATAATTAAGGTTATGGACTTTAGGATGGGGAGATTATCCCAGATTATTGGGGTAAACCCAGTCTAATCTCATGAGCCCTTAAAAGCAAAGAACTTTCTCCAACTAAAGTCAGAGAGATACAGCAGATGGAGAAACCAAAGTGAATGGAAGCCTGAGAAGGACTTTAGCCACCATTGCTTTAGGAGCAGAGACTGCACCCCAGCTGATAGCCAGCAAGAAAATGGGAACTTGAGTCCTAACACTGCAAGGAACTGAATTCAGCCAACAAACTGAAAGGGTTTAGAAGTTTATTCCAAAACCCTGCCAACACCTTGATTTCAGCCTTGTCGGAGTCTAAGCAGATGACTCAACTGAATCACACTACTTGAAATTTTTACCTACAGAACAATGAGATAATAGGTGGGTATAGTTTTAACCCATTAAATTTAGGTTAATTTGTTGTGGCAGCATTATAAAACGAATACATTGAGTGTCTAGAATTTTAATGAGTGTTGGGCTTTGTTTTGGGAGGCTGTTATCTAGTAGTGGATCAGCTTGATCTTTTGAGGCTTGTTTTTAAACTTTGAGAGGGTCTAGATTATCCTTTTGTTTTAAGGATTTTCTGGTCCTGGGCGCCTGGGTGGCTCAGTCGGTTAAGTGACTGCCTTCAGCTCAGGTCATGATCCTGGAGTCCCGGGATCGAGTCCTGCATGGGGCTCCCTGCTCAGCCGGGAGTCTGCTTCTCCCTCTGACCCTCCTCCCTCTCGTGCTCTCTGTCTCTCATTCTCTCTCGCAAATAAATAAATAAAATCTTTAAAAAAAAAAAAAAAAAGGATTTTCTAGTCCTTTCCTAAAGAATTTGGCTTAGGTTTTCTATTGTATGTCGCAGGTCTTCAGCAAAGTTTCTATACCCTCATTGGATAAAACTCAAATGACTCCTTTTCTCTGTGAGTTCTGGTAGTCGTTCAGATTATAGTTTCCGAGTAATTTTTTTTCCCCTCTGGTAGTTAATTTTTGTCCAGTCTTGGAGCCTCACCTTACATATGCACATCTTAGTATTCAGGCATAGACTTAAAGGGTATTCTGAAATTCTTTCTGTATAGTTCTTCCTTTCTAGCACTGCTTATTGCAAATTCCAGACATCTCATACTCCCAAACTCAGTCTTTGTCTCCTCAGCCCAGCTTTGCATCTCCCTATGTTGACCATGTTCCAAAATTACCTCCAGGCATAAAAATGGGGCAATTGTAGGGCTCATCTCATTTTTTTCTTTTCTATTTGTGATCGCATTTTTGCTTTCCTGTGTTTCAGTGTTTGAAAATAGAGATTTCACCTATTTCCCCCAGTTTTCTAACTTTTAGCAGCTATTCTGGTAATCCTTACTCCATCCTAGCTAGAGTCCCTTATTTTGTCAGATTCTTCATTCACCCAACAAGAGCTTCTTCACAGGATCTCTTTGCTTCCAATCTAGTTTTTCAGTTCACCCTTCACAGTCCATTCTGAAATAAACACAGATGAAATCCTCTTCCCAAAAACTTGTCATGACTTCCTCACTTTCTCATAACAGTAATACATAAATCTATTTAGCATTTAGACGCTTACAGTGGGCTTCCCAGTTTACCATCTCTTTTGATAAAACTTGACTTCTTTACTTGAATAGTTAAGGATTTTATCTTTAACTGCAATGCTTTCAACTCTGGTAACTCAATAGAGTGTTGCAAAAATGTGTTGTAAACTGTAAGGTAATGTACAAAGACCAGGTGTATAATTGGTTCTTGACCTGACACAGTTATTACCTCGACTTCAGGCCTATGGCAATTAGGAATTCTTCCCAATACAAGTAACAGAAAACCTGATTAACAGTATCTGAATCAAGTAGGTTTTACGTGTGTCACAGAACAAAATCAGAGGAACCAACTGCTAGCAGTCGTTCATTGGCTGATGGTTGTCAAGACTGTCCTCTCTGGAACTGTTCTGGCTTTCCTCTGAAGAGTGCAGAGTGTGCCCTACAATTAGGTAACATATTTTCTACCAGGCAAGAAGACAGTGTTGGAAGGGGTGGGGGAATTTGGAGGGGAAGCTGCCTCTTTCATTTTTGCAAGAAAGGAAAAGCTTTCCTGAGAAACCCTGGCAGATTTCTGGTTATATCTGATCACCTGAACTTGTATGACAACAGTGGATTTAGTATTTGAGTATTGAATATTTGAATATTGAGTATTTAGATTTTTTTCAGCCTCTATGACAGAGGCAAGGAAGAGAGATTAATAAACCAACAATGACTGCTTAGAGAGTTTACATACTTTTCTAAAAGTCGCTTTTATATGTGGGACAATGAAAATAATCCTTACTTATCATTCAAATGAATGTCTGCTATAAAAAATTCACCTTCTCACTTTTCTGAATCCCCACAACTCTTGTCAGTGCCACTACTCTTTTTGGTATTTTTTTTCAGGCATTGTTCCTTTTTTTTTTTTTTAAGATTTTATTTATGAGAGAGAGAGTATGAGAGGGGGGAGGGTCAGAGGGAGAAGCAGACTCCCTGCCGTGCAGGGAACTCAATGCCAGCCGATCCAAGGACCCTGGGATCATGACCTGAGCTGAAGGCAGTTGCTTAACCAACTGAGCCACCCAGGTGCCACATTGTTCCATTTTAAAGTAAAGGATTCAGTATACTTAGTATATCTACCCATTCATCTCTCACCCTCTGTCTTTGCTTCTCTTCACGTGTTATCTCTTTCTCTGCTGTTAGGGATGTGCTTCATCCATTTAGCCTGGAAGATGGGCGCATGCTCCCACTGGCTTAGAGCCTTTTAATACCATAATTCTGAAGGTACCGGTAACTCAAGATATGGGCACAATTTATTACATTGTCTTTTCCACTTCTTCATACACTCCCTCTACCACGGGACCTGACAATTCACTACCACTGGGCAGAATATATTTTCCTGCTCCAGTGGAATGTTAACAAACGTGACACGAGCGAGACCTTAAATGTGCTTGTGCGGTGTAGCTGGGCTTCCTGTGCCTCTGCCGCATGGCACAAGAATTTCACTCAGGTGATTGCTGGTCCAAGGAGCAGGAGAGATGTGGAGCCCACCTGGGCCTAGTCGGCAGCCTAAAGCTAGGTAGGCCCAACTGACCTAGAGACCGAGGATAGGTGTTGGTTGCTGTAAGCACTGAGTTGTGGTTTGTTTTGTTATGCAACATATTGCAGTGATAGCTGTTAATACAGTGGGATTCTAAATGGCCAAATTTAATCCATGTGCTCATTCCTGAATGAGTTACAATGGCTGGTACTTTAATTGGCCAGGCTTGGATTACATTCCACTTCTCCCTTCCTCTCCATCTCCCCAAATAACTGAGGTTGGCTCAGGAATGGGGCCACAGGTATTAAAATTTGATCCTATGATATGGGAGAAGTGTTACTCCAAAGGAAAGTGGTTGCTGTTATCAGAAGAGGAGAATTGTTTGCAAACATAATAAACAGGAAAAAACTATCATAATCCACCCTGGTGCTCTTTATACTTAGGTATTCACTGCTAAATTTTGAGCTGATTGTGTGCAGGAATTCTGCCTTACTCATCTTGTATTTATTTCAACACTTAAACTATCTTACAAATGTCTTGTATCAGTTAAGATTCGGTTTCACCACAAGTACCATAAAAACCCTGAACAACAGTGACTTTAAAAGAGGACTTCTTGGGCGCCTGGGTGGCTCAGATGGTTGAGTGACTGCCTTCGGCTCAGGTCATGATCCCAGAGTCCTGGGATCGAGTCCCACATCGGGCTCCCTGCTCCTTGGGAGCCTGCTTCTCCCTCTGCCTTTCTCTCTTGCTCTGTCTCTCATGAATAAAAAAAAAAAAAAAATCTAAAATAAAAAATAAAAAATAAAAGAGGACTTCTTTCGTTTGCATTAAAGTCTAGAGGTGGGCAGTCTAGGGAGGGTGTGGTGGCTTCTGATTTGCTAAGTCGTTAGGCATTCATGCAGCTTCCAGCTTTCTTCTCAGTCATTCCTAGGAGGTGAGTCTCCTCTTTCATCAGAACCACGTTCCAAACAGCAGGGTGGAGGAAGGTGAGAGGGCAGAGCAAGAATATGCACCAGCTGCTTTTTAGGAACATCTCTCAGAAGCTGCCACGTGACATTTCTGCTTACCCCCTCACTCTTGTGGTGGGAAGAGCCTAGCTGAAAGGAAAACTCAGGGATCGGGTCTTTCTTCCAGCATCTGTGTGCCCATCTAAAAGCCAGGGCTTCTAAAAAAGGGAGCGGGGATTTTGGAGTAGGCAGCAAGCAATCTCTGATACAGTGCTCGATAAATATTTGTTGTATGAGAGTGTGAGTGGATGAATCACATATTAAAAATTAAAATTGGTTAATACACACCGAAGAGGAAATTTTTGTCCTTAGATGCAAGGCAGGCTTAAAGAAGATATTTGAGGTTAAAATGCCTATTTAAACTATTTCTCATTTTTAGGAAGCAAGAAAGCAAAAGTAGATGATTTGTTTTAGGATGCTTTTTGCTCTGCGCTCAAATTGAATAGTGTGGCAGGCTTATTTCAGTTTTGTTGATCCATTTTCTAAAAGTCTAACCCTTACAGTATTCTGGACAAAGTCTAGTGCTGCTGTATTGGAATCCTTAACTCTAAAGAAAATGTCTCTCTTAAAATTATGTCTCCTCTTAAGCTTCAACAAGCATCCCTTTGAAAGTTTGGGATACAAGTATTTGCATTAAAGGGATTTACCACCTATAGTTTCAGTAATGCTGACATTATGGGTTAGCTGTCTGCTGATCCATTGTCCTGTTGTGCAGGCAGAACAGACCAAACCTATTTTCCAGTCTGTGGATAAATTCACTGTTGGCATTGCTGGGAGGAGATCGGGAGTTAACTACCAAGCTATTGATTCTTTTTTTCACTGTGGGCCAAATCCAGTCTTTAGTAATGTGCACAGTTTCCACTGTTAAATTCAAGGTGATAAAAGGAAAGTTGGGGATTGATGTCTGAAGTTAGAGAAGAGTCAGTCTCATAAAATTTTATTAGAGGTTTATTTTTATATTTCATTGTATAAATATCAGATGTCTGGGTGTGGAATACTCCAGCTAGAAATTGAAATCCAGACATATTTCTGAGTTAACTGTTGGTGTTCCTATTGAGTTAGATATACTTCAAAATTTCAGAATTTTACATTTTAAATTTTCATAATTTTCTTTAATTCTGAAAGGTTTATTGATGGGAGATAATAGCATTAAGGGTAAGTGAGAAAGAATACAACTTTTTGTGTTTTCGATTTCTGTTAAATGTGATGCTTTTTCATAAAAATTAAAACTGATTGAACATTTTATTTTTTTTTTTAAGATTTTATTTATTTATTTGAGAGAGAGCTGGGGGGAGGGGTAGAGGGGAAACAGACTCCCCACTGAGCAGGGAGCTCGTTAAGGGGCTGGATCCAGTACCCTGAGATCATGACCTGAGCAGAAGGCAGATGTTTAACCAACTGAGCCACCCAGGTGCCCCAACTAATTAAACATTTTAAATATTTTTTCAATCAGTCATTCATTGAACACATTTTTATCAAATACTCATTATATGTGAGATATTATGCCAGGTATTAATTATATAGTAAAAAGCAAAGCAGTCCCTCCTCTTGAGAAATTTTTTTTTTTTTTTGAGAAATTTATCACTTAGTGGAAGAGATAGGCATTAAGTGATTGCTTTTAGATCAGAGTTTTTAACAGTATTGAAATATACTTGCATTTTAATTGCTGTAGCACGGTAAAGATGTCTGAGTACCACATTGTCAAATAATATTTGTCTTTTCTTCTGTTATTCTTCTAAATCTTACATGTTTAGTAAGGATTCATTTATCTATAATCTTGTAGGAAATGAGGGGTTCCACCATAGTTTTTTTTTCCAAAATAACTGGAAAACAATGGTTTCAAAACTTTAAAAAATTTTAGCTATTTTGAAAGAAAGCTACAATAGACTGAATGCTTATGTCCCCCCAAAGTTCATATGTTGAAATCCTAACCACCAATGTGATCGTATTAGGAGAAGCCTTTGGTGAGGTGAGGTGAGGTGAGGTGAGGCCTCATGAACGGAGTTAGTGTCCTTATAAAAGAGATCCTAGAGAGGTCCCTTCCCCCTTTGCCACATGAGGACAAAGCAAAAAGATGTCTGTCTGTGAACCAGGAAGTGGGCTCTAACCAGACATCAAATCTACTAGCACCTTAACCTTGGCTTCCAGCCTCCAGAACCATGAGAAATACGTTTGTGTTGTTTATAACCCCCCTAGTCTAGTATTCTGTTATAGCAGCCCAAACTGACTAAGACAAAAGGTTTCTGAAGTGAGTTATATTCTTTTTTTGCTATCTTAAAATATATAGAAGATAATTCCTGCATTAACCAGGGAGTTAAATTTCTGTGTTAGAGTACCCTAAGTTGTTGTAAAAATAGACTTGGAAAATCAGTGACTCAATGAACAAGTAATAGTCGAGGGTGCTCCAGGTTGGTAGCGGTTCTCTTCCACTCTCTTGAATGTTGATTCAAGGACCAGGATTCTTCCATCTTGTGACTCCTTCATCCTTAAGGACCTTGTCGTCAGGTGCACGGTCAAGGCTTGTTCACCACATCCAGGTTTCAGCCGGTGGAAAGGGGAACAGTGTACCTCTCTTACAGGCCCCAGTCCTAAAGAGGCAAGAAATACCACATTTACTCATGCATCTTTGCTGAGAATTCAGTCTCACGGTTGTGTCAGTCTGCAGGGGAGATGGGGAAGTAACCTAATTATGTGCCTAGGAAGAAGGGGTGGATGAATTGTCTCTCTCACAGCCTGCACCTCTGGCTGCCAAGTTTCTGTGTGGATCCTTCTCACCTTCATCCTTTCTCCAAGCAAGACTCATCGAGCACACTCACCCCTTCCCAAGGAAGACAACTCAGAGGACCATCAAGCTGCTGTATTCAGCTCAAATCCCATGATTCCTGGGTGATGTTCAGTCCTTTCACTCAGGTCCAGATGTAGCTCAGGTGGATCAGAAAATTAAAACTTCTATTCAGAAAAGAGAAGAATGAGAAACAGTAGTCACTGGTTCCTAGCGCTGATGGAGATCAGCAGGGCAGGAGTCTCAAAGACCTCTTCTCTGCTCGTGGATGAGGCCCTTGATTGAACCCTGTTTCTGCTCTCTGGAAAGGAATTCTTGTCCATTGCTGCCTGTGGCCCCCTGCTCTGTACTCTGGAAGGACTTATCTTGTCTATTATTTTTCTTGGTCACATCTGAAATTGGTTTTGGGAATATGTCCTCCCTGGGGGGTGCATATATTTTGCAGGTGTTTGTAGACCCATAGGTTGTTCTAAGCTTCAAAGTGTCACATGGCTCCTTGGTTCTTAGGCTCATAGATTCTTTAACAACACAATTTCCTCAATTTTAGTAAGCTCCTACTTTATTTGCTTCCAATATGTCTATAAATATAACCCCCAATTTTTCTTTTTTTTTAAAAAAGTTGTTGTTGTTGTTTTTGTTTTTTTAAAGAAGGCCCCACACCCAGCGTGGAGCCTAACCCAGGGCTTGAATTCAAGACCCTGAGATCAAGAGAGTCATGTGCTTAACTGACTGAGTCACCCAGGTACCCCCCAAATTTTTCTGAATATATTCTGCACAAGACTTCAGTTTTTGCTGTATGTCCGACATGGTCTTTCATTTTAATGGCACTTATCTTTAGGCCATCTGAAAAATTAGGTGGGCCTGCGAAGGCAACAATCTGACCTTCTGCCATTTACAATCCAGAATCAGTCACTGTTTCAGGACAGGGGCCTTAATCTTTTCTTTTTCACCTTCAAATCATTGTCTCTTTCTCAAATGGCCTTCTCTGATCATCCTATTTAAATCTTCCACCCAGTTCCACTTCACCCTGATCTTAAAAAAGACAAAAGTACCTTATCACATATATATGTGTGTATATACATATGAAATATGTATATATGATACATATCTTATTAATTTTCATACTTATTATTTATTGTATATTTTCTGCCTCTATAATGTAAATTCCATTAGGTTTGGAAGTTATATTTTTTTTCTATGATATACTCCAGCGATGGAGAATAGTGTCTGTCTGCCACATAGTAGGCGCTCAACAAATATTTGTTGAATGAATGAATGAATGGGTGATTAGAGAATATACAGACTCTTTAAGATCTTCTGTATATCATGCTGTTAGTGAGCTCTGCAAATACTGGGGGTTACAGCCCTTTTTTCCTCTTCCATGTAAACAGAATCCTCATTTTGTTTATTTGGTAGAGTAGGACAGGGAGGATGCATCTTTGTTCTCTGTTCTCTAGCCATAGAGATTCTATGCCAGTTGCGGAAATTCCATTCTTCTTTGTTCAGCCTAACAATGGACAAGTGACCCAGTTTTGGCTTAGTGAGAGGTAAGCAAAAGTGTGTTAAGATGGAGAACCTCTGGAAATAAAATTTTTTTTTTTTTTTCCTGCTCACTCCCTTCCTTTCTGCTTTGGCTGTTCTTTATTCTTGTGACAGTGTGATGTTGAGGCTTTAGCAGCCATCTTGTGACCATGAAGGCAGGTATCTCTGACACACTGAGGTTGGAAGATGGAAAGATAGAAAGAACCTGGACTCATATGACATAATTGAATCACTTCCTTTTTTTTTAAAGATTTTATTTATTTATTTGAGAGAGAGAATGAGAGACAAGAGAGCATGAGAGGGAGGAGGGTCAGAGGGAGAAGCAGACTCCCTGCTGAGCAGGGAGCCCGATGCGGGACTCGATCCTGGGACTCCAGGATCATGACCTGAGCCGAAGGCAGTCGCTTAACCAACTGAGCCACCCAGGCGCCCGAATCACTTCCTTTTAAAGTGAGATAATAAGTGTCTACTTAATTTAATCCACTTTTTGTCTGCTTTTCTATTACTTGTTTATTGCAGCTGAAAGCGTCCTGATAGCATGGCAGTATTTTTAGTAGCTGCTCAAACTAATTGGCCGCCATACTGCTACTCATTTAACCATTTGTCCATTCACTCATTAAGTGTATGACAGACCAGGCTATATGCAAAACTTAGAGTAAGAAGATTAATAAGATACAGTTCGTGCATATCTTCAAGGAATTGACAATAGGGGTACAAAGAAAGAGTTATATACACAGCCTCTGAGTTACGAAGGTATGAAAACAATATGGCATTCAGTAGAAGCCATACTTTGAATTCTGAATTTTGATCTTTTCCTGCTTAACCATCTGAGCCACCCAGGCACCTAGGTTTTTGGTATTTTTGTCTGCAAAAACAAAACAAAACAAAAAAACTTTGCAGCTTTATCATCCAAAGCTAGCTATCTAGTCATTGATATATTGAACTTTTTTTTTTTTTTTAACAAAGCCATTCAGTGTGCAGATCATAATGGTAACTGCCAAACGAGGATGTGGGCTCTATACCTAGAGCTCAGTAAGGGAAGTTGACTGTATCCCGTTCTTTTTCATAATTAAAGTTCAAATGACAAATGCATGTATGCTTAGGATGAGTCTTAATCTCTCTAAAGTGCATTATGTAATATTAGGTTCACTGGCTTACATTTTATTTTAGGCTCATTAAAAGTTTATGTAGAAAAAAAGCCTATAGAGCAAACTCAAGAAAAGGTAGTGACTCAGGGTAGTACGATGACTTCTGACAGATTTAATAGGTAGATTAATTTCTGTGCCCGCGAAAACTGTTTAGGAGCTACTCTTGGTTTTCTTTATTTATTTAAAGTTTATGCTAAGTACCTTTAAGTCTAAGAATCCTTAACTTTTTTGTCTCTGTTTTGGAATGTTTTCGCGATTTCCATTCTTTATTCCTGTCTACTCTGGGGTCACTGACTTCTCTAATGGTATTTGACAGTTTTCTTTGTTTGCTTTTGCTTTGTGAAGTATAATAGCTAGCTGCAGTTAGCTAAATGTAGAAGAGAGATTATAATTTTCATTTGTGACATGTGTAAACTTGTTTTTTTTTTTAAGATTTTATTTATTTATTTGACAGAGAGAGACACAGCGAGAGAGGGAACACAAGCAGAGGGAGTGGGAGAGGGAGAAGCAGGCTTTCCGCCGAGCGGAGAGCCCGACGCGGGGCTTGATCCCAGGATCCTGGGATCATGACCTGAGCCGAAGGCAGACGCTTAACGACCGAGCCACCCAGGCGCCCCACTTGTTATTTTAAAGAGAGGAACCACTTAGTATGTACCTGTGAAGAAAATAAAAAATGAAGGATATAAAAAATGTCAAAGGTAGTAAAGCTAGCAACTATGCCTGAACCAAAGTGTATTTTGATTTTGATTTTTTTTATTTTTTATTATTTTTTTTTAAAGATTTTATTTATTTGAGAGAGAGTGAATGAGAGAGAGCACATGAGAGGGGGGAGGGTCAGAGGGAGAGGCAGACTCCCCGCCGAGCAGGGAGCCCGATGCGGGACTCGATCCAGGGACTCCAGGATCATGACCTGAGCCGAAGGCAGTCGCTTAACCAACTGAGCCACCCAGGTGCCCTATTTTGATTTTTATAATGCCTTTCTTCTAAGGAGGTCAAAGTATTTCATGTATTATTTTATGTTTGTGACACTCCTACTATTGTATAGAAGCAATGCCATCTCTATATTGTAACACTGAAGAGTGACTTATCCATGGGATGGAGATGAGAATGATTCCACAAACAGTGAGTTTCCCATAATCATGAGAGACATATTTATTCCATATATGGTATCCTGTATTGTGAACTGAATTATTGCAATGCCCACCAGGATGGTCTCTAAAAATTCTGACTCACAAGACTTCCATAGGGTATAACTGGCATCAGATTCATTTAGAGGGATAGGGGCTAGGAAATGGAACTTGCTAGAAGGGCGGCATTTAGCACCCTCTTCAGTCGGACTTCTTACAGCACTCCTCACACCAATCTAGGGGCATAAATTCCTGAGTCCCTGCAAGGGGCCTGTGAAATTATGAGAATCATCACACTCAGGGAGCTCAAAGCTATGATTTCCCACAAGGTATTTATGGTTCATATATAGTTTCTCTCCTGCTAGATGCAATTTGTCATTTTTTATCATAAGAAATATTGCTTAGTAGTACCACTTCCATTCTACCTTTTTCAGGCTTCCAGAGAAACAGTGTTTTAAGTTAACCCAAGGTCAGGTTTGTTCATAAAGGACAAAAGGTTTTGTTAATGCTTTACCCACAGTTATGCAGCCTCTTTTGTACTATTAAGACTAGGTTGGATGCTTAGCAGATATCCATCACTAATCGAGTGATACACTTTCTCTGGTCCTTGAGAAGATGGAGTGGGTTACATTCAGTTTTATAGCTAAGGAAATATTTTTCAACTTTGTTATCTTATAAATAAAATCTTATTATATCATATTCTGTATTTACAACCATAGGTAGAGATAGAATTAACTTTTGACATGCCAATAGTACAGATCTAACAGGGGAGAACACAGCCCCACTGCTGGGATTCCCATGAGTTAAAATGTTGTAATCCGGAATATAAGTACTTCCAGCACATAATCTGACTCTCTACTCGCATCTAAAAGGGCACAGGCAAGGACAGATCTTTCCAGGCATACAGGAAATACAGGCACACCCCAAGAGAACTTCTCTCAGTTTAACATTTTCCAGCAGAATGCTTGTGACTTATAATACCTAAATGTCGTAAAATGTACGTATCTCTCAGCTCTGCACATTTAGGACAAATTTATACTCATCTTCCTAAAATGCAGTATGATGTACATTTTGTGAGGTCTAATTTACATGTGGTGAAATGCATACATCTTAAGTGTACAATTCAATAATGAATCAATATCTCCATGTAATCCACACCAATGTCAAGATATAAAGCATATCTATTACCTTAGAAAATTCCCTTGTACCCCTTCCTGGTCAATCTCTTTTCTTTCCCTCCACCCTAAGGCAACCACTGTTCTAATTTCTATCAACATCAAACAATTTTACCTGTTTTGAATTTCATGAAAATGGGATCATAAAGCAAATGCTGTCTTGTGTCTGGCTTCTTTTGTTCACCATGTTTTTGTGCTTCATCTGTATTATTATATGCAGCACTAGTTCAAGTAAATACTTGGAGTAGAATTGCTGGGTCATAGAGTAGAGGTGTGTTTGATGTCAAAAGAACCTACCAAGCAAGCGTCCAAAGTGCTTGTACTATTTTGCACAGTCAGCAGTAATTTATGAGAGATCTGGTTGCTCCACATCCTTTCTTGCATTAGGGGTTGTCAAACTTTGTTTTTAGCCATGCTAGTGTGTGTAAAGCTTCTGGAAGAAAGAAACCCAGGGATATCTTTGTGACCTTGAGGTAGGTAAAGAGTTCTTGTGGAAATCACTAACTATAAAAGAAACAATTGAATAATTGGATTCATCAAAATTAGAAGTTTCTGCTCTTTGAAAGGCACTTTATGAGGGTGTCAGTGGTTAGGCTTCTAACCTGCAAGTGGTTAGGCTTCTAACTCACCTCTAGAGCAGGTTTTTCAACCTTAGCGTCATTGGCATGTTTAACTGTTGATTGCTGTTACTGGGGACTGTCTGTACATTGTAAGATGTTTAGCAGCGTCTCTAAAGATGTCACCTTCAGTTGTGACAACCAAAACTGTCTCTGGACATTGCCAGCTTTCCCATGGGGAGCAACCCGCCAACCCCAACTGGCTGCTTCTCTCGGCTTTCCCCACTGAGAACCACTGCTCTAGAGTTTATCTTAACTATCTGGCCAATTTCAATACCTAATGCACCTTCTTGGAGTCCTCTGGACTTTAACTGACCCAAGAATGGACTGGAAATCTTTGGAATGCCCCGTACTGAAGAATATCAGTTAGCAACCCTTATCACCTTAGTGACCTATACCCAGCATTAAATTAGAAAAAGAGCATGCCTCAGAGAGAAGGACAGGCATGAGGAAAATAACAATTCACTTTGTTACTTTCTTTTTTTTTTTTTAAAGATTTTTATTTATTTATTTGACAGAGAGATAGAAGAGCACAAGCAGAGGGAGTGGCAGAGGGAGAGGGAGAAGCAGGCTCTGCACTGAGCAGGGAACCTGATGCGGGACTCGATCCCAGGACCCTGAGATCATGACCTGAGCCGAAGGCAGACGCCCAACCATCTGAGCCACCCAGGTGCCCTACTTTGTTACTTTCAATTTAGTGTTGAAGCCCTTCAATGATTTATTATTTTTTAAAATAAAATATATTGTAGTTCCCTAGAGAGAGCTCTTAATCCTTTAAAGAATGCAGTGTATAACTTTATAACTCTTGTAAATATAATTTTCATAAGCCCTAAAATCATATAAGCAAAACAGGTAACATTTTATTTTATTATAATTGAACTCAGTTTCTACTGTATGCTCCATTTTTCCTGATGCTGTAAAACTGTATGTTGGCATTTCTAGGTGAACTTAGTCTTTGTCACGCTCTTTAGTCACTTCAAGTTTAAAATCATGTTGTTCCTGGATTTTACCTTTTCCTCCTCCTCTTCAGGGTGACACTTCTGTCCCAAGGTTTATTTATGTTAATAACAGTGGAAGTTGAGAGAGAAGGTCAGGGAGGGAGGGCGTCTGCTTTCTAGTGGTCATGATATTTGGCACTCTTCCAAAGGCCACCTCGTGAAATCTCTGCAATTGTAAGGCCTCAGTTGCATGATTCACACTGGCCTTTGGGTTACAAATTCAAGCCCCCTTGGCCCTTGGCCTTCTGCTTTAACTAACATCTGAGCCCTGCTTGGGGAAGCGGGGAAAGTGTATTTGTTGACTTCTCACTGATGAGCTTAAGGTAGAATCAGAGCTGTCTTGGTTCCCAGATGTCACACCCAGCCATGTCTAATTGTTGGCCTGACGTCATTTTGATGCAGAGAGACCCACACTACCATTTCTTCCCTGGTGCATGTAATAGCATTTGTTTTCTGTTTTGATGATCTAGTGTCTGAACACACTTCCTACTTTGGGGAATTTTTTATTTAATTAAACAGAACCCATATCCAGTTGTAGAGGCTGGAGGTATCAATGTGAAGCGATGGGCACATGACTTAGGCTCCATCAATTAGATGTGCTTTCTCTAGGCTTTGAATTGAAGGTTGTGATACCAAAAAACACTGATGACACAGAATCTATTCCGGTGGGCCTTGGCAGTGGCGGTCGCAGCTGCATGCCGTGTGCTCCCTCCCTCCCTCCCTTCCTTCCTTCTTTTTTTAGGATATAGTTATTTATTTTAGAGAGAAAGAGTGAATGCGAGCAGGGGGGAAAGGGCAGAGGGAGAGGGAGAGAGAGAATCTCAAGCAGATTCCATGCTGAGCACGGAGCCTGACGCAGGGCTCAATCTCATGACCCTGAGATCATGACCTGAGCTGAAATCAAGAATTGGCCGCTGGACTGCGTGCACTTTCCAGGGGCACCAGTGGCAATGCCCATGTCCCGCAGTACAGCTGTGGTTTCCAGGTCTGGAGGACGAGGTGGTAGAGTTTCTACTGGACCAGTCCTGTGGCTTCCATTTTGTATTATTTAGATTTTGTTATGTAACAGACCACCCCAAAACTAAGTGACAAGTAACAGAGATTCTCTTCTTGACTAAATTTAGGCAGGCTCCTCTGAGTTGTCTTTTCAACTAGGCCTCAACTTTGGCCTAAAAAAAACCCCAGCAGACAGTCAGGGCAGATGATGTTGTCTACTTCCTCTCCCCCTGCTACCATGCACACTAAAAGACTTGAACAAACACTAACATTTCTAACTCAAGGCCACATCCCTGGGGTGACCCTCACCCCCTTGGTGTCCCTGCCTGAGAAAGTCAAGATTGCCAGAAGAATTACTGTTTGTTCCAGCCCAAACCTTGTAATAAGTAGATAGGTCTCTGAACCACCTCTCATAGAGCAGTTACTTTAGAAAGCTTGCAGTTGTAAATCCTTTCTTCTCCCCTTTTGAGATGTAGCTCTTCCGCCACCAAGAAGACAGGTCTTCTCTGACCAGAGAGTCATCTCTTTGAAATGCAGACGTTCAGGAAAATAACTTCTGCTCTCCCTGCCAGGATGGAAGGTGCTCTGCTCTAACTTACACTACCCCTTCTAGCATAAAGCGACAAGAAATTTCCTTCTCCTCCAAATAAGCTCCAGTTAACAAACCTGATCTTTGCTTGTTCCTCCTGTTTACTCCCTCATTTCCCTTGAAAATTCCTAGTCAGCTCTGTGCAGATCACACTGGACCCTCTTCCTCATTGCTGCAGTTACTACTGAATAAAGTCCTCCCTTCCCTTTTCAGCTAGTCTCCAGATTTATCTTTGAACAAGCCATCTCAAAACTTGGTAGGCTATGTAGTTCCGGATTCTATGGAATCATCAATTTGGACCAGATTTAACTGGACAGCTCTGAGCCCACTCATGTCTGCAATCAGCTTCTGGTCAGTGAGACAGCTCTGTTTCTGTGATGTGGGTGACAGTCAGCTGAGGCTATGGAGACAACTGGACTCTATGTCCCTGTCACCCAGGAGGCCAGCCTAGGCTTATTCCCATGACTGCTCAGCAGGGTTCTAAGAAGGAGTGGCCTCAGGAAGCCTACATTTAGAACTGATGTAAATCACTTCTGCTGCTTCTGTTGGCCAGCCCAGAATCAAGAGGTAAAGACATACACTCTATCTCTTAATGGGAGGAGCTCCAAAGTTACATTGTCAAGGGACAAGGATATAGGGAGGGGAATGTTGGAGCCATTTTTGCAGACAACCTGCAGACATACTAAGTAGCTGTGCAGACTCCAAGCTTGGTTCTTTGAACCAGGTTTTGGAGCCTCCTCTATTTGTGAAAACTTTTTTGCTTATATCAGCCTAAATTGTTTCTGTGGCATATAATTAAATATATTGTTGAATATACTGAGTCACACCCACATTCCTCCCCGCCCCCCCCCCAGTCTCTCTTCACGCTATGGCTCTTTTCCACAATTTCTAGAACAGTGCTGTCCAAGAAAAGTTTAATACAAGTCAGTAATGTAATTTTCAAGTTTTTGGTAGCCATATTATAGAAAGTAAAAAGAAAGCAATGAAATTAGTGTTAGTAATATATTTTATTTAACCCAATATATCCAAAACATTATCATTTCAAACTAATCAGTATAAAGTTATTAATGAGATACTTTACATTTTTTTAATGCTAAAGATCTGTTGTGTAGCTAACACTGTCAACACCTCTGTTTGGACTAGCCACATTTCAAGTCCTTAATAGCCATGTGTGGCTCCTGGTTACCATATTGGACAGTTGTTTTGCTGGGATTGGAAAATGGATTCATTAGTAGAGTGAATGGCATTTATGATTTTCTCCTAAAGCAGAACCTAAGACAAGCATTTGGGAGAAGGTAATCTGAGAATCATTTGAGAAATGATTCAAGGACAACTAAGTGTGCATTATTGAACCAGTTATTGCTATGGGCAACTGGTGCTCAAAGCCTTTGGGGACGCCCTCAAGGAACTGTGTAGAATGGGCTTTAGACTTTTCCCTCCAAAGTATGGAAGACTGGGGCATTTGTCCACTGTCCTCCATTCCTCATTGGTTGAGGGTTGCTTCTGTGGGTGTTAGTCCCTCATGTTTCTGGAATGTTCTTCATAAGGCTGAGCAATGGATATCTTCAGAACCAGTCCTGAGGTAGAAAAGGTGAGAGATAAGACAGACACTTGCAATGGAGTTTTGCCATAACATGGGAATAGCCTATCACCAGTTGGAATTGAATTGGAATCAATGATGGACTGGCACATGACAAAACCCTTACTATGAATATATTATATAATACTTACAAAGTAGACATTAAGTAACATTGGCCCTAAGTGATAAAGTTTTTCTATACAAATGTGACTCACAACAAGGCCTATGAAAGACATGTTTTGGGGAATTTTTCTTTTTCTGAGGGAGCTCTCTAGAGATTTTTTTCCCTTTTATTGCATATTATTTATTATTTCGGAAATTTAGACAAATCTACAAGGTAGGTTTTGATTGAACTATCTTTAATCGGTTCTTTTGAAAGGGTAGCATCATAAACTTTACATTAGAATCTCATAAGAATATGGTACACTGTTTAAAAAATGCATATTTGGTATTGTGTTTAATATATCCTCTGACCTTCAGAAAGAAGTTTCCAATAAACTTTGTAAGTTCACTTATTTCCATCATTCACTGCTGAATTTCTAGTGCAGAGTTCATTTTGAAGTCATTTATTAGTAGAGCAGATCCTCCGTAAATGGTAGAGACTGAACACATCACAGACTGGACAGCTCCCATTATCTGAAATAGCTGTAAGCTGCTTTAATGTTAGAGATTTGCCTTAAAGGATTGTCCTTTGGAAGGCTGGCTGTGGTTGTTTGTGAGGCAGAACAAATTATAAAGTGATTATGGCTTCAGAGATGTATGTTTCTAAATGATTGCTTCACCAGTCCATAAAACGTCTGCTTTTAAAAAACAGGTGAAATATGAGAGCCTTAAGAGGTTAGATCATTGGGATATTATTAGAAATGTCTTTATAGGGCCTGGATGCAAGGCCACTGGGTATATAACTTACCAAGAATACTGACAGGAAGTCATCAGCATAAAGAAAGAAAGGCACGTTTAACAACGAGAAAGAAAGACCTTAAGAACAAAATAATAAATAAAACTAACTCAGAAAAAGAATTGAAAAGGTATAGTCCAAACTGTTAACTGTGTTTTCCTCTATAAAGTCCCATGGGATAGGGGGTATTCAGGGGTGACAGAGGTAAGACCAGAGAAGTTTTTTCTTTTACTCTATATGCTTCTGTATGTACTTGAATTTTAAAGTAAACAAACATGTATACAATTGGTGCAACTAAAAATAATCTTAGAAGGGAATGTCACTAATAGACTTACTTCTTAGTTTTAGCTTGCTGTTTTTTACCTCCAATCTAACTTTCAAGTCTAATAACATGCAAGAAATATTCACTAGGCATTTACTGAAGAAGGGAAGGAATCTTCAGAATGTTTGATATCGTCAACAGTTCCATTTTGCAGTTAGGGATACATTTTACCTTCTCAGCGTTTTCTTCAAAAATGTAAATTTTCCTGTTAAATATGATTTTATGCCTGTCAGACTCATTCTGTGCAGTGAAGGCCGTGGTGCCTTGTGCATTTAATAGGCACTCAACAGAAGCTTTTTAAAAATTGCAATGATGAAAAAGCTACCTGAAACAGAGAAGGAATATTTGACAAGAAAGGGGAAACTAAATTTTTAACATTTTACTATTTTCCCCTTTCATCTCTTCTTTATCAATATTTAAAATAATTTGTTCTTAAAAAAAATAAAAGTACTTGTTCTTTTTTTTTTTTTTAAAGGTTTTATTTATTTGACAGAGAGAGATACAGCGAGAGAGGGAACACAAGCAGGGGGAGTGGGAGAGGGAGAAGCAGGCTTCCCATGGAGCAGGGAGCCCGACGCGGGGCCCGATCCCAGGACCCTGGGACCATGACCTGAGCCGAAGGCAGACGCCCAACAATCGAGCCACCCAGGTGCCCCAAAAGTACTTGTTCTTATTATAAAAGTGATACCTGCTGCTTTAGAAAGTTCTATTTGGGGTCCTTCCTGGCTGGTTTCATTGGAGCTGCCTCTCTCCCTAACATTTGGCTGAAGGAAAGGGGTTAGGTGGTTGCCATATTTTGACCAGCTGCCTTCCCATTCTTGATTCCAGTGGATTGAACCAAACAAAGAGCCCTGATTCAAGCTGAGCCAATCATCTGGCCTCTTGTAAATTTTGTCTGAGAAAGACAAAGACGTAGTCAGGTGATGTGGTTTCTGGAACTGTGAGCCAAAACAAGAGCAGCCATGTTGGGGTCCTGTGCACTGATCTACAGACAGAATCAAGGGAATGGTGCAGATACCCAGAAGAAAGCAGACACAGGGGATGATGTTCTCAGAGAGAGAGGGGACAAAGAGAATTGTTATCTTGTCTTAACTGCTTTCAGATTTAAATTTCTTGTCGGACCTAACGCTCATTCCTGCTCTGGTTATATGAGATAGTGTTTTTTTTTTTTTAAAGATTTTATTTATTTGACAGAGACACAGTGAGAGAGGAAACACAAGCAGGGGGAGTGGGAGAGGGAGAAGCAGGTCTCCCGCTGAGCAGGGAGCCTGATGCGGGGCTCGATCAAGGACCCTGGGATCACGACCTGAGCTGAAGGCAGATGCTTAACGACTGAGCCACCCAGGCGCCCCGATGAGGTAGTCTTGAATACTAGCTTACTTAAGGTAGACTGGGTGAGCTTTGATTTTTGCAAAAAACCTTAGAGAATATCTAAGAAAATAAAAATTGCTGGGAAAACAACCCATTTATACATTTCCTTTCCATCTGTTTTTTTCCTATGTAAGTGTTAATGCTCTATTAAAATTTTTTGTCTTTTTCACAAAATTGGGAGAGTTTTCACATTCTGTTAATCCCAACTCTGGTTAAAGCCAACTCTCTGTCCTTGTATGGCTGAACAGGTCTGGAGAAAGAAAAACACCCTCTTGCTGAGTGGTCTCGCTTTTAATTCATTGCTACTAACCACAAGTGGGCACTGATACTCTCTGGCAACCACACTTCATTTCTCTATTCCTCTATTCCTCTAGTCCTCCCTTTACCCATTTCCCAGACACTATTTTCTTCTTCCTTCTTTCTCCTCAGTTTCTTTCCCCCCATCGCCGCCCCCATTCTCACTCTGCTAAGACCTTGTTTCCTATTTTACTGGGATATTAAAAGCCACCAGAAGATACTTCAGCATGCTTCTGCCACCACATCCCTCCCTCCCCTACTTGCTCTGTGCCCACATACTCTGTTTTTCTTTTTTTTTTTTTTAAAGATTTATTTATTTTAGAGTGAGAGCAAGACAGAACAAGGAAAGGGGCAAAGGGAGAGGGAGAGAGCGAATCTTAAGCAGACTCTCCACTGAGCGTGGAGCCTTATGTGGGGCTCAATCTTAGAACCTGAGATCAGAACCTGAGCCAAAACAGAGTCAGACGCTTAACCGACTGAGCCACCCAGGCACCCCCTGTTTTTCATTATTATGAGTGAACTTTCCACAGTGCCCTCCGCTTGCTCATGAGTTTCCATCCCCTGTCATGTGTTCAAGGATATCACATAAGCAATTGGCTTCTCTTGTTTGTACAATCATGTATCCTTTGTTGCTTGCTCATTTTCATGAGCTTATGCAATTCTGTCATTTCTCCTATCTTAGGGAGACAAAATTTTCCAGGTTCTTTATCTGCCTTCAGTTACTGGATCACTTCTCTACTATTGTGAAAAGCAAATCTTCTCAGTAGTTATAGCTACTTGATATCTGCAATTTACTTGTCTCCCATTTTCTAATCAGGCATTTATTCTCATGGCTCTTACAAAACAGCTTTTGTAAAATTGCCATTGACTTCCACATAGTTAAAACCAATGCTTGATCTTAGTTTTCATCTTACTTGAGCTCTTGGCAGCATTTGACAGAGTTGATCACTTTTCCCTTAAATATTTTCTTCCCTTGGCTTTTGGGATACTGGACTCTTTACTTGGCCCCTCCTTTTCAAGTCTCCTTTGCTCTGTGCCCCATTATCTGGGCCTTGTTATATATCCCCAACCTCAACATTGGCATACCCCAGACTCAGTCTCAAATCACTTCTAAGCCCAAACCCTTCTTCTCATCTCCAAATTCCCATACCCAAACACCTACTCAAAATTTCCTCTTTGCAGTCTAATAAGCATCACAAATCCCTAAATGTCCAGTGACTCCAGAGCTCAAACCTTACAACCTCAAACCTTACAATTCTTCCTTCCTACCTACCTTCCTTCCTTCCTTCCTTCTTTCCTTCCTTTCTTCCTTCCTTCCCTCCTTCTTTCCTTCCTTCCTTCCTTCCTTCCTTCCATCCTTCCTGTCAGCAAGTCCTTCAGCTTTACATTCAAAATACTCTCCCACTTCTTCTCTGCACTAGCTCCTCTGCCACTATCCCAATCCAAATCTGTCACTTCTCTCCTGCATTACAGTAGCAGCCTCCTAACTGGTCTCCCTGCTCCAGCTTTGGTTACCGTTCAGTCTGTTCTCAATAGAACATTATAGGGAAACTTTTCAAAATGCTCCAGTGGCTTTCCATTTCATTCAGAGCAAAATTCCAAGTCCTTCAAATGGCCTGTGAGGCTTTACGTGATCCAGCTCCCATTCCATTTCTGACCCCCTACTTCTGCTACACTCACTTATTTTGGTCAAGCCACGCTGGCCTCCCTGTTGTTACTGCGACATGACCAGCAGGTCCTCACCTGGGGTCTTTGCAGTTTCTGTTCTTTATACCCAGAAGGCTCTTTCTACTGGTATTAGCATGGTTTACTCTCTCACCTCATCTTTGCCCAAATGTTATCTTCTCCATGAGACCTTCCCTGACCACCATGTTCTCTCTCTCTCTTTTTAAGATTTATTTATTTACTTAATATATAGAGAGAAAGCGGGAGCAAGTGTGGGGAGGGGCAGAGGGAGAGAATCTTCAAGCGGGCTCCCCATTGAGCATGGAGTCCGACGCAAGACTTGCTCCCCATGACCCATGAGATCATGATCTGAGGCAAAACCAAGAGTCAGAGGCTCAACTGACTGAGCCACCCAGGTGCCCCTGACCACCATGTTATAATCAGCCCTCATTGCCCAATCTTGGCACACCTATCTAACTAACCACCCAAGGTTTTATTTTTCACCATAGGATTCATCATCTTTGAACATACAAAACAATTTGTTGATTTTGGTTATATTTCTTTCTCCCTTCTAGAATATAAATTCCACAAGGGAAGGGATTTTTGTCTGTTTTATTCAGCAATTTATAGTTTGTTGAGTAGTGCTTTACACGTACTGGGTGTTCTGTTCAATAAATATTTGTGGAAAGAATTATTAAAATTTTCAAAAACATCATTGATATAGACTGAATGAATGTCTGTGTCCCTTCCAAATTCATATGTTGAAGTCCTAACCCTTTGGAGGTGGGGCCTTTGGGAGGTAATTAGGTTGAGGTCATGAGGGTAGAGCCCCATGATGGAATTAGTATCCTCATGAGAAGAGGAAGGGAGGCCAGATCTTGCTTGTTCTCTCTCCCCACTATGTGGAGACACAGAAGACAACCATCTATAAGCTAGGAAGTGGGCTGTCACTGAATCTGTCAACACCTAGGTATTCGACTTTCCAGCCACCAGAATGGTGAGAACTAAATGTCTGTTTTTTAAGCCACCCAGTCTTTGGTATTTTGTTACGGTAGTCCAAGCAGACTAAGACAATCATTTTTAATAACAACTTGTAAGTTGTTTCTGCCATCATTGTCTCATTCATATTCCCTTTATACATCTTTTATATCCCATTTTTCTCATACATGCTAGTGGTATTTGTCATTTTCAGCCCGGGGTCTGGCTTTCTCTGGATGCAGGCACATACTTGCCAGAGCAGGCTGGAAGTGCCAAGAAGTTAACATTCCCAGGATCAACCCTCAACCTGCCATCCTCTTCCTTCAGATGGCATGACCCTGAAGTGTGTTCTAAACAGTGTCTTAGAGGACCCAGGGGACTGAGCCCCAGTTGATGTCCTCGTTGATGCATCCTTGAATTGATTTCCTTTCTTGCCTTACCTTACTTCTCTAACTCCCTACTGATGCTTCTGCCTCATTTCACAAATGAACTATTTGTTTGTGTGTGTCTGCTTCTGGGGGAACCCAGCTAAGATAAAAATCTTTGTAAAGAAATCTCTGCCCCTATATTTCTATTTCTTAAGGTTATATAGTTCTCTGAACGGATATACTGAGTCAAAAAGTGGATTTTTCACTGGCTTTTGAGTACTCAATGTTAAAATCTTTATATTTGGGGGAATTTTACTTTATGAGTCTTGGTTGTAGGTGAGAGTTTATCTCTTTCTGTAGAGGCTAGAAACACCATATATTCACTTTGTTTTGCCTCTTTTGAAACTAGGGCATAAGCATGTGACCCCAGTTTGGCTAAACAGTTGGATCTTCCCCTAGATAATGTTTGGCATGCAAAGAAGACAGGATAGGGAAGACTCTTCTCAGGTGGTGTTGACTGTTTTAGCAGCTTCCAGTTTCTGGAGACTGCATTGGTGCTGGTGCCAGCAGCAATTACTAGCATCCAGTGCTGGAAGAGTGGAGAGTACAAGAGCAGTGGTGTTCTATAGAAATGTGAGCCATATATGTCATTTAAAACTTAGTAGTCTGGGGCGCCTGGCTGGCTCAGTCTGTAGAGCATGCGACTCTTGATCTTGGGATCAGAAGTTCAAGCCACACATTGGTTGCAGAGATTACTTAAATGAATGAATGAATAAATAAATAAGAACTTTCTACTAGTTTAACTTTTAAAAAAAGGTTAAAAAATACACCCAGGTAAAGTTAATTTTCAGAATATATTTTATTTAACCCAAATATTGTAATTTCAAGATGTAATCAATTTAAGAAATTGGCCTAGAGCTCAGAGGCAGTGGGCAACTGTGTCTTCATACAGGACCACATCCTTGCTCTTATGTGATTAATGCACTGGTACTGATCTCAGAACCACTGAGCCTCCTTCTGTTGCATCTCTCAACAATTCAGTATTCTTTCAATACTCTCATTTTATGCCATAGTTGTTTTCTGTTATTTGCAACTAAGTATCCTCTTGATATACAAATTTAAATCAGAAGTTTTTGTGGGCATAGGTATTTAAAGAAAGGAGGGGACTTGGGATTGCTTATCTGTCGTTGTTAGGGGTTATTATAGATTGGATTATTGTTCAACAAATATCCCCCCCCCAAAAAAAACCCCACAAATATTCTCCCACTGTTGATAGAATATTCTACTCTGCCTTACTGATGTTGGGCTCAGCCATATGACTTGCTTTGGCTGGTGGGATATTAGTGGCTATGTTGTGAGCAAAGATCTGAGATGTGTTTGTATGATGGTTGCCTGCTGTCTTGAATTTTTGCCATTAGTATGAGAAAAAATATGCCCCAGCTAGTCTGGTGGTCCAAAGAGGATGAGAAGTATGTAGAACAACTTGACTACCCAATTGAACCCAAGCTGGATCAGCCAGTTTTTACCAACCTGAGGTTACAAAAACAAGAATAAGTGATTATATTAAGCCATCTAATTTTGTTATGCAGCATTATTGTGGCAATAGCTAAAGGTAGTGAAGGGGAGTGAAAACTCTTGCTAGGAAGCAGTGGGGTCTCTGGCATACTATGATATGCACAGTATGGTGAACACAGTAAATTAAACGACTCATCCTAGAATATAGTGCTAATTGAAGGAAGGCTTTGGGTGACTAATTAGATTCTGTTAGAGGCCAGCAGGAAGAGCTATTTAAGCCCTATAGAATACAGTGTTTACTGTTCACATTTTCACAAAGCTTAAATAAATAGATTTACTAATGCAAATTGTGTAATTTCCTACTTCAGGCATGGATTGAAAAATCAATGACTTTTTGACTCTGCAAAAAGAATATCACATTTCTTATAGCCACTGGGTTGAGAGAGCCAAAGACACACACAATCATTGAATCTGCAGCTTAAATTCAATATCAGTTGAATTTACAGCCTTGTCATGTGCCTGATATGAAGTCTGATATGAAGGTATTGATCAGGAAGAAGTAGGAGGGTGAGAATGGAGATTTTGTTATATGGGAGGAGCTTTAACTCTCTATGAGTTTTGTTGCCAAGTAAAGCAACCCTTCTTTGTTCTCTGATAGTACTCTTTTACCTTTGCTTGAAGACCCTTAACAAATCCTTGAGCAGACCCATGTAAGAGATTTACCTGGCCAGGGGAAGCCAGTTCTTCTTCTGTCCCACCCTTACTCCTCTCTTTGTCTCCTGGTTTTCAACTGTTGTCATGTCCTAGCATGCACTGGGAACCAATTTAAAAGCAAATCTGTAAAATATAAGAATTCCCACAACAGATTACAGAATTTAGTATCAGAAAGTGTGTGTGTGTGTATGTGTGTGTGTGTGTGTGTTTATGGAATCTTAGTGATTAAGGCCTAAAGGGAACCCGTAGTTTTAGATCAAGCTGATTTTAGCATGACACTTACTGAAATTCTGGATTTGATGTGCCTCTTCAAGCTGGGAGTAATTCTAATTGTTTTCTTGCTCAGTTGACTTGTCTAAGAGACAAAGCCTCGCACTGTGTTTGAATCAGAAACAACCAGTGGCATTATTATTCTAAAAGCCAGCAGTTGTTGGGAAAGAAGAGCAAACTGAACTGATTTCTCCTCACTCAAAGTTTTTATAATATATATAAATGGGAAGAACATAGGGGAAAAAAGGAGGAGAGAATAAATTGGGGTTTTTTGATAATACAAGTGAATAAAATCAGACATATTACTTATTTGACAATAATATTTGTTTTTGATTCATTCAAAAACTTTCAAAATTTAAAATTAGGGAGGACTCTGAGGGGATTCATTCACTCATTCATTCTTTCATTAAAGCATGTATTGAATACCCAATATGTTCACACAGTATTCTAGGTACTGGAGATACAGAGGTAAACCTAGGCCAATGAAAATTCCCTCCTGTAACTTACATTCTAGTGGAGGAAGAGAGAGAATAAGCAAATAAGTGGAAATATACAGTATATCACAAAGTAATCTGTATAAAGAGAAAAATAAAATCAGGATAAATTAGTATTACCAGGGTGGGTAAGGGCTCAGTTTTTAAAAACAGTTGTCAGGGAAGGTGTCACTGAGGATGTAATGTTTGAGCTATGGTATTAAGGTGTCACTGAGGACATAATGTTTGAGCCATGGCATTAAAGTAGCCTGTGCATTTCCAGGGCAAGAATATTCTAGGTAGAAAGAATATGAAGTGCAAAGGCTGTGGACATGACAGGCTTGATGGAGGAAGAGAGTAGTTGGAGTGGAGTGAGCCAAGGTGATAATAGTAGGGAATGAGGTCAGAAATATAAGGTCAAACCACTTTGGATTATTCCTAGATGAAGAACAGAGAGCTATACAGTAAGTAGTAAAGGATTAGAAATCAACACTGTTGTTAGACATGGCCCAACGATCTCCATCAGCAAGTGGAAGATATATTCAGGATCCAGTCTATCCAGTTGTAAAGGCAGAAATAAGTTGCATAAGTAGTTTTGTTAATTTTCACCTTGCCTCTTCTTGCTGTGTTGCACTCCACTCTCCTGGGGCAATACTTCAGATCAATTGACTGAAGAGGAAAATGTGTGAGTCTGCTTCAATATGTTTCTGCACACATTTGCACCAATCAGGAATAGAATGCTGTGACATCATTTCTTCCTTTAGGAGTGGCTTTGTAGAATGGTGAAGAAAGAAAATTCTCCTAGTGGACATGAATTTAAACAATACATCTTATTACCCACTTTGTCTGTTAGGACAAAGCCTGAGGTATCTATACTGCTTGATGGGCCTTGGCTAATGGTATAATCAGATTGTCAGGGACCTAAAAGAAAGAGAATTGTAAGACTGATCACAAAGGATTGGGGGGGAAGACATCTATGGATGAATCTCTCTGAATGGGGTTCCAAGTGTGACTAAATGTATGCTTACGTGAGTGACCAACAAAAGGCCACTGGGAATGAGGCTTTTAATTATCAGGTGGGCAAGGTGACTCACTCCATTTATGCTGTTGTGCCTCTTTCCCAAGCCCCCTTAGTACTTGATCAAAGTAGTTATGGTGACAGGCATTAAAATATGGACTTTGCCTCAAAAATCTGACTTTTCTGCACTTGCCAGCAAAGCTACCAACCCTGAGATTGCAACGTAGTACCATACCCTGGGGAGGCTGACTAGACCTCCCCTATCGTGGAGGGGGCTTGGACACTTTAGATTTTAATTTGCCTTTCCTCTCAATTTTTTCTTCTTTTAGTATCATCATTCATGCACTGAGTATTTTATACACTATTATGATATTTCACCCAACCTTCCTCTGACCAAGGAAGTTTATTTTACAGTTGAAAGAAGTGGGAAAAATGGTGACTGAGTGGTCTGGGGCACCTCAAGGCCCAGAAAGAACTGGGGTCTAACTGCAGTCTCACATACAGTGTAGCTGAGATAGGCCACCTTGTGAGTAGAAGACGGTCTTATAATATCTTTTTAGCCAAAGACCAATATACAATATTATCTCTCTCACAGATTGAAAATATGGATCTGGAGACAGTAGGATGGAAGTGAGAATGGAGCTTCTCCCAATTGTACCTAATAATCCACTTGCAAATTTTTACCTCCCATTCCCATTCTTTTGGATTTAGTTTGTGTTAGTATTGACTAGCAGGATGTTTCCACCTGGGATACAGATTTCATGATATCTGTAGCTCACCTTGCCTCCTGGCCATTTAAGTTTCCTCATGCTGCTGGGTAAGTGGGCCTAAAGGAAGTCATGGTTGCAGGCTGGTTAGTCCTATCAAAGGTCTCACCATACACCAGGTGCAGAGAGAAGCATGGGTAAAACTAAAGTCATCTTATGGGTGCCCTCCTAGTACGGCCATGTTCGCTGGCATAAAATAATTTGATAAAAAGCCTAAATCAACTCTTTATCAGAAGAATCAGTAGCTCAGATACACTAGGCCTGAAATTTTCAGTCATCACTGGTTGAAGGGCCGTGACTGTCTCAAGTACTGGTGGGAGCCACTCCATGAATGAAGGATGGAGAAGGGAGATCATGAGTGCTTTCCTTTCTCACCCAAATGCCTTGGAGTTTATCAAGGGCTTCCTTTCTTCAAGGGCACTAAACTTCAATTTTTGCTCCCCATTCCATGAGCCTAGGAAGCTCTGCTCATCTTTTGAGCCTCCACTGAGAATTAGAAATGCCATGAGAGAAAAAACCACTCCATCAGGCTCACCTCTCTGCACTTCCCTCCTTTCTTGGATTTTAGCCCCCCCAAGTCCTTATAGTCTTTGTGGCTTTATGATACATTCAGACAGATTTTTTTTTTTTAATTCCATTTTTCTAGTTTACTCGGTAGGGTGGTTGGTCTGAAACAAGCTGACCTGTGATTAGCATAGTCATGGAACCATGTTTCTTTCCTTCTTGAACTTCTAGTCTCAGTTCTCAGTTATAAGCTCATTTCACAATAATTTGCTTAATTCCTGTCTTCTCTACAACATGTAATTAGGTACCATACCTGATTTTGCCCACGGTAGTGTCCATGGCCTAGCACAATGCTAGGCACATAGCAGATACTTAATATTTAGGAAGCCAATGAGTGATTGAACATTAGACTAACTGCTTATTATTAACAGCTAAACACTTATTAAGTTCAAAACACCAGGATTAAGATATGACATTGAGTCTGAACATGTCTGATCTCATAGCCTATTGTTTATTCTTAAAAACAAAGCAAGGCAAAATGTTTTGCCCTCTGGATCAAGGCTTGGTCTCACATGGATTTTAAGTGGCTCAGGAAGGAATGAGTGTTAGGAGAAATCATTACGCACAGTGAATGACCATCCACTGTGAGGGAGGAGCCCAAGACAGCGACATAGAAACAGCTGGTGGAATAGACCCTAAGCAATTCAGAGCCACTCAGAAAATGGGCACAGGGGCTCCTGGGTGGCACAGTGAGTTGAGCGTCCTACTCTTGTTTTTGGCTCAGGTCGTGATCTTAGGGTTGTGAGATGGAGTCCTGCATTGGGCTCTGCGCTCAGTGAAGAGTCTGCTTAAGACTCGCTCCCCCTCTCCTTCTGCCCCTCCTGCCCTCTAAAGTAAATAAATAAAATTTTAAAAAAAAGAAAAGAAAATGGTCATGGATGATTGTTGAAAAGTTAGCCTTAAATGCCCGCAGAAGAGGCCACATGGTATCAGTGTCTAGGTATCAACTTAAGAGAGTTTAAACCTAGTCAATGTAGTGAGAAAATGGTGGTAACCCCGAGGAAGGAACGAGATAAACAAAGTGAGTAAGTGGTTAGAAACAGAGGATATGATACCTGTTAAGTCAGAGACTCAGAATCCAGTGTATTCTAATGTGTGTGTATGTATGGGGAGACTTGCTCAATGATTTATGTTTGCTATCTGCATAAGATTTATATCTTAATCTTATATCTATGTGCATACACATACATGCAAATTAGAGTATATGAATAATGGTTTATTAATGCTCTCTTGGTTGTAAGTTCTTGAAAGAACTCTAATTACTCTGTCCATATGTCTTAATTTGGCACTATGAAATCCCCATGATAGTTACTAGCTGTGAATAAGAATACTATAAAAGTTACCCAAGTCATTATCTCAGAAACTCCAACTCTACTAAAGTGACTAGTTCTAAGAGTTAACAACTGGAAAAACAAAATGCCTCACTGTCATATTAAAACTCAGCCATCCTGCCAGTTTCAGGATGAAGTTGAGTAGGGCAATATATTTAGAAATAGTGCATCCATCCTAGATGATTCCAATCAAGCAGACTTCATGATCTATTTTATTTTATTTTTATTATTTTTTAAAGATTTTATTTATTTATTTGACAGAGAGAGACACAGCGAGAGAGGGAACACGAGCAGGGGGAGTGGGAAAGGGAGAAGCAGGCTTCCCACAGAGCAGGGAGACGGATGTGGGGCTGGATCCCAGGACCCTGGGATCATGACCTGAGCTGAAGGCAGATGCTTAATGACTAAGCCACCCAGGCGCCCCCATGATCACTTTTAATTTGCAATTGAAGAATAAACTTTTATTCACAGCTAACAGCTACTGTTGCTTTCAGCTGCTGGTAGCAAAGACCCAGATAGGCTAAGCAAAGCAGGTGCCATATTCTCTTCTGTAACAAACGTCTAAGAGAAAGCTGTGCTGTGCTTGTGTGAAGCTCTGTAGTCATTAGGGAAGCACACTCCTATCTTTCTGTGGAGCATGGCTTTACATCTTCAAGGACACATGATGTCTTCTGGATTTCAGTCATGGTGAACATAGTTCAGGGAGAAGGAGGGGAGGAATAAATGACAAAATGTTGAGTCAGTTGAGTCAGTCTCCTTTAAAGTGGTTTCCAGAAAGCCAGCAGTGAGTTCTTACATCTTATTGATCATCTGTCATGGCAAGGGAGGGTAGGAAATGTAGTCACTGAGCTGGGCACATTGTCACCTGGAATAAAATTGGAATTCAACAGAATACAAGAAAGAAGGGCAACATGGATATTGGATTCTATCAGGGAGATTCAAAGTGATCTAAAAATTTCAGTGCAGTAGCTCTTGTTAGATACCTAATATATGCCAGGCTGTCTACTGCATCCCAGGGCACAAAGACAAATATGATATTGGGCCAGCTGTCAAGGTAGGAGACAGACTATAGTGTAGGAGACAGACTACAAATTATGTGGTAATGAAGTTTGCTATGGGGTTGTGGGAGAGCAGAGATGAATCAGTCCCACCCAGAGGTTTGGGCTTCCTGGAAGAAATGTTTCTAGAATCTGATCTTTTTTTTTTTTTTAATTTAATTTTTTTATTTATTAGAGAGCGAGCGAGAAACAGCATGAGAGAGGAGAGGATCAGAAGGAGAAGTAGGCTCCCCGCTGAGCCGGGAGCCCGATGTGGGACTCGATCCTGGGACTCCAGGATCATGACCTGAGCCGAAGGCAGTCGCTTAACCAACTGAGCCATCCAGGCGCCCAAAGATTTTATTTATTTATTTGAGAGAGAATGAGATAGAGAGAGAGAGCATGAGAGGGGGGAGGGTCAGAGGGAGAAGCAGACTCCCTGCTGAGCAAGGAGCCCGATGCAGGACTCGATCCTGGGACTCCAGGATCATGACCTGAGCCGAAGGCAGTCGCCTAACCAACTGAGCCACCCAGGCGCCCTAGAATCTGATCTTGAAGGAAAGGTAAGAGTTGAGTGACTCTCCAGGCATGGGGAACACCATAAAGAAAGCTAAACATGAAGGAAACATCATTGTTTAATAGCAATTGAAAGCAGTTGGAAATTATTAGAAGGTAAAATAGAAGATAGAAGTGAAAAAGTAAATCAAGACTCAAGCTTTACAGGGCCTGGTGTGTTAACTGAATAGCAAGGCTCTGGAAAGCCTTGGAAGAGGTTTAAGCATGAAAACTTTGTAGTCAAAGTGAATTTTAGATATGTCATTCGCAATGCTATGTGGAAGAGCTTCAAAGTAGGGCAAAATATAGATAAAGAGAGTTATTAGTAAGCTATTTCAGTAGTCAAGGTAAGAAAGAATAGAAACCTGATTAGGCAGTAGTAGTAGGGGTGGGAGAAGGATTATAGAACCATGTGGGAGGAATAATTAGTGAATGAAAAGGTGTGGGTAGGTGGAGATAAAGGACTTTAGAATGACTACAAGATTTCTGCTTTAGGAAACTACGTGGTTGATGGCACCATTAATTGAAATGGTGTATGTAAGAGCAGGAGGGGCAGGTGGGGGTGGGAGTGGAGGAGTGGGTAAAAGATGAGTTCAGTTGGAATAGGTTGAGTTTGAAATGTCTGCATAGCATCTAGTTAGAAATACTTAGTAGGCAATTAGATATAAAAATCTGAAGCTTGTGGTCAGGGTGGAAGAAGTATATTTTTAAGTCATTTTTAACTAGCTAGTAGTTAAACCCATGTGAGTAGATGAGATTGCCTTTGGATAGAGGGTGGGCAGAGAGGGCCAACAAGTTAAGGCAGGAACTTTGCTGACATCAACATTTAAGGAATAAACACTTGCTAAGGGAAATGAAGAAGTATTAGACTGAGTGGTTACTGAGTTAAACAAAACAAAACAAAACTGCATTATAAAGGACTTCCTGTGACCCAGGCACTGTACTGTGACTAATAATCCTGCCATTAACATGACAGACACTCACTTTTTTCATGGAGCTTTGAGTATAGAGGATTCATACGTTAAATAGAATGTGCCTATCAGAATATATCTAATAGAATTATGAATGATACAAATGAAAAGAACAGTCTGTTGGAGCCTGAAAGATGGTGATTACAGCTAATTTGGAAAAGACTTTCCTGAGGAAGGAATATTTAAGGTCAGACCTAATAAAGGGATAGTTAAATGAGGGGAGTTGGTTAGGAATCAAGACAAAAGTATTACAGAGGGTAAATGGAACAAAACAGAGAGCCCAGAAAGAGCCTCATATGGTCACATGACTTAGAACAAAAGTGTATTATTGTAATACAGTGGGAAAACGATAGTTTCTTGAATAAATGTTGTTGGGTAAATTAGATAGCCATATGGAAAAAAAAATGAATCTTGACTAGTACTGTACATGATGTAAAATACCAATCCCAGGTGGATTGTAACTAAGTGTGAGAAATAAGATAATAAAGCTTTGAGAATATAACATTGGAGAATATCTTAGTGGTATTGTGGTACAGCAAAGATTCCTTAAGGGAATACAAGAAACACTAAACATAAAGGAAAAGATTGATAATTTCAACTGCATTAAAATTAAGAATTTAAAGTTTTTATTTTAATTACCTGGTGCTTATCATGACAAGTACACTCCTTAAGCCCCATCACCTATTTTACCCATCCCTTACCTATCTCCCCTTTGGTAACCCTCAGTTTGTTCTCTATAGTTGAGAGTCTGTTTCTTGGTTGTCTCTCTCTCTCTTTTTTCCCCTTTGCTCATTTGTTATGTTTCTTAAATTCCATATATGAATGAAATCATATTTTTTTTGTCTTTCTCTGACTTATTTCGCTTAGCATTATATTGTCTAGCTCCATCCATGTCATTGCAAATGGCAAGATTTCATTTTTTTTAATGGCATATACAAGTATATATGTATACACACACACACACACACACACCCCACATCTTTTTTTTTTTAAGATTTTATTTATTTATTTGACAGAGGGAAAGAGAGACAATACAAGCAGGCAAAGCAGCAGGCAGAGGGAGAGGGAGAGGCAGACTTCCCACTGAGAAGGGAGCCCAATGTGGGACTTGATCCCAGGACCCTGGGATCATGACCTGAGCCAAAGGCAGATGTTTGACTGAGCCACTCAGGCGCCCCTACACCACATCTTCTTTATCTGTTCATCAGTTGATGGACATTTGGGCTCTGTCCATAATTTGACTATTGTTGATATAAACATTGGGGTGCATGTATCCCTTCAAGTTAGTGTTTTTGTATTCTTTGGGTAAATACCTAATAGTGCCATTGCTGGATTGTTTGTTCTAACTCTGTGAAAAATGCCAGTGGTATTTTTTTTTTTTTTTCTTAAAGTGGGCTCCACACCCAGCATGTAGCCCAACATGGAGCTTGAACTCACAACTCTGAGATCAAGGTCTGAGCTGGGATCAAGAGTTAGACACTTAACCAACTGAGACACCCCAGCACCCCAAGGTGGTATTGCATTAAATGTGTAGTATAGATATTTTAACAATATTTGTTTTTCCTATCCATGAGCATGGAATGTCTTTTCATTTCTTTGTGTTGCCTTCAGTTTCTTTCATCAGTGTTTTATAGTTTTCAGAGTACGGGTCTTTCACCTCTTTGGTTAGGTTTATTCCTAGGTATTGTATTATTTTTGATGTAATTTTAAATGAGATTATTTTCTTAGTTTCTCTCCCTGCTGCTTCATTATTGGTGTATAGAAATGCAACAGATTTCTGTAAATGGAATTTCAATTATTAAAAGACCTCTCTAAGAAGTGTAAAAGGCAAGTCAAGGAGTAGAAGGAAGGAGAGAATTGTTAATATGTATGTCTGGTAAAGGATTCCTATAAATCAAAGACAGAAACCTATTAAAAAATGACAAATGACTTTAATAAGCACTTCACAGAAAGTATCTCCAAATGGCAAAGAAGCACATGAAATGTTACCTTAGTCCTTAGGGAAATGCAAATTTTAACACAGTAAGATACCACTAATATGTTCATGGGGTTAGCTATAATTAAGAAGACTGCTGGGGCGCCTGGGTGGCTTAGTCTGTTGGGCGCCTGCCTTTGGCTCAGGTCATGGTCCCAGGGTCCTGGGATCGAGCCCCGCATCGGGCTCCCTGCTCAGCGGGAAGCCTGCTTCTCCCTCTCCCACTCCCCCTGCTTGTGTTCTCTCTCTCATTGTGTCTCTCTCTGTCAAATAAATAAATAAAATCTTAACAACAACAACAACAAAAAAGAAGACTGCTAATACTAAGTGTTGGTGAAGAACATGTAGAAAAATTGAAATTCTCAACGTTACTAGTGAGTTTAAGTTGGTACAACCATTTTGACAAATTATTTGGTGATCTCTATTATACAGCTGAACACATAACCCTATGAATTAGTACTACTATTCCTAGTTGTACACCACCAGAAATGCATACATATGTGCAACAAAAAAGGACATATATGAATGTTCTTGGCAGCTTTGTTCACAATAGCCTTAAACCTGGAACAACCAAAATGTCCATCAGCAGTAAAACGGATAAATAAATTGTAATGTAGTCCTATAGAGGAAATTTATGAAGGAATGACAATGAATAATAAGCTACTGCCATGTGCAGCATTGTGGAATGAATTTCACGTACTTAATTTTGAAGGGGAAAAGGCAGACAGAAAAACAGTTTATGATTACATTTATAAAACGTTCAAAAACTAGCAAAGTTAACGGGTGGTGATGGAAATCAGGATGGCAATTTCTTCTGGGAGTGTAGATGAGATACTTGTCATGTTTTACTTCCTGGCCTATGGCTGCGATAAGGGTGTATTCACATGGTAAAAATTCATCGAGCTCATAATTTGTGTGCTTTTCTCTATGTGAGTTATACATAAATAAAAAGTTTATGTAAAAAGCCGAACTTATAGAAACAGAGAGAGGAATGGTGGTTACCAGGGCCTGGGATGGGGGTTAATTAGGAAGATGTTGCTTAAGGGTACAGACTTGCAACTTGTAGATAAATAAGTCCTGAAGATCTAATGTACAGCATAGGGATTAAGAAACAGTACTGTATTATAATCTTCAAAGTTGCTAAGAGACTAGATATTAATTTTTCTCACTACAGAAAGGAAATGATAATTGTGTAATGTGATAGAGGTGTTGCCTAGGTGGTAATCATACTGCAGTATATAAATGTATCAAATCTACACATTGTATACCTTAAACTTACACAATGTTGTATGTCAATTATATATCAATTAAAAAACCCCAGAGTTTGAAGAGGGCTTGTGTGTGTGGGATAGGTGCTTAATCATATTTGCATTTGTCTCAGAAAATAAAAATAAAATTAGGGGGTTTTAAAAACTGAGGTTTTTCAGCTTTTGCAAAGCAAAGGAAACAGTCAACAAAACCAAAAGACAACCGACAGAATGGGAGAAGATATTTGCAAATGACATATCAGATAAAGGGCTAGTATCCAAAATCTATAAAGAACTCATCAAACTCAACACCC
>NC_138369.1:170362557-170380278 GCF_054177405.1 Leptonychotes weddellii
GTCTTTTCTGGTTCCATACAAATTTTAGGATTATTTGTTCCATTTCTTTGAAAAAAGTGGATGGTATTTTGATAGGGATTACATTGAATGTGTCGATTGCTCTAGGTAGCATAGACATTTTCACAATATTTGTTCTTCCAATCCATGAGCATGGAGCGTTTTTCCATTTTTTGTGTCTTCCTCAATTTCTTTCCTGGGTATTCTATAGTTCTCTGAGTACAGATCCTTTGCCTCTTTGGTTAGATTTATTCCTAGGTATCTTATGGTTTTTGGTGCAGTTGTAAATGGGATTGACTCCTTAATTTCTCTTTCTTCTGGGATCTGACAGACTGAAGCTGTTGTTGTTGGTGCATAGAAATGCACCTGATTTCTGTGCATTGATTTTATATCCTGCCACTTTACCAAATTCCTTTATGAGTTCTAGCAGTTTTGGAGGACCACACTCTGTTTTTTGTGGCATTTTCCCCATATAGAGTGTGAGTTTAAGGAAGACATGAATTTCATCTTATTTATTTCTGCATTTTGGGGTTAAAGTTTACACTACAATACAAATTGGCACAAAATATACTGCTTCTTTTATTTGCTATAATTGATCTTATCTAGCTCTGGATACCCCAGTTCTGTAGCTAGTGGGAGCATGAGTGTGATAGGAAACACTTAAATTGCCTATTGGAGGTAACTCAACCTCTTCTGGTTTAACAAGTGTTTTTTTGTGATTGATTTCTTTTTTGTGATTGGTTTTCAAAGTGTAATCTCCTTGTTAGAACTCTTTCTCCCCACCTTTCATGAGATTTCCTTTTTCTCTCTTTTTCTCCAAATGGCATATTTGTTCTGAGAGAAGATTGAATTGTTTAATGCAGTGTGGAAATAGTCTTCTGGCCTTGGGCTGCCTTCTCTATTCTTGGTCTCGGTTGAGTGATTAGCTTTCTCAGTGCCTGGTTTTCATTAGCTGGTATTCACAAGGGTGTGGGTAAATACGTAGTCTACTTGGGTTTCCTGCTTGGATCTCCTCTTGACATTTGTAGTCCCTTCCATTTATGTGGGCTTTCCTGGGTTCTGTGGTTTATCTCTCCCAGTACTGGATCCTTCAGATTTCTCAACACCACGGCTTCCAGGGAACCCATTTGGGCCATGGGAACTCCAGGATCTCCTACATGCCAAGTATTATCATGGGAGATAAGGATGCTCACTTCTATTTGCTTGTGTCTAGTCTTCCCATGGTTGAGAGAGGCTGCTCTAGAATGATAGGAAAATTTCAAGAGAAAGAACAGCTTCAGTCTGTCAGATCCCAGTGAAAGGAGTGACCATTCAAAAAATCATTGTCATAAGAGAACTGACAGAATCAAGAAAAATGGAGTAAATTTTGCTGTTCTTGTTGGCAGAAAGGGAGCATTCAGTTAGCCTGTGCCAGGTTATCAAACCTGGCTGGAAACTGTGGTTATGTCAGATTGGAAAGCTGATCTAGAATTACTGAAGTGTAATAACAGGAAACAACTATTGTGTTTCAATATAATCAATATAATAGAAAAAAACTGAAGGAAGGTAATTGGTTTTCAGCTCTAGACATTTCAATAACTCTGAGGATGTTTGGGATTCATATCCTCAAGAAACAGAGATATTGTCAAACTTTTGTATAATAATTTCTATTATTAGTTCCCAGTAAAAACTGCTGTTAAGCAGTTAAGGTTGCTGCTGTTAAGGTTAACCAATGGAATTGCTTCTGTGTCATTGTATAATCTTTGGGGAACCGAAGGTGAGTAATTCTTTGTACCTCTTCCATTTAAATGACAATTTAAACTCATTTAGTCAAAAGCCTGTGTATATCTTCTGAAAATTCATGATATTGTAAGTGGCATAAAAAGGCTCCATTTATCACTGCTGCCTATAAGATTTGTAAACCAATTAAGACATGTCATCTTTCCTGTAGCAGTTAGTGCTTTTGACCCCAGACATGGCATGCATTTGGAGTTGTTTTTCAATTAGTTGTGATAAATATCTTGTCTGATTTCACCTATGACCCTCAACATGGATTTGTAGGAGGACTGGTTGAGATGAAAATTTTAACGTTTGTTACAAAACAGAGTGAAGCTATAACTGATCTGTGTCAAATTGAACTTTGTGGTTTTGACCCAGGTGGGGTTGTGTAGTAACTGAATTAATGGATCAAAGTTAGAAAAGGTGCCAAACCGTACACCAGAGATAATTGAGCAGAGAAGCACATTTGTCATGGGTGGACCATGATTCTGTTCACTTCAGAGTGTGATGGTATGAGTGTCTTCACATGAAAGAGTATTGTGAACTCTTATATATATTGAGATGAAACACTTCTAGTTTTTATTACATGAATATTACAAAGATAATTTATGAAAATATGAAATGTTTCTTTTCTCCTGAGAAAAGAGCTGAGATACCTAGGCTGAAAAATCTGAGAAAGCAGAAACATCAAATTGACAAGCATGGAAGAAGAATTTCTTCCGAAATGTCTGGTATTCTGCATTTGCCACTGATATATTTTTTATATGCATTTCAGGAAGAATTATTTTGATAATTTGCTAGATTGCCCATAGAGATATTGAAAAATATAACACGTGCTAATGTTGCCCACTGGCTAGCAAGCACGATAGAGTTAAATACTCCTCCGCTGCAACTTCTAGGTGGAAAGTTGATGCTATTTCAGGCGCTGTAAGCATGGCATCCCTGTTACTTTCCAGGAGGGGTCTTCAACTCTGTTCTCATTAGGTAGCTTTTCTTCCTCTTCAAATGTGACAAAAATAAAGCCCTCACCATCACCTCAACATAGTGTAGATCTATCGTGTGGATGTTCCCCATGGGACACAGAGGATTCAGAACAGAGACAAGTAGCAGATGGCATTTTGTAGATCGAGTGGAGAGCAGTGAAAGCACCCACTTTTGCAGTATAACTATTAAGAGCAGATATTAAATGGAACATTGAGCAAGCCCATGAGCAGGTAGTAAGAATAACAATTCTGCTTGAAGGAAGTGAGCTCTGGATCATTCCTGTAGAACCACAAACAGTATGTGGCTTTCAGCAGAAGGGATGCAGAATTTGGATAAACAGGAGACAAGAGAAATAGGGCCTGGATTGAACCTTAATAGTGATGATTCTCTTTATCATCCTTGACTAAAGATTTTCACCAAAGGCATTGAGGAAAATACTGGAAATTAATATTAGAATATCTCTATATGCCATTTATTATTTGTATTCAGTATATAATAATCATACTTATTATTAGTGAACTATATAGTAAAATAAGTGAAATAAGTGTCTTTTTAAACAAATAATTGTACAAGTATTTAATTGCATTTGGGATGGGGTATGTGAAGGAGAAATACAAGGTTTTAAGAGAACACGCATCCGGGGAAACTGATCTAGGTGGAGTATTTATTAATGGTGGATGAGTCATGGAAAACTTCCCTTTGGAAGTCATCCAGAAGTCCATATTTGAAGGCTGCACGGGTGTTTTTAAGAGATGGAGTGATTGTAGACATAGAGAACTAGGGGAAAACCAAAGAGGATTAGACTGGATAGTTTCCAGTAACATATGTTAATAGCTTCTGAGGTTTGACCTGCACATAATAGGTCTCATTAACTCAGCAGACAAAAGCATGGACAGGTATGATAGAAGGTATGTGATAAATATTCTTTGACTCCAACAGACTAGGATGCTTTGGGGCCACCAGTGGGGCCAACCTGAGTAGGGGCATGTTCCTCCTGATGTCAGCCACAGGAAGCAACTCAGAAAGCAGAGTGTTTCATGATCCTTAGGATTTATTCATTTTCCTCTGCCACATGTCCATATAATGGGATGCCCTGATCAATGAAGTAAATAAATATCATTTTTATTGTACAATGCAGATCCATTCCCTCTAAATTAATCCCTTTATTGTCACAAAGTTCTTGAGTTAAAGTGTGCTCCTCCTATTGCTGTGGGTGACTGGACTGGGAAGACACTGCCTGAAAATAGTTATCTCCACCTGGGGCCCAGAAGAACAGACCCTGGAAATCGGTCCTTGTCCAGAATGCTTCCTTTGCCATACTCATTTCAGTCTGGGGTATTAGACCATATCTACCTTTTTTGGATATCGTGAAGTCTATATAAGAGAGTTTGAGGGAAAAAAGTGAAGGTGATTAAAAAGAATGTCTTCAGCACTTTATTCAAGTGACTGTGCTCAATCCCTTAGTAAGTCTGACTAATCCTTGTTTATGAGAGTATGCTGGAGGAGAATTTAAGCATTTCCTATTCCCAACTAAGATCAATGTGTTCACAGGAGACATCCCTCTCACCCAGCTCCAGAAATGGAAACCAATCAAGTAACAAATATTTATTCATCCCTTTTCATGGGTCCAACACTGAACTAAGCATGAGGTGTACAAAATGGAGACCAGCTGTACTCCTGAACTTTGAATAATTGTTCTAATTACATAAAAACACAAAAGAAAGAATTGTCTCAGGGACGCCTGGGTGGCTCAGTCGGTTAAGCGTCTGCCTTCAGCTCAGGTAATGATCCCAGGGTCCTGGGATCGAGTACCCCATCAGGCTCCTTGTTCAGACAGAACCTCCCCTCCCCTTTGTCACTACTCACATTGGATTGTGATATGTCATGATATGAACTAGAAAGAATCCTGGTGAGCTGGTTTCCCAAAGCTATATTACGATCAACTTAAAGCATATAGGTACATTTCTCACAATGGAGCTTAGTGATTTTCTAGAAAAAAAGCTTTTCTTTGGAAATAATCTCAAAAGAGGAAGGTTTTAGGGCAATGTGATGGTTAATTTTATGGGTCAACTTGTCTAAGCTATAGTCCCCAGTTAATTAAACTCTAACCTAGCTGTTGCTGTGAAGACACTTGTAAATGTGGTTAACAACTACAGTCAGTTGACTTCAAGCAAAGGGCATGAACTTTGATAGTGTGGATGGGCCTCACATCAGTCAGTTGAAGGCCCTCAGAGCAAAAGCTGAGGTTTCCAAAAGAAGAAGAAATTCTGCCTCGAGCCTAAGGCATCAACTCCTTCCTGAATTTCCAACCTGCCAACCTCCATGATTGCAGGAGTCAGTTCCTTACAATAGATCTCTTTACACACACAAAGACACACACACACACACACACACACACACGCACAATTGGTTCTGTTTTCATGGAGAATCCTGGCTGATACAGGTAGGCAATCATTTTTGTATTCTTTTATTTATGCCTCAGGAGTGGTAATTGCTAGCATAATGTTTTGAACATGAGGAGTTTTCTAATAATATATGTTAAATGGATCAATGAGTAACCAACTGGAGATTCAACTACTATGAAAGTTAATATTGAGGCTTTGAAGTAAGAAATGTAATTTCAGCCTTATGATGATACAATATTGAAATTCTCTAGAAATAAATAGGAACACTCATACATTCATGCTTTTTTTTTGTCTTAAATAAAATAAACTAGTTTTTTTTTCCCCCCACATAAACTTGAAGTAATGTTGCTCTCTAGGGCTCTAATAGTTTCCAATTTCTCAGCAAGTAAGGATACAGGTTTTCTCTTAATTTCTGTATTGAGTATATTTCACATATAAAAATTTTTGGTGCCCTCTGGTGGACAGAGTTCAAAAAATAAGAAGCATATAAATATATAATAGTCCCCCCTTATCCAGGGTTTTACTTTGTATAGTTTCAGGTGCCAGTGGTCTACTTCTGTTGGGAAGCAGATGATTCATTCTCCTCCTGACAAAACATCAGAAGGTCAATAGTAGCCCAACACTACGTCACAATGCCTGGGTCACTCACCTCCCTTCATCTCATCACATAGGCATTTTATCATCTTACCTCATCATAAGAAGGGTGGATACAGTACAGTAAGATATTTTGAGAGAGACCACATTCACATAACAATATATTACAGTATATTGTTATAGTTGTTCTATCATATTATTATTGTGGTTAGTCTTTTACTGTGCCTAATTTGTAAATTAAACTTTATCGTGGGTATGTATGTATAGGAAAAAACAGAGTATTTATAGGCTTCAGGGCTATTCGTGGTTTCAGGTATACCCCTGGGGGTTTTGGAATGCTTCCCCCATGGAAGCATGTGTATAGAGCAGTCTACTATTTGAGTATGCTCTCAAAGTTCCTTTCTAAATTTGGAAATCTTAATGCATTTTTTCACAGAAGAAGGGAGATTAGCACCTCAGATTTGTTTACAAATCCCTATTATAATACATGAAGTACTTAAAATATGGCATCAAAAGTAATAGAGCCTAACAAAAAGTGGGACAATGATTCCACAAGAAGAAGTGTTGAAAGCTATCACTTGGGAATCCATTACCATCTCCCTTGCTGTGGCCTTGACTACTGAGGAAGGCTGGAATTGCCTGGATCCCTCCTTGAGGTGCTTCCTTGGGCAGGGACATGTATGTTTTGGTGGAGAAGGGCTGGGGGGGTGGGCAGGACATACCTGAAGGTTTTTAGGAAAAGCGCTTGGTGGGGGGCGGGTCATGGAAAGAAGTGAGGCAGAGCTCAGCTTTGAGTAGGGTAAGAAGCCAAGTTTGAGAGAAATAGGTGATCTTGGAAATAAGGTACATAATGGGATTGGAGGAACAAGAGTGACTTCAAAGACAGGTAGAGGGCAATAAAGAACAATGGTAAGGGCTGTGGTGCATTGAAGCTGGGTTGTAGCCACTGGAAATAGCTGATGGTTAAGTTTTTAAGAATTCTTGGGGTGCCTGGGTGGCTCAGTTGGTTAAGTGTCTGCCTTTGACTCAGGTCATGATCCCAGGGTCCTGGGATTGAGTCCCACAGCAGGCTCCTTGCTCAGTGGGGAGCCTGCTTCTCCCTCTGCCTGCCGCCCCTCCTGCTTGTGAGCGTGTTCTCTCTTTGACAAATAAATAAAATCTTAAAAAAAAAAGTTTTCAAGAATTCTTATGAGCCAGTTGTTGAGCCCAGACATTATTAAAAATGGAACCATATAAACTTACAATTAAGTAATTTTAAAAACCAATATACACTCAAAACTCATTGCTTCCTAATTATTTTGCTACATTTTACTATTATTTAGTAAAATCACCTATTGTGGTGATTTGTGTGTTTTGTATATGTATGGTGAAAACACTATATAATGATGGCCTGCTGTGCATCTCCTACCAACTCTTCATTCAATGATACCAGTAGCTTGTAGTTGGTCATGTTGGGGATATTTTTGTCAAGGAAATTGGAAAATACTACAAATCAAAGCCCCCGGATGGTTGTGAAACATTGGCCCCCACACCACTGGATAAGAGGTCTCTTTAGGAACAAAAGAAGGAGCTTTCCTATTTTATTATTTAATTTAATTCAACTTATTCCACCATCTATGCTGGATTGTTGCTCAGGTTCATTTATTCATTCAACAACATTATTTTATTGAAGTATAATTGACATACAACATTGTATTAGTTTCAGGTGTACAACATAATGATTTGACATTTGTATACATTGCAAAGTGATCACCACAATAAGTCTAGTGGCCATCTGTCACAATACAAAGTTACAATTATTTTTTTCTTATGATGATAACTTTTAAGATTTACTTATTTAGCAACTTTCAGATTTTCAATACAATGCTACCAACTATAGTTATCATGCTATATTACATCCCCACAATTTACTTGTTTTACAACTGGAAGTTTGTACCTTTTGATACCCTTGTCTCATTTTACTCACCCCCCAACCCCCTCTCCTCTTGCAGTTACCAATCTGTTCTCTGTATCTGTGAATTTTGTTTTGTTTTATTTGTTCATTTGTTTTCTAGATTCCACACGTAAGTGAAATCATACAACATTTGTCTTTCTCTAACTTCTTGCACTTAGCATTAATACCCTCAGGGTCCATGGCCCATTCATGTTGCATATGGTAAGATTTAATTCTTTTTAATGGAAGAGTGTATGTATATATATATATATACATAGAGAGTGTATATATATATATATATTTCATTGTGTATGCATGTGTATGTGTGTATGTGTGTCTTTATCCACTCATCCATTGATGGACATTTAGGTTGTTTCCATATCTTGGCTGTTGCAAATAATTCTGCAATGAACATAGGGATGCCTATATCTTTTCAAATTAGTGTTTTTATTTTTTTCAGATAAATACTTAGAAGTGGAATTGCTGGATCATATGGTACTTCTAGTTTTAATTTTTTGAGCAACGTCCACACTGTTTTCTATAATGTCTGCACCAGTTACATTCCCACCAACAGTGCATAAGGGTTCCCTTTCCTTCCCATCCTTGCCAACACTTGTTATTTCCAATCAACAGTAATTTTTGATTCTCTCTTTGCTGGGAGACAATTTTCCATGGGTCATCGTGCTTTTGCATGTCCTACAAGAGAGGCACTGACTGCCATTTGTCCCAGAATATCCTTTCAGGGATGTTCCTGTAGCGAATGGCTGTGGAAGATAGAGATCATGTCTCCCTCTGGAGCAAAGGGCCAGCATGCCTACTGCCGTTGTAAAATTTTTGGATTCCTTTAAACTCAGGATCTCTCTTGTACCAAACCCACTGTGTGTGCAGGTGTCACCTGGTCCTTTTGGTGTCACCCTGTAGGACTTGGGGTTCAGGGAACTGGTGCAAAAATGCCAATATTCTGGCTTCTGCTCTTGCTGTAAGTAATAAATTGTCCTTCATCTCTAACCCAGAGTCTCATGTTTTCTAACCGGCATCATTGAAACTGTGGCAGGCTGCCTTCCTGGCTCGCAAGTAGGGTAAAAGATCTGACCCTTCCCCTTCCTTGACAGACTGTGTGTCAGGCACTGGGACAAAGATCCTGCCCCTGTAGAGCTCAAAATATTTTGGGGGATTACAAACAAAAAGCATTAGCACTAAGCAATTATATTGAGATAAGGATTGAGAAAGAATTGAACAGTGCTGTGATAGAGTAGTGAACCAGTCAGGACGGAATCTACTTCACACAGGTTGTTGGGGAAGTTCTCTCTAATGGGTGGTCAAATAAGAAGGGGCTTAGGACTGAGGGGTGAAGAGGGGGATTATGTAAAATAGTCCAGGATGTAGTGACCTAATAAGGTAGTATTTGTTGACTGATTAATGAAGAGGATTTTTAAATTGGGAGGGGTTACTTTTCTCATTACCAAAGTCAATAACTGGGAAGGGGGGGGCGTCATCTGTCATAGTAATGGCAGGGGACTCCTGCCCTTTTCCTACGTTGGAATCACGTGAAATTCCAAATCTTGTGTAAAGATTTGGGATTTGAGGACATCCCTGGAAATAATACTTGGAAAGTGGACAGGAGGAGCATTAATTCAGTGGGTGGAAGGGAGCAAGGAAGGCAGAGAAGGCTGTAGTGAGTGAGGGAATGGAATGAGTGCACTCTACCTGCCCCCTGCGGTGTTCCTATGTGAGAGTTTATGAGTCAGGGACAAACTGCCTGGAGTTTAACATTTTCCTCCTCACCATGATTTTGGAAAATTAGGTAGCAAAATCCATGGAGTATAGATACAGTAACTGTTGAGAATTAGAGTGAAGATAGCCCGTGTCAAGGACTGAGGAGAAGATTTTTGAGACCCAGTTCCTGACACTTAACTGGTTGCTCGGTGACCTCTCTACTGTCCTTATTATAAGATGTGGAGCTTTTAACTAGAGTTTGCTTTCATAGCCTCACGGAAGACCTGAGACTCGAGAGCAAAGGCAGAGAAGTAGAATATAAAAGTTCCCTTATGACTTCCACAAATGTGGGTTTGAGTATTTCTGTAGATTTTAGAAATATGAGTTAGAAGTTCCACTTAAAGCAATTTAAGAATAATATTTTATACCCAGTTATTTTTATTGACATAAGTGGGTATTGCATAATATGTATTCTAGATGGAATCTGTAAATTGATTATAATTGCCTGTTTCTTTTAGCACCAGCCATTAGACAACCTAAAGGTATGTACAAAGTGTCTCTCCCTGGATAATAAATTTTTTGCTGGCTTCCAGAGAGTTTCCAAGTAAAATGCCAACAAAATAAATCTTGAAAACATCCAAATGGCTTGACTGTAAAATTTTGTTTAAATGAATATATTGCTATAATAATGTACCCTTACATTTACCAAGCACTCAACATATATTATCATAGTCCCATAAGAATCCCCCCAAATACTTACTTGTTATTATTCTCTCTCTCTCTCCCTGCCCCCCAGCCCACCCCTTAACACGGAGGAAGGAACAGGCTCAGAGTTGCTTCAGGTCACATAGTTACTAAGTAGCTGAGTCAGGAATTTGATTTTGAACATCAAGCCTTTTGAACATCAAGGAGTACTCTCTGATCTAAGGCCTTAAGAAGTTTTTGCACATTGTCCTTTTGTTCCTTCCCTTTTAGTTTATGGGAATATCCTTGCTCCATGCCCTGAATCTCGCGGTCACTGCCTGTTCTTGCTGGTCCAACCTTCCTCCATTCACAGGTCTGAATTAAGTTCCGAGCCCCAGTCCTTGTCCTGTGGAAAAGCAGGAATGTTGCCTGTCTTGAGTAAAGTGGTGGTGCTTTCTCCTACCCTAAAGTTTTGGAATATTCATCCAGAGAGTGCCCTTTTGCTTGAGATTGGGCCGTCATGGGCTATCATGAACACTGATCCCAGCACAGTTTAACTTAACATCCTATGGGTGAGAAGGATAAAACATATCCATTCCTTATTTAGAAAAGAAAGGGCTAAATATGTATGTTTATTAGGGAAAAAACTCAAAGATACTGTTTCTAATACAACCATCCTCAGGAATATTTAAAACTATCAACTATCTGGGGAACCTAGAAAAAGGTATTTAGGACTGAAAATATGAAGTATGAGAAGAAAAATTCTTGACACAGTCAGTTGGCAAAATCACTTAGGTAGAGGGGAGTTTTTGAAAATAACAAAATAACATAAGAAGTACATGAAACTATAGATGTACAGTTACTAATCGGGGGAACTCAATGTAACTACCGCCTAGATCAAGAAATAGAGCATTGCCATCTTCTAGAAGCCTCTTCCTGAACACAAAGCTCTCTCTTGCCCCTCTGTAAAGATGATTTTTAGGATAAATTATTTTTTTTTCTTAAGTTTTGATACCTAAGTTTATTTATACTATACATATATGTATGTAGTGTGTGTATATATATGCAGTTTATATGTGGTATGTATGTAGTTTATGTAATTATGGTTTAAAAGAATATATATGGGGGTGTGTATAAGTATATATAAATATCTTAACCAATGTTCTCATTAGAGTATATATCAGCAAGATTTATGAACTTCTCAAGATTAGGCAACCTTACTCATCTTTACATATTTGCTACCTAGCACAGACCCAGCAACTTAAGGAGGATGTAATAGCTTGCAATAAATTTGTGTTGAGCAAATAAATTATAAATTGTTAATTAAGAGATCATTATTTCCATCTATCTTTTAGAGATGATTTTGATTCTGTGCTGGAATAATATATATATTGAGATATAAACTGATTTTTTTTTTCCTTTAGTATCTCCTAAACCGTTTCCTCCATTTGAAGAGTTATGCCTTCTGTCTTCATTGCCTTAGGGAATGGAAACACAGATAAATCAGATTTCAGAAGAGGTAAATAAATCCTTGGCTAATCTATTTCTATTTCTAGTAGTCAGTAATAAACACTGGATTTGGAAGATTAGATAAAGTGTTGTTTTTTCTGCTCCTGAGTCTCCATCCAGAGAAGGAAGAAGATAAGAAGACAAATAAGAGACTAGGTGTGAGCAAACAATGAATCATGGAACACTTCATCTAAAACTGATGATGTAATGTATGGGGATTAACATAAGAATAAAAAAAAAAGAAAAAAAAAAGAGACTAGGTGTGAGGCTGTCACTGAAAACGAGAGGCCGACACTTGCCTGTTTGCCTTCCTTGGCAGCAACCCTAGGAGGATTACTGACACCTCACAAAGGCTCGGAGGCTCTCAGATGGAGGGGGCTGTGCCCTAGTGTGCTGGACCTGCCTTGTCCCAGCTTGCGAGAGCCAGTTGTGAAATTTGTAGGAGTTTTGCAAGCTTGTTGGTGACACACTGGTAACTTGAAATCAGCCAGGGTAAGAGGTTTACTCTCTGGAAATTGGCAAATGCTACAAACCAGTCCCCCACTGTACCCTGCAGAGCCGGTTGTTAAACATTTACCAGCACACCACTGGATCTGTGCCTCCCTTCCCAGGTGGCACCTGGGAATGTAGACGGACTGCTGAAGACCAGCCGTATTCTGAAATTTCACATCAAGTGTAAAATTTATGGTGCGATACATCCAGGAAGATGGTGTCAGTCAACCTCCCGGGGCTCCTGCCTATCTCTCTGTGCCACAGGGAGGTGTAGAACAATTTCCCATGCATCCAAGAGTGAGACAGAAGTATGAAAGTATCTCAGACAAGGCTAATAATTGAACTGAGGCCCCAGAGTGGATGGGAGAGCAGATGACTGTTTTCTGAGCTCCTTGGAAAAGGCCTGGCAATGATTGAGCAAGGGCCAAGTTTGAAGGGTCTTGAAGTTGAGGCCAAAGAATGACGTGCCAGTAACCTGAGTGATGAATCACCCGGAACTGGGGTAAGCAAGGTGCATCTCAAAAATGCTTATGTTGACAGATGACAACCCCACATCTCCAGCCACTCTCTTTACCCGGATATCTTGGCACAACTCTGTAAGCCCCTGGAACTTAAACTTGATCCCAGGGAAAAAGGAGGATAAGGGTTGGAATTAGGGTGAAACTTGTGAGCACCCACCTCAGGTACAGAATTTAATGGGGTGCCAAAAAATTAGAAGGGGGAGGAAAGCATCTTGCTAAAGGGCAAATAAAGGGAAGGTGAATATAAATGTTAAGTGAGAATGGGTTTTGCAGTGGATTTAATGAAGTATGTCCATATGTCTATTTGTAAATACACATTTGTAGTAGAAGTCACCCACATGATTCACCAGCAAAGCCCAAAGCGAGCAAAGAATTAATCTCTTTGTTTTCTTTCATTCGTGGATGTGCTTATGTATTTTTATCGCCAGGTGGACCAATTGATTCTCCAGTTGGCTTCTTTGTGACATAAAATGTCTTCTTATATAAGAAATATGGCACTTTATAGATTTTTGAAATCCCTGCTCCCTTTCTCCCCACCTTCATATTTGCCTTCACTCTTGCCCTTTCCTGTTTAGGCAGCTCTGCCATTCTGTGCCCATTGCTTGGATAGGAATATGAAGGGTGGAATCAAACCGCTTTCCATTCTGTTTTTTTTTTTTCTTTCTTCTTCAGAATGCTAAGGGATAGGAGGAGAATAGAACCTCTCCAGACAGATAGCAAAATTTCAGATGAATTTGTGGACTCTGTGGTTAAAGGTATCTATGCCTTGCTCCTTTAGGATGCCATTTGTTTCTGTTTCCTGGTTGGATCCTCCTGACTTATACACTATGCTGCCTGTCTTTGATCTCTATAAGCCTAGAATTTAGTTTAATCATTCGTGGGTGGTATACATACATAGGACCACTCAGAATACTTAGTAGCACTGTTCTCCTAAAGTTTCATATTTGGAGGCAGTGACTGCATGACATGTCTGGAGATGTGGCACCTCGGACAGTCATACAGATGACCTGTACCCCCGCATGGTACGGACATAAAATAACTCTTAATTCTCAGGAATCTCTCAGAAGTAGCAGAGATTGTATTGGTCCTGAGAGGAACATACAGAGAGAGAAAGAGATTTATTATGAAGAATGAGATTACAAGATTATGGAGGATTGTGGAAGATGATGGTGAGTCCAAATTCTACAGTGAGGTCTGGCAGGCTGGAGACCCGGTGGTACAGATGAAGTCTGAAGCCAGTCTGCTGGAGGATTCCCTCTTGCTCAGGCCTTGCTGGCCTTTTTGTTCTATTCATGCCTTCAGCTGACTGGATGAGGCCCACCCACATTATGGAGGGCAAACTGTTTCTCTCAGAGTTCACCCATTTAAATATTAATGTCATCTAAAAAATACCTTCCAAGTTGATACACTAAATTAACCATCATAGAGAGTGTTTGGCAGAAATGATGTATGCCCCTTACAAGCTGGGCCTCTCAAACTCCCATGCACAATCCTCGATGCCTGCTTTCTTTGGCAGAGGGAGGCCCAAGGGAGGCAGAGGATCTAGGATAGGATTCTAAGCCCTGTTGGATGAAGGAGCCACCAGATGGAAGGAAGCTGGGTCCCCGAAAAACTAGATGAAACAGAGCCTTCATTCCACCTCTGTCTCTCATTGAAGTGTGACAATATTAACTCAGGGTTAAGACAATCTAGGGGTAGGAATTATAAAAAGAATAGCCTGGAGCCCAAGACACTAGGAGGTCTGGGGGAATGAGGGTATTAGTTGGGAGACTTGAACAACCATACTGAAGGGAGGGGGCACTGGGGACCCAGATGGGGTGGAAGAAGGAAGAAAACACTGAAGGTAACCCTCCAGGTGCTCTGTTCATCCTTCTGTAGAGGGCAGCTTCAGTGAAATGCACCTGATGCGACCCCTAATGGTTACTTGCAGCCATAATTCAGCGTGTATCTGGAGCAGTGACTGCAGCAGAAAATCTGAAAGTTGATTACGAGTTCCTTCACTTTACAATTTTAGAACTTTTGAACTGTGCAGGCTGAGAGCTCTTAGTACATATTAATGTTAGATCGTTCAGGTGGAGAAGGAATGAGGATGAATGCATCTAGACCAGTTTCCTGAGACTGACATTTATGCTGTGTATAGATTTGGTCACACACTTGAAGAATCAGAGAGAGGATCATAGGGCAGACAGAAGAGAATTACATGATTCATCAGTTTCTCAACCGACTTTTGGCATAATTCAGAAAGAGTGCAGAGAAGGTTCTGAAGAAATCTTGTTGAATAAATAAACTTGGAACTACTGATTATGTGATTTCCTTCTCTATTGTTGTGAATTGGGAAAAAGATTTAAATTGTAGAAACAGCAATATTTCCAGCAAAATATCCACAAATTTAAAATTCAACTGCAAATAGAAGAATACGTTTATTTATAATCAATTTGAATGATTCCTCTTTTTGGGTTGTTTTGTTCAGTGCATTTTATACTGCGAATCCAGGACGGTAAGTAGGTAACACACTTTCTGAATACTTTGTGAGTAAATGACTATTCCATGTTAGTTGTCTATAAAGGACAAACAGAAGACCCAGTAACTTGTATTGGTTAATTTGGAAGTTTAATATTGTAGAGATTATAAGTTATTTGAGATGTGTAGATATCTGTGTTCTAAAGAAGAGAATTTGTATAGCAATCATTATTATTTTGTGACTTGATCTAATCAGTTTCAATAAACATAATATAGTGAGAGCATCAAAAAGTGTCCAATTAGTAGATGTAATGATTCTTGACTCTCTCAAGAGGGCAGCAAAACCGCACAGCTCAGTTCTCAGAGATCCGGATGAAAATCCTAAAAAGCAGTTCACAGACATTCCTTGACCCTATCATTCATATTAGTCCAACTAATTAAACATAACATTGTGCTGAAATTTGTATTGGCATTTTATGGAAGTTTAACCTTTCCTTTGTGAAACGAAAGAAAATCTTTTTTTGTCCTTCTGGTTTAGAGAGAAGAACTATACTTGTCTGGGGTCTCCAAATGCATTGTTTAAACAAGGCTAAGTGCTGTTTATGTAGGATACTGTGGATAATGAAGTAAGAGCTTCTTTCCCCTCAGTTACTTGATTTCTGATCAGATGATGGTTGTGCTTGACTATTGGGATCATTTTGGAAATTGCCTTTCCATTCATGATCTGTACCAGGTAGAAAGACCTTCAAAAATACATATAACCCAGAGTGAGGAAAACTTGAAAATTGGCCCTAAGATGAATAGGGAAATGGGAGAGAGTTGAACACATCTCTGCCACCTCCATAGAGGGGGATTTGGTCATTTCCTAGACCAGATGACAGATGAGGTTTGTTTTTAGCACTTACCATATCTCCTTTCAGTACCTTCTCTGTTCCTGGTTCTCCAGGTGCCATTCTTGCACCTTGGAGGTGGTCGAGTGATCCTGGAAGGTGTTACCTAATAATGATTCAAAATATTTCTTCTCTCTGGTGTATTTACATTTGATAAGGATTTGTGAAGATTGGAATGTTTTCAAGGTATAAAGAAATGGATCATAGAATGCTAGCATTCTGGTCCTTAGCAGTTTATCCTTTGTATACAATAGGCTTTCAATAAATAGTTATTAAGTGAATGAATGAAGACCTAGAAAGATAAATGAAAGATATAGCTGCTCTTCTGTCTGTCCAAAGTACAGAATAGAAATTCTATTTCTTTTTGTGAGGCTAAATTTGATGGGAGGAAAATTTAGTTTATTGTAATTGGAAGAAGCACAGGTAGATTCAGGCAGAATATTTGATGAGTCTTCATTACATTATACTGAATAGGTTGAGTAGGGGTCAAAGCAGGTTGAATAGCAAGGTTGTCACCATGAACAAATGAAGTCTAAATTCAAAAGATTGTTCTCATCTTTCAACTCTTAAGGTTTAGTAAGAATTAAATTTTGTGAGAATTAAATTCGTATTTATCAAGGACTTATTTTTTTGCAAATCCCTGTGCTACTTTGTATTGAAATTTACCACACAGAATAAAAAGAATAAACTCTACCCCCATCTTCAAGGAATTTTTAATCTCCCTGGAGTCCCAAGACAAGCAAACATGAAAACATTGGTAACCATAAAAGGTATAGATCATTAATGCAAATGAGTGAGTGGCAATGCTCCTAGATTAAAAGGGTTCTGAAGAAGAGGAGATCAATATAAGTTCGAGACCCTGGGGAAGGCTCACAAAAAAGGGGTCTCAAGCTGACTCCAACTAGAGTGCAGGCAGGCTTCCTATACAGCAAGGAGGGGAGGGTGTGCGGAGAGAGCAGTTTGTTAAGGATGTAAAAGTGATGAGCATGGTAAATTCAGAAAACAAACTAGAGCAGAACTGCAAATTGGAAAATAGTGAGGGCTAAAGTTGGGAAGGAATCTCGGGCCCATGGTATAAAGGTTTTGGGGGTTGAAGATGTAGAAAAAGATGAACCACCTAATATTCTTGCGTAGGTGAATAATGAAAAGACAGTCATATTTCCAGAAAGTTAACCTTTCTTCACTTCCATTGCTGTAGAAACCATCAAGACCCTGTGAAATAGCGGGAAGAGGAGGAAGGTTTAGGGGTTGGTAGGGGACAGTAGGACCTTTTTAGTTCTGAACTGTGAATATTAGTTATTAAGCTGATTAGGTTTTCAAGTTTATATGATGACATATTTTAAGAAAGTACACTTAGAAATAATGAATCTGTGTTTCAGTATCCACACTAAGATAGTATTAGTGGTAGGTGCCAACCTGAACCCCATGAATGTATCATAGTCACCAGAAACCTACTTAAAATAAGAGATAAGATCTAATGATGGTACGATTTTATTTTTCACTAGGAAGCTGTTTCTAACATCAAATACTGGTAAACGAATGGTTTGTTGGAAGGAAATATACCTTAATAGAAAGCCAACACTTTTAGTCAAGAACATTTTTTTGTTGTTGTTCTAGATGGAAATTTACTACAGAAGCAGTATTTCTTCCCTTGAAATGAACATGTATTGCAGAAATAGAGGATAATTTTATGCATCAAACTCATGTCTTTTTCAGATTGCTACTGTGCATGTTCATGATATGAATTTGCTGGCATAGAGTTGCTCATAATATGTTCT
>NC_138369.1:170380778-170414979 GCF_054177405.1 Leptonychotes weddellii
CTCTCTCTCTCTCTTTCTTCCTTGCTCCACCTTTCACCCTGCCCTTGTTCTCTAAATTTTCTAGATTTTTAGTAGAGATTATTTACTTAAGTCTTTTAAACTTGGGTTTATTTTCAACCATAATCTTTTCTTCCTTTCTCACTTTATATTCAAGCCACCTCAAGAACTTGATTTTTTTTTCTTACAGTGTCTTAAAGTATGTCACTTTTTGCTTTTCTAATTGTAAAGCAAGAATATCATATTATTTGGTCCCCTTTAATTTGTATTGTTATAACATTTTCTTCAGAAGTATCCTCATGTTATCTCTACGTTCTATAATGTTGAATGGCAAAATTTGCACCTCTTTCCTTTTTGCTTTCTCTTATCACCCCAAATATTCCATTTCCCATTTATATTATCATCAAAAGAAGGGTCTATGCATATGTTTTCTTTTGTTTTGTTTTTTAAAACAAATTCAAAATTGTATATTTAAAATAATTTTGTAATTTACTTCAGGTGTTATTCCTATTTTTAAAATTTGGAAGCTGAGAGATGAGAGGTTATGGCAACCCACAAATGTTTATTGAACATCTTGACTGGGTCTTGGGCAGCCCTCAGTGATAAGGGGAACAAAAGAAATAGTAAGTGTTTGGAATATTTTAGGAATATTTCCTGAGATCAGATTTGCATGTACCACTAGAGAATATGAGTTTCCTCATATACTTTATTCTTGATGGCCATGAGAGTAGAGAATAACAAAGTTCTACTGAGATTTTAAACCTCCTACTAATAGGCACAGCAGTACCTAATCTTTATTTAGGGCTTATTACTTTTCATGAATTTATTCATTTAGTTATTAAAACAACCATATGATATAATCATATTGATGTTATAATTAAATAAGGTTATGTAGGGAAAAAAAAAAGTTTAAGTAATTTGCTAATGGTCACCCACTTTGTAAGTGGTGAAGCCATGAATTTGAACCCAGGTAGTCTGTCTCTAGAACGACACTCTTTACCACATTTACCTTTCATTACTTTGTGTTTCCTCTATATTGCCCACCCAGCTCACTCTGGTTAGGGGCATGACTGTCTCATGTTGTGCCTTAGAGAAATTATAAAATTCCTTATGTCAGAGCTACTCAGATTTGTTTGGAAATAGGCAAACATCAAGAATTTAAATGACAATATTGAATTATTCTTGGTTACAAAATATATACAAGTATGGGATGCAAAGCCCACAGAAATTAGGAAGGGGTGTGACTGAGAATGTACACGGAGGAGTAATCTTTGGAGAGGGGAAGGGAAACATCTCCCATTAAAATTTTGGGAAGGAAGGATAGACATAGAGATATAGATGGATTAAGATGTGCACAGGGGTTGATAAAAGACAAGAGTTTGACGGTCCCAGTACCTCAATTTCCCACTGATGTAGGGGAAGTCATCTGTTAAAGCCTAAAGGAGGGAGAGAGAGAGGTGAAAGTGAGTAAAGAAGAAATTTGAAGTAGCCCCGGAGAGGAACAACCTTGTTGTGGTTAGAGGCTTGCTGAACACGGAGGGCCCAGTTAAAGTTAGACTGCATGAATTTGTAATGTGTACAGCCTGACTGGCTCTCGGCCTCTCTCAGAAGTGTTCAGTGACCTGGGGACAGGCAGAAAAAGCTCACAGTGCAGGTGATCCAGATTTGTGGTTTTTATGGATTAAGTTATTTGCCCAAGGTCATACTTCTAGTTCTCTCTGATTGATTCTCAATGTTTTTTCATAAAAATACAATGTCTACCCACAGACACATTTTATATTCCTGTGGTTCTGATAATCTTCATATTGGCTTGAAATTCATCTCTCTGGCCACTGGAGCCTAGATTTCTTTTTTACACTTGACTCTTTATAAACTATGATTTTAGTTTTTGGGTAACTTTCCTACTTTCTCACCTTTTCATTTTGACAAATTTTTCAAATATCTTTTATTGGTGGAAAAGTTTTCTGTGGTTCTTTATGAAAGTTTGTTACCTCATTTAATGCATTAGTCCAGGTCATTAGCAATCATTATTAAGTGACTAATACGTGCCAGGTGCTGTGCAAAAGGCCAAGGATACAAAGATAAATGGAAAACTGTAGCTGGGCAGTATAAACAGAACAACCTATAACATCAGAAAAAGTATAACTTGAAGCCTCTTAAGCTCTAAAATGTGTATAACTTGTGTTCTAGTGCGTGTGATTCTAATTTGTTATTGAGAAACCCAACTCTCTGAAAAAATCTCTCTTCTCTTCCTCTCCTTCCCCCCACACCCTTCAATCTGCACATGCGGATTATTGTATTGCTTTCATCAGATTTGGTCAATCACTGCTTTGGTCCTTACTGATGAAAATGATCCTAGTTGTTGACACCATCTTATCCCACTAGTGACTGTAGTCTCTCCACTGGATTTTGCCACATTTTCACAGAAATGCTGCCACATCTGGGGTGCGTGGGTGGCTTAGTCGGTTAAGCGCCCGACTCTTGATTTTGGCTCAGATCATGATCTCAGGGTTGTGAGATTGAGCCCTACATCGAGCCCTGCATTGCCCAGATTCTCTCCCTCTGTCGCTCTCCACCCTTAAAAAAAAAAAAAAAATGAAAGAAATGAAAAAGAAAAGAAATGCTGCCACGTCTGTAGGTCATTCCAGGGTCTTACTGGTGTACTGGAACCTTTGAGTGTTAAAAATGATTGCTGTTTTATTTTGACAAGAAAGCAAAGTTCTGTTTTCTGATTTCAAATTACATTTATTTAGAGGAGAACCAAAGCAGTGTGTATTATGGCTGTCAACTGATACAGAAATCTGTAACTGCTACTTATATATAGTGCATATGAGTCCTTATTTTGAATAAAATCAGCTGAAACCCACATTTTAAGCTTTGTGAAAGTCTGATCTCTTCCAAAAATACCCAGAGGCATATAGGGACACGTGGGCATCTTGGATTCCAAATTATTGTCTCTGCTGGAATTTTGTTTCTATGCTGTCTGATTTTGTTTTTATTTTATTTATTTTATTATTTTTTATTTTTTTAAAAAAGCTTTTATTTATTTATTTGACAGAGACAGAGAGGGCGAGCACAAGCGGGTACAGCAGGAGAGGGAGAAGCAGGCTTGCCGCGGAGCAGGGAGCCTGATGCAGGGCTCTATCTCAGGACCCTGGAATCATGACCTGAGCCGAAGGCAGATGCTTTACTGACTGAGCCACCCAGGTGCCCCTGATTTTGTTTTTAGAAAAGCATTATTTAAATATGATACACTGCTCCTTATTAATACTTACAAAGAAGCTGTCCTCACACAATCCTGAAAATTTACTGGTGGGAAATGGGGAGAAATACTTAGAATTTGGAAAAGTAAAAATTGAACATTATAAATTCTTATTCATAAAAATCTGCCTTTGGGCATTTTTCGCCACCGAAACTTATCTCACTCTTTTTTCTTTCCCTTCTCTGCCTCTCACTTCTCCTATTCCATTTAGAAGGAAATACATTGCTCACATTGTCCCATGAATAAAACCCAGTATTCATTTTGGTTGCCTTGATTTTTCCTTCAGAATTTCTCTCTTTACCCTATGAGCTTTATCAAATAAGACCTTTTCCCAAATAGTTTTCTCCTGAGATAGAATTCTGGGGTTGGGGCGCCTGGGTGGCTCAGTTGGTTAAGCATCTGCCTTTAGCTCAGGTCCTGATCTCAGGGTCCTGGGATCGAGCCCCCTGGTGGGCTCTCCGCTCAGCGGGGAGTCTGCTTCTCCCTCACCCTCTGTGTGCGCACTCTCTCTCTCTCAAATAAATAAACAAAATCTAAAAAAAAAAAAAAATTCTGGGGCCAGGTCTTGTGATCATAAAATATGTGGCCCTATTGTAAGTCTCAAAATTCTATGAATCCAAATGACATTAAAAAAACCCTTCGGTATATAAATTGGTATAACTACTTTGGGATACAGTTTGGGAGGACCAGCTACATGGGTAAGTGACCTAGGCAGCCACAGAAGGCCCTGTACTTAGAAGGGCCCCCACTTGTTCTAATGCTCTATTGTTTGTCTTGAAATTCTTAATAATTTTTGAACAAGGGGCTCTGAATTTTCACATTTCACTGGGCCCAGAAAATTATGTAGGTAGTCCTACAGGTTGTCATTACCCACCAAAGCTGAGAAAACCCAGTGACCTAAGAATTTCACTCCTAGGTAAAAATCCAACTGAAACTCATACCCATTTTCACCAAAAGATATTACAGAAATATTTATCTCAGCAGTATTCATAATAGCCAAAAAATGAAAAAAAATCCCATTCCTATCTGCAACGAATGAACATATAAATCGAGTTATATTCATACAAAGAAATACTTTATAGCAGAAAAAATTAATGACCTACTGCTACAAATTATAGTGGATTAATCTCATAAACTATTAGGGAAAAGGAGTAGGGCAGTTCAAGATTCCATTTATATAAGGTTTGGCAGCAGACAAAATTATAATGTTAGAAGAAAGTATAGTGGCTGATTTTGGGGAGCAGAGGGTTATAGTAATTGGGAGGGAACATTATGGAGGCTTCTGGGATTCTGCTAATGTTCTGGTTACTTTTGACCCATGTGTAGGTTACATGTGTGTCACTTTGTAAAGCTATACATTTATGTTTTATACACTTTTTTTATGTGTCTTATATACACACAAAAATAAAATAATAATACCTAACATGATGTTGTTGCCAAGGGAAATTGGAGTTTATCTGTTGTGAGTCAAGTAGAAGCTCTCTTAAATAATCTCTGATTTAAATAACTCATTTTATTTATTTATTTATTTATTTATTTATTTATTTATTCTTATGTTAATCCCCATACATTACATCATTAGTTCTAGATGAATAAATAACTCATTTTATTAATAGATGCTCTTTCTTCCCATTGTAAAGCACACTGTCAGATTCCCAAGACTCATTGAATGTTTGTATCTAGTAAGCTTCTCTCCTGTGTGCCCTTTTAATAAGCCAATAAGCTTCGATTTGAATAAGGTAAGGACATCTATGGCAACAAAAGTGTATTCATTCTACTTATCAATTGAGATTTCCTTGAAGGAGAGGAAATTCCAGTCCATGGATTGCAGCTTTAGTTCGTTTGGAGAGACTTACTCTATGGATCTGGGGCTTCTCTAGCCAGTCCCTACAATTGCATAAGCCAGTTCCTTGCAATAACTCTGTTAATATATATCTTCTACTGGTTCTGTTTTTCTTACTAAACATTGACTGATACAACAACTGCTAGACTAGAAGAAAACATCTGTGAAACCTATCATTCATTAAGAAGGAGGTTTCAGAATAAAAGATTAAAACAAGCTAAAAAGGAGAAATCACTAGCCTCGTAGAAAAATGGGCAAAGGGTATGTTTCAGTTATCTGTTGCTATATAACAAACCTGAAACCTCACAGTTTCAAGCAGGGGTTTATTATTTGTCATTTTCTGTAGGTTGGTAACCTGAAGAGCCTATCCTGGTTTCACCTGGGATTGTTCAAGCTACAATTATCTGAAGGTTTCTGTGTGGATGGAGGATCCAAGTTGTCCTCACTCAGAGTGTGGCAGTTGGTGCTGGATGTTGGCTGAGACTCCTCAGTTCTCCTCCACCCGATCACCCATCCTCTGGTAAGTTGGACTGGGCTTCTTCATAACACTGAGGTGGTGGGGTTACAGGAAGATGAGAATGGAAGCTGTAAGAATTGGAGTTATCTTTGGGGAGAGGTAGGAAGAGGCTAGGGCTAAGTGTCAGTTAAAGGGAATTTTGATCTTACCTGAAAAGTTTCAGTATTTTAATTTGCAGTCATGATTTACCTGTGTAATTAAAAAATGTATGTTTATATAAATACTGCTAAAGACTGAATGTTTGTGTCCCCCCCCCAACCAAATTCATATGTTGAAACCTAATTCCCAATGTGATGGTATTTGAAAATGGGGCCTTTGGGAGCTGATCAGGTCATGAGGGTGGAGCCCTCATGAATGGAATTAGTGTCTTTATAAAAGAAACCCCCAGAGAGCTCCCTCTCCTCTTCTGCTATGTAAGGACACAGGGAGAAGACATCTGTCTATGAAATAGGAGGTGGGCTCTCATCAGAAACTGAATCTGTCAGCACCTTGATCTTGGACTTCCCAGCTTCCAGAACTAAAATAAATTTTTGTTGTTTATAAGCTACCCAGTCTTTGGTATTCAGTTATAACAGTGTGAATGATCTAGGACAAATATATACAAGTATACACACAAACACACACACAGTAAGAGTACAAGGGAGAGAGCTTTCTTCTTTTTCAGTAATCTTAATTTCTTGCCTATACCGACTGCCATCTCAACTAAAGTTGCAAAAAGGTTACCTTTTGTTATCTAACACTGTGCCAGTAATGGACTTCTCCATTCTCTGTCCAAGCTTCCCACTGGAAGAATAATTATATGAGAAGCTCTCAGGATGATACATGAGGCAGTATTCAGGGCGATTTGGTGTTAGGATCCCAGTTGTGCTTAAACAAAGACAATGCTGTGTTTTTTGGGAATCACTGAGAATAAAAGTCCATGTTACTTCCCCATGAGAGCATTAGCCTCTGAACCTCATTTTCTTGGTTACACTCTGAGATCTGGATGTCAAACCTAACTTATGATTATGGCGTAGTTTGTAGGAAATAGTAGGCTGGTTGAGGCCCGCACAAGTTGGACTATTTCTGTTGCTGTGTGTGTGTGTGTTTGTGTGTATACAGTAAGAGTTCTGAGACTCTCTCATTTCAACTAAAAGGGGAAACATTTTTCTTTGTATTTGGCAAATATATAAGCAAAGGGAAGTATGTCTAACTGGAAGAGTTGGTCCAATATTATGATATGTACCCACCCAATTCCTTCATATCTAGGCTAGAAATGGACACAAATTGTATTAGGATAGGATTTGCTGAAAACAAAACCAGGAACAGAGATGCTGATGGGAAATGTGTCATGATAGATCTGATAGACAATAACAAAGAAGAGCTTTTCTTTCCTTCATTGAGAGCACCTTTTGATGAAGTTATTTCACTGTCACCCTGATTTGATATATGATATGATTCTCTGAGGTAATGAAAGTTGTTCCTAGGGAGGTGGAGGGTGAAGGACACATGGTTCAAATGGCCCAGAAGAAAGGTAGCAGCTGCAGCCTGGACTGACCACTGCTTAGGGTCCACAGCCCAATTCAAACTGGGAATTTGAGTAGGGAAGAATTAGAAAGGAAAAAGTAACTTTGCAGGTATCTTTAATAGTCTTGACTCCTGAAGGTTGTGCTGCCAAGTGTCTTTAGCTTGACACAAAACATACACAACATTGATGACATATTTTAACAGCCAGAAGCAGGATGCTTCTCTGGTGCAGAAGCTTGTGAGTATCTGAGAACTTGGGCAGTTACCAGATAAGTGGAGGACAGATTCTTACTTCTCCCTGGGTATCATGAGCAGGTGGCAGAATGCGATGACAGTTAGCTTGGGAAAAATTGTTATCTTTTTCTCTTAGAAGCTGTAGCAACATCTTGTGTGTAAGGACCTGATATTATTTGATATGAGGTGGAGAGCTCGAGAAGTCAGTAGTTAAAATCAATTTTCAGGGACTTTTCAAAGGAGCCTTCTTTGAGCCAATAATTGAATGGCCCACTTGGGACCATAAATTCTTGATGTGGGAACTGTGGAACTTTCTCTTTAATATGTATGTTTATTTGTCCTGGTGTGGAAATTAGTCTTGAATGGATGTAACCGGTTAATGCAGAATAATATGCTCTTAAGGGTTATGTTGTCCCTATAGTTTCCTTTTGAGTTACAAAGATGCTTGACCTTTCGAAGTTTAGAAAGAGCAGAAGTTTAGAGATCAATGTTTATATAACCATTATATAGACTCTTGGTACCTATCTTCCCTGCCTCCAACTGCATTTTTGCTGAGAAATATGTTTTGTTTTCTTTGCTGCCATCCATCTGGCAGTAACTAGTAGAATGAAAGTGGTAGGCACATAGACAGACTTCTTAGAAATAGAGATTTAATGATTTCTTTATTACTACCTTACTCTAAATGAGGTGAACTCACTGAGAGTTAATATGTTGGCCTCTACTGACCAAAGCTAAATATGAAAGGGATTCTTAGATTGTTTTAGAGACTTCTGTTTTTGTCCAATAAGAATGACCCTCTATCTATACCTAAAAAATATTTATTTACAGCTGCTTCATTACAGACTGGAAACTCTTAGGGTTCTCCTTTGCCTGCTCAATTGGGGGGATAACATAGGAATTACCTAATGCTAGGTTGGAAATATGGACTTGGAGCTGTATTACTTTCACTCCGGTGCCCCCTCCCCTCACATGTGTATTTAGTAAATGCTGTGAAAAGCATTTCTCAGTTTGGGAATGTATTAGTGGGTGTGTATGTAGAAAAATCACTCAGGGGCACCTGGGTGGCTCAGTCAGTTAAGCATCTGCCTTCAGCTCAGGTCATGATCCCAGGGTCCTGGGATCGAGCCCCACATCGGGCTCCCTGCTCAGCTGGAAGCCTGCTTCTCCCTCTCCCACTCCAGCTGCTTGTGTTCCCTCTCTCACTGTGCCTGTCTCTGTCAAATGAGTAAATAAAATCTTTAAAAAAAAATCACTCAGATTAATTAGATTATTGTTATTTTAAAAACAATGCTTAATGGGATAGATATAACTCTATGAAATTTTAAATTTGGATATGGACTTTGAATGTCTGATTACAAAACAGTTGATTACTTTTAGCTGCACTCTTCTAATTGGAAACTGACACTACAGGTTTTATGAATCCTGAATGCAGTGTTAGTGGTGATTGCAACAGTGACATGCTGGAGACACGAAGCTTCTAAAACAACCTAATCTTTGTTTCTTCTTGTGAATAATTTCTGGAGGGAAATGGATTCCCAGTTCTCAGTTGTAATTTAGCTAACATTGAGACCCAATTTCTAGAAAGATGCAGAGTAATGCTAGATAGTACCTTAGCCTCAAAGAGTTTCCCAGATTAAATTGTCTGGGTGAGAAGTGTAAAAGCATATATATTCTGGAAGTGTAACTTAATTGTGTCAAATCCTTAGCTTTGAGTTGTAAGTTAAATATTATATGTCTGTTTGGAGAACGAATTTCTAGTTAAAAATTGTAGATAAAAGACATTTCGTCTCCATTTCATTTGCTCAGAAACTGTCAAAAAAACATGGAACACTACATCAAAAACTAATGATATAATGTATGGTGATTAACATAACAATAAAAAATTAAAAGAAAAAAAAGAAACAAAACCAATATGTGGGAAGGGTTGGAGAAGGGGTGAGGTTCCTCTTCATTTTTGGTGGAAAAGGAAGTTGCTGAATTCCTACACCCCAAACTTTGCCACAAACCTGCCAAATAGTGTGGAACATGGCCTGAAATGAGAGAGATAGTACTTAGTGCCAACCTACCTTCTCTGATTTTTAGCAGGAAACAGTAAAGTGAATGTTACAGTCTAGGAAGGACAACGCCACCGTTATTTGATTAAAGTGGTGTGACGCAGAGAGATGGATGGGCAACCAGAGAATACAACAAAGATCCAAAGGAAAGAGGGAAATGTGATGAGAAATAGTTTCTTACATCTGAATTCTAGCTCCTAGCTAAGGGAGAATGCTGGGAGGAAGAGCAAAGTGAGGGTGGGATATTTTCAGGTAACAGCCTAGAGAACCTGTGGATTGAGATATATTGACTTCTTAGCACACACTACAGAGACACATCCCCAGACCAAGGAGAAAATAGACCTGGTGAAAGAATGATTAAGACAATACCCTAATTAAAATTCTGAAGTGCTCAGATATCTGATTAAGCCCTTCTGGCTGTGTTTGTGAGGATGTTTCTGGAAGAAATGAGCATTACCCAGTGGACTGCGTAAAGCAGATTGCCTTCCTCAATATGGTGAGTATCATCCAATCCACCAAGGTCCTGAATAAAATGGTGGAGAAAGTCACAGCTCTTTCCCTCTGCCTAACTTCTTGAGCTGAGACATTGGTCTTCTAAACTTGGACTGGGACTTACGCCATCAGCGCCCCTGGCTCTCAAGGCCTTCGGACTCAGATTGGAACGGCACCACAAGCTTTCCTGGGTGTCTAGCTTGCAGATGCAGATCATGGGACTTCTCAGCCTCCATAATCATATATATATATATATATATATATATATATGATTCTGTTTCTCTGGTGAATCCTAATACATTCTTACTCTGAATAATTGACAGAACTTGTAGACAAAGTATCAGTAAGTAAAGATTTTGATATCACTAAAAATTATAACTACTTTGACTTAATTGATGTTTATAGAACATTAGACCCAATAAGTATAGAATATATATTCTTTTCATGTGTACCTTGAGTGTTCACCAATATAGACCATTTGCAAGGCCATAAAATAATGCTCTGTAAATTTCAAAGAATTAGAATTATAGCGTATACATTCTTTATCAAAGAGAAATTTAATTGGAAATCCATAAAATGAGATAACCAGAAAATACCCAAATATTTGTAAATTAAGCAACATTTATTCTAATGATAGCATAGTCAAAAAAGAGGTCAAAAGGGAAATTTGAAAATACTTTTGAACTGAATGATAGCGAAAATACAACATATGAACATTTGTGGGAAGTAGCAGATTGTTTGCAAAGGTTGGCTGCAATAATTCCTTCTGTCACTTTATGAATATCCTTTTTGCAATATGACATTGTTCCTCCTCCCATCAAAAGATGGAGTTATTTTCTACCTCTTGAATCTGGGTTAGTCTTATGACTTGCTTTCCTTAATTAATGGAGTATGGCAAAAGTGACATTGTGAGACTTCTGATGACTGGTTTGGCCTCCATGAGGTTGAGATGGAGGCAGAGATGCAGCAGATGACCGGCACCAACCACCAAACATGTGAATCATATGAGTAAGATCATCTGAGATGCCCAGCTCCTGTCAGTCCAGGCACATAAATGGTATCAGGGAAGACCAGCAGAAAAACCACTGAGCTGAGTTCAGCCCAAATTGCTGGTTTACAGTGTAACACACAAATAGAACTAAATAGTAGAATTGTTTAATATGTAACAGAGATAACTGATACAGAAATTGATACTAGAAGTGGGGTATTGCTGTAACAAGGCCTAAAATATGTAGTGTTGGTTTTGCTACTGGTCAGCAATCAGTGACTGAAAAAATGGCAAAGATGTGAAAAAAGTGAATTTATTGTTGGAAGTTAAAATATTGGAAAAATTTTTTATTGAAATAAATTAGAAAATGGGGGATATGCCTAATAAGTTTATGATTCTAGCTGAAAGGATTGCCAGGCAAGATTTTGAATGTATCAATTGGCTTCTCTTAGCTAGACATAATTAAGTATGGGAAGACAGAGAGGAAACAAAGTGGGGATTATCCATTTTGCAAGCAGAATTTAGAGGAAATAAGGCCCAGAACTTGCCTGAATGGAAAATAAAATCAATCTCCAGTTTGTCCAGATTGGTAAAGCTTCTCAGACTAACTCAGGGTAGAAATCAGAGATGTGAATGTTGGATGTTTTGTTAAAATCTCAGAAATATTTAAGACCCGGTAAACCCTCTCAGCTAGACAAAAGGGATTCTAAGACTCGTAGGAGAATCATCTCTCCGCATCCCAACATGTGGTACAAAGGATTCACGGGGGCAGGTAGAGTTGTTCTATATCTTCAATTAGATGATAGTTATGTCTAAATGGCTGAGTATAATCCATGAAATTCATCTAACTGTACGTGGAACATTGGTGCATTTTACTGTATGTATAATATCCCCAAACATGAAAGTACATTGTAGGGATGAAAGCCACATTTAAAAGCAACTAAGAAGGAAAGTACACATGGCTGAAAGTTTCATGGTAAACATACAATCTCAGAGATGGGATAGAACAAGGACATAAAAATGATTATAGGAAATATTCTACTAAGGAATACAAAGGATATAATATGTTAATTAACAATAATTGTTTACATTATAGTTTACATTATATAATGTTAATTTTAATTTATTATACATATAGTTGGTGGACCTCAAAAGGGAAAGAAAGTAAATGGAATAGGAAAAAATATTCAAAGACATAAGAAAATCCCAGTCCTCCTTGTCTGCCAAGGGAAAATAGAAGACCTTCTTGTTAATTTTTTCTGCTGAAGATTTGCTTTTTTCTTCATTTAAACTCTTCCCATCTTCTCTATGCCCATTTGACATTGTCTTTCATAAATAAACATGTCACTACAGTGTTGTAAACAAAAGAATGGTTCTCTTATAAGAAATTTTCATCCTACCACCTTGATCAATAGAATCAGAGTTTAAAAATAATTATGATTTCTTTTCTTTCCCTTAAACAATCTCACCTGCCTGAAGTCATGAGATTAAATAATAATATTTCTGGAGATTCATTTCATGATTGTAGATGGCATTCGGTGAATGGTAAATGGCTACTCTTGATCTCTTGTTGTCCATCTCTGAGAAAGTTTCCCTGAGAACAAACCCCGAATGAAGTATTTCTTTGCTAGGGTTTGTGCCATTATTGCCATAAATGTAAGTGCTATATGATTGTTCTACTTCTTTCTCTTCAAATCTTACAACCTGAGCTTAAAGCTCCTCTGTTCTATTACTTTCCTTTCCTCTTAGAAACACTTACCTTTAATCTCCAGGAGAGTGTTAGGCAGATTCAATTAAAACTCTGCATGATGATTCTTCAGACAGTCACCAGGGGAGTGCTAATGCAGAAACCACCAGAGCAGCTTAGCTTAGAGTTGCCAACTAAACCTGAAAATCATATAATGAGTGGATTTACTATTCACGTAAGATTTGGAATAGTTGGAGTTTTGATTTGTGCTTGAAAATGATGTATTTTAGGGAGGAAAAAAAATCACTTGAGTTTTGGGAACAGGATTTTACAGAAACCCAAAGTGCTATGAAGCAAGTCAGGGCATTTGGATTCTAGGCTTGTGTGTTCACTTATTGACTCTATGGTTGGTGTCTCTGATACTTCATTTGTGAAATAATTTATGGGGCTGTTTTGAGGATTAAACAAGGATACCTCAGAAGAGAGCTGCAGAAATGTGTTAAAGGCAATCCAACTATTTGTGCAACTGAATACCTATGATCCAGAAGAAAAAAGAATTTGAGGAGTTCATATAACTTCCAGGAATCTCATACATACCCTTAGAACTTGTGTGGACTTGAGTAGCAGAGTGGGAAAAGAAGCATCGCTGTCCGCCCAGTTTCTTTATATCAGAAAACTGAGAAGTGGCCTTGATTTTGCTCTCATTCACCAATTCTTTCGTCTAGTCAATCACTATGCCCCTTAAATATTTCTGGAATCCCTTGACATGCTCCATCTTGAGTGCCATATTTAAGCCATTATCGTAGCTCACATCTAGTCTCATTCTACTCCACTTTCCACACTTTCAGAATGATTTCAATAAAATAAATATTGGATGATGTAACTTTTCTACTTAAAATCTTTAATGTCTCCCCCACCCCATCAAGATAAAGTTCAAGCTGCTGCTTCTTCTTTCATACTTCCTGATCTTGTTCTTGCTTCCGTCTTATCTTCTCCTCCACATTTTGCTCACTCAGGCCTTAGAAAAACACAGAGGGTAGGCTGTTATTAATGAGGTGAAGGAAATTCGTCTGAGAAAGAACCATGAATTATAGAAATGGGAGATGGTTTTATTGGTTACCTTTTTAATAGAAGCCTTCAGCAGAAAGTCAACTTGGATGTCTCATATTCTTTATATAAACCAGAATGTCCTTATCTTCTTTTCAATAACCACAGGGCCCTAAAGGGTCCTAGTTACTGAAAAGAGACCAGGTGCAAGAAACAGAGACGAAAATACATTATAAAAATAATATAAAAAATTTGGTGCAAACTTCAGGCTGCTTAAATCTAATCAAATAAACTTGGTTATCAGAGACCTAAATATTATTTATGAAAAAAAACGCTTTGGGCTAGGGAATTTTTATCTGACTTTACTTTTTAGGTAGCTAAATTCTTATACATATGCCCTAGAACTGGGACTTCTTGAAGTTATCTGATTTAATTTTTTTTTTTTCTCGAAGCAGAGAAATGCCTTCATCAATTAGTACAGGTTGTTATTGATGTTTCCAAGAAATTTCACAACTCTTTTTTGGCAGTGTACTCCAAAGTTTCAGTGTCAAGGCCAAGGATTTCTTCTTTTTTTTTTTTTAAAGATTTTATTTATTTATTCATGAGAGACAGAGAGAGAGAGAGAGGCAGAGGGAGAAGCAGGCTCCCAAGGAGCAGGGAGCCCGATGCGGGACTCGATCCCAGGACCCTGGGATCATGACCCGAGCCAAAGGCAGATGCTTAACCATCTGAGCCACCCGGGCGCCCCCAAGAGTTTCTTCTTTATGCTTAACCAATGTTGCCCTCATTCTAATTTTAGCACATTTTCTCTCGTTTCCTTGGTCAAGATAAAGAATAATTTGGTTGATTTTTTATTCACTATGACACTTCTCATTAAGTCTCCCCAAAGGCTTTGCTTTTCCAGATTAAACAGTTGTGGTGTCTTTAATCTTTTCTCCAAATAACAGTTCTGCATTTTTTTCTCATTATATTTTACTCCTTTTGCTCTCTTCTAGCCCCTCTAAAATTTCTTCACATTTATTTTAAACTGCAAAGACTGGACACAGCATTCTACTAGGGTCAGACCACTGCCAAGAAGGGAGAAGTTGCTTCCTGACTTCTGGCAAGGCACCCTACTGTTAATACATCCTAGTATTCTACTACTTTTTAAACTTTCCTTTTCCAATAACCTTATCTTCAAAAGCATTTGTTCAGTATTTATGTACAGAGCCAGTTTGCAAAAGAAATTCAGATGCTCATCTGTTCCTGTCATACCATTGGTAGGAATAAGCATTCTGTGTTAGGAAACAGAGGGATTCAAATAGGAAAGATTGTAAAACCAAAATTAAGATTTTTCTCCATGAAAGTTAGAAAGTAAGGGTTTAAGATGCTTTTGGTTTTGCCTAAATTTACTGGAAATGAGTACAAGGAGAGAACAGTATATCAAAGGCAGGATGTTTAGTACTGAGCCTTTGAATATAAGTTGGAAAATTCAGTCCACTCTATGAATGTGGGGAAACTTCTCTTTTTTTTTTGAGAGATACTTTTTAAAAAAATTTAAATTCAATTAATTAACGTATATTATTTGTTTCAGAGGTAGAGGTCAGTGATTCATGAGTCTTATATAATACCTAATGCTCATTACATCACGTGCCCTCCTTAATGCCTATGACCAGGTTACCCCATCTCCCCACCTCCCACCCCTCCAGCAACCCTCAGTTTGTTTCCTATGATTAAGAGTTTCTTATGGTTTGTCTCCCTCTCCGATTTCGTCTTGTTTTTTTCCTCTCTTCCCCTATGATCCGTTGTTTTTGTTTCTTAAATTCCACATATGAGTAAGATCATATGATAATTGACTTTCTCTAATTGACTTATTTTGCTTTTCATCCACGTTGTGGCAATTGACAAGATTTCATTTTTTTTTTTGATGGCTGAGTAGTATCCCATTGTGTGTGTGTGTGTGTGTATGTATATATATGTCATTTCTTGACTTGTTAATTTTAGCCATTCTGACTGGTGTGAGGTGCTATCTCATTGTGGTTTTGATTTGTATTTCCCTGATGCCGAGTAATGTTGAGTATTTTTTCATGTGTCTGTTGGCCATTTGTATGTCTTTGGAGAAATGTCTCTTCATGTCTTCTGCCCATTTCTTCATTGGATTATTTGTCCTTTGGGTGTTGAGTTTGATAAGTTCTCTATAGATGTTGGATACCAGCCCTTTATCTGATATGTCATTTGCAAATATCTTCTCCCATTCTGTCAGTAATGTTTTGGTTTTGTTGACTGTTTCCTTTGCTGTGCAAAAGCTTTTTATCTTGATGAAGTCCCAATAGTTCATCTTTGTCCTGGCTTCCCTTGCCTTTGGAGTCGTGTCTAACAAGAAGTTGCTGTGGCCAAGGTTACAGAGGTTGTTGCCTGTGTTCTCCTCTAAGATTTTGATGGCTTCCTGTCTCACATTTAGGTCATTCATCCATTTTGAGTCTATTCTTGTGTATGGTGTAAGAAAATGGTCCAGTTTCATTCTTCTGCATGTGGCTGTCCAGTTTGCGCAACACCAATTGTTGAAGAGACTGTCTTTTTTCCATTGGATAGTCTTTCCTGCTTTGTCGAAGACTAGTTAACCATAGAGTTGAGGGTCAATTTCTGGGTTCTGTGTTCTGTTCCATTGATCTATATGTCTGTTTTTGTGCCAGAACCATACTGTACTGATGATTACAGCTTTGTAATAGAGCTGGAAGTCCGGAATTGTGATGCCACCAGCTTGGTTTTCTTTGTCAACATTGCTTTGGCTATGCAGGGTCTTTTCTGGTTCTGTACAAATTTAAGGATTATTTGTTCCAGCTCTTTGATAAAAGTTGAAGGTATTTTGATAGGGACTGCATTGACTGTATAGATTGCTCTAGGTAGCATAGACATTTTCACAATATTTGTTCTTCCAATCCATGAGCATGAAATGTTTTTCCATTTCATTGTGTCTTCCTCAATTTGTTTCATGAATGTTCTGTAATTTTCTGAGTACAGATCCTTTGCTTCTTTGGTTAGGCTTATTCCTAGGTATCCTATGGTTTTTAGTGCAATTATAAATGGGATCAGTTCCTTAATTTCTCTTTCTTCTGTCTCATTGTTAGTGTATAGAAAGGCAATTGACTTCTGTGCATTCTTTTTGACAAGTCTGGCTAGGGGTTTATCAATCTTATTAATTCTTTTAAAGAACCAGCTCCTAGTTTCATTGATCTATTCTACTGTTCTTTTGGTTTCTATTTAGGTGTATATTTGAGACCTTTCTTGTTTCTTGAGAAAGGCCTGTATTGCAATGTACTTCCCTCTTAGGACCACCTTTGCTGCATCCCAAAGGTTTTGAACAGTTGTGTTTTCATTTTCATTTATTTCCACGAATTTTTTAAATTCTTCTTTAATTTCCGGGTTGACCCATTCATTCTTTAGTAGGATGCTCTTTAGCCTCCATGTATTTGGGTTCCTTCCAAATTTCCTCTTGTGATTGAGCTCCAGTTTCAAAGCATTGTGGTCTAAAAATAGACAGGGAATGATCCCAATCTTTTGGTACCAGTTGAGACCTGATTTGTGACCCAGGATGTGATTTCTTCTGGAGAATGTTCCATGAGCACGGGAGAAAAAATGTGTATTCTGTTACTTTAGGATGGAATGGTCTGACTGTATCTGTGAAGTCTATCTGGTCCAGTGTGTCATTCAGTGCCCTTGTTTCCTTGTTGATCTTCTGCTTAGATGATCTGTCCATTGCAGTGAGGGGGGTGTTAAAGTCCCCTACTATTACTGTGTTATTATCAACGTGTTTCTTTAGTTTTGTTGTTAATTGGTGTATATGATTGGCTGCTCCCAAGTTAGGAGCATAAATATTTACAATTGTTAGATCTTCTTGTTGGATAGACCCTTTAAGTATGATATAGTGTCCCTCCTCATCTCTTATTACAGTCTTTGGTTTAAAATCTAATTTGTCTGATATGAGGATTGCTACCCCAGCTTTCTTTTGATGTCCATTAGCATGGTAAATTGTTGTCCACCCCCTCACTTTCAATCTGGAAGTGTCTTTGGGTCTAAAATGAGTGTCTTGCAGACAGCATATTGAGGGTCTTGCTTTTTAATCCAGTCTGATACCCTGTGTCCTTTGATTGGAGCCTTTAGCCCATTTTCATTCAGATTAACTATTGAAAGATATGAATTTAGTACTTTTGTATTACCTGTAAAGTCACTGTTTCTGTATATTGTCTCTGTTCCTTTCTGGCCTGTGTTACTTTTGGGCTCTCTCTTTGCTTAAAGGAGGTCTTTTAATATTTCTTACAGGGCTGGTTTAGTGATCACAGATTCTTTTAGTTTCTGTTTGTCCTGGAAGCTCTGTATCTGTCCTATTCTGAATGACAGTCTTGCTGGATAAAGTATTCTTGGCTGCATATTTTTCTCATTTAGCACTCTGAATATATCATGCCAGTCCTTTCTGGCCTGCCAGGCCCCTGTGGATAGGTCTGCTGCTAGCCTTATTCTAATATTGTTTCACTTCATGGTATCATTGATCTCTCGAATCCTCCCCTTATGATCTAGTAGTTGTTTATATCTCTTTTCCTCAGTTTCTTTAATCTCCATAATTTTGTCTTCTATATAATAAAATCTTAAAACAAAACAAACAAAAAAACCCCATTATTTCTATATACTATGTTCCCCTAGTGCTGGAGTTTTGCAGTTCTCTATGATTGGTAAACTTGGTCTTAGCTGGATGTTCTTGCTGACCTTCTAGGGGAGGGGCCTGTTTTGCTGATTCTCAAGTATATTTGCCCTGCCGTTGCCAGGGGGACAGGCTAAGTCATCTGCTCTGAATTGCTCTGTGTGGCTTTTGTTCCCTGAAGGCTTTCCTCACAGCTTTAGAGGATGAGAATGAAAATGGCGGGCTTCCCAATCTTTAGCCCTGGAGCCGAAAGCTCGTTGCCCCACTTCTCAGTGAGCCCTCAGGGAAAAGCAGTCAATCACTCCTGTCTCCTTGGTCTCCATCCACTCTCTCTGCTCACCCAGTCTGTGACTGAGCATTTCTGTCTCAGGCATGCGACCCTGTTTCTGGTCTCCAAACCCTGCAAACTCCTGCTCTGCGCACCTGCATAGCTCCTCCTGGGGGAAGTGGGGGTCTCTCCCATTCTGCTGATTGCTGGGCCCCTCCTTGGAGAGCAGTTGCCCCGCCATGCTGTGGTTCACAGTTTATGGCAACCCTGAGCTGAGAGCTGGCTCCTGGGCTCACTCTTCGTAGCCGGCTTCCCTGCTCGGATACCTGGGAGCTCTGCTGCCCTCAGGCACTCCCAGGTCTTCCTGTGACCCCAAGGATCCTGAGACCACATTGTCCCACCTAGGATTCCACCCTGCTTCACTACCTGAGCACCTTTCAGGCAAGGACGTCCCTCACCAGAGCAGACTTCCAAAAGTTCTGATTTTGTGTTCTGCTGCTATATCACTTTCTGGTAGCTGGTTTATGGAGCCTCCCTCCCACTGTGGCTTATCTTCCCATATATCACCTTGGATTCACTTCTCCACACCTCCTACCTTGCAGAAAGTGGTCACTTTTCTATTTGTAGATTTGCAGCTATTCTTTCCTTAGATCTCTGGTTGAGTTCACAGGTGTTCAGAATGATTTGATAGCTCTCTAGTTGAATTCCTGGGACCAGACGAAACTAAGGTCTCCTACTCCTCTGCCATCTTGGACTATCTCCCCTGAATGTGGGGGAACTTCACATGGGTCTTTCAGTGCTAAACCTGAAGGCCCCTTCTTGGCCCTGAGTGATTCAGTGTGTTTCTTCTGTTTTTCTGCAAGATTGAGGCTTTTAGCTTGATTTCCTTGTCTTCTCTAGATGATACTACTCTGTTCCATGAATGATTTTCCTCTCGTTGAATGTCTTCAACTTGTCTTTTCTTTCTTGCCCATGAAGCAGAAACACTCACTTCTACATAAAGGATGTAATCACCTGTATCTCCTGAAAGGAGATAAAGAAATAGGAAGATTTAAAAAAAAAAAAAAGGGGAAGGTACATAGTTTACTAAAATTAGCTCTTAAAATAAGAACTATTGCTAAAAAATATTTCTGTCCTCAGTTTTTAGTCCTGGGTATCAGGTATCCCAAGCCTTCTGAATCTTACTAATTGTACCCTGAGAAGTAACCAAGGCCAGATTATGCAACTAAAATAGAACAACAGTGAATCCTTGGCTCAAGTGGAAAAATGTGTGTGTTTTTGGGACATCCCAGTCAACTTTAGCCAGTTTGCTAAGTTTTTGGTCTTATCATTTCCTCAGCATCTTTTAATGTCTCTATGGATGTTTGGTAATGTGGGGACACAGTTTAAAGAGATCCCTTTTCTAAATTAGTGAGCATTTGGAATTCAGAAAAGGTTTTCAAAGAATTCTATAGTCTTTATTTTTGATTAAAATAATGGATTTTGATTATGAGTATTAACCTGAGGGAATTCTCGTTTATCAAATAAATATGAGGTAAATAAATAAGGAAAATGTACAAAAAGTGATCGATCACAGCACTTATTAGAAGAAAAAAAATCTATTATTGTAAAGAATACAAGTTTAACTCACTGATAGGAATTAGCTCATTTTCCTCTTTTACTTTCCAAAAGTTAACAGACCACGCTCTGAGTCAACTGGCATTTGTATTTGTAATTTAGAGAAAGTAGGTCTTATCAAGAAAGAGAGACAGAAAATTATTTTCTTACATTTCCATACTTGGGACAGCTTGGATGTTGTTTTAAAATGGTGGTTTACATTAAAAGACAGTAATTCAGTATTATAACAAATATTTTCAGTAAAATATTTAGAATTCAGGAAACTAAAATGGAATTACTGCCCTTTAAAAAATAGTAGTGGTTGTGCTATAAGGTATCATCAGAAACTGCCGTAGTATCAATACTCATGTCACAATTGGTGAACAGTGAGGAGATGATGATGGGGAGCTGGGGGTTATGGGGCGAACTGTTGACAGAGAAGTCCGTTCTGTGTTGGATGAAGTAGTAGGGTGTAGTGTGCACTGTGGACTCTTTAAAACGCTCCTGTCAAACACAGGTAATTCTTCACCTTACTTTACTCTTTTGTGGCTCAAGCATACAAATTCTTCGTGCTAATGCTGGCTTGTTGCTCAGCCAGAGAAGTCTTTGAGTCTTAGAATTAGAAGATTAGACTCCTGGACGTGGAGGAGACATTAGAAAGCAGGTAATCCAGAGTCCTTTCATATAAAAGGGCAGTCAAGATTTAAAAAAAAAAAAAAAGGAAAATTGCTTTTCTGGAGTCCCACCACTAAGTATATCCACAGAGAAAGGCATGGGATTCTGGTTTGTTGAGTCAAGGGCTTGCTTTACTCAGCCAACAGACTGTAGAATTTCACTCTTATTTACTTAGTGACAAAATGGGAGCACAGAGGACAAATAAAGAGTTTTAATTGATATTGACAAAGTATTTCCATTAATACCCTATTTTCAGTACTAGCCTCACCTCTAAAAGCCTTTTTTAAATAACATTATGCCATCCTGATTATTCCTTTGAGTTTGGTTCTACCAGCATTTATATAAAATTTTCTTTTTCTTTTCTCAGTGCCATACTATTTCTTAGATGTTACCAATTATTACCAGTTGTTTTAGATATACACAATTTATTATTAGTTGTTTTTATACACAATTTATTTCCCTGAATGGAGTTTAGGGTCACAAGGTTGTAGCTTTCCACCTGTTTTGGTTCTCCCATAGTTGAAACAATGTCAGATTCTGAAACAATGCAAAAGATACTCTGTATGTATATATCTACACACAAATAAATGGAAAACGTGTGCTACCACTTACCATTCTGAGATTAAAAAGCTAACGACTTCAAGTTTAAATTACCTGTGTGATCAGTCTTGCTTATTAGTTATCTTAGGGCTCATAACCAGTCAGTACATATTGATATGACCGTGTTGGTAAAATATCAGTGTACTTCTATACTGTTGGTAAAAAGCTCCTACATCCCCTCCAGCTCTGGGCCCCAGCCCTTCCCCTCAGGGAACCCCTAGACTTCTCCATGATATAGCAAACAAAGGGTTAATGCCTGCCAACAGGGTTATCTCAAGACTGTGCACAGCCATACTACTGGTAGATCTAAGCTTATTAGATTCAGAATATTTTGGGCAAGTTGACAAAACTCTGTCTCTTATAGCTGGCATGAATTTTTCTGTGTAAAAGCTGAGACTAATCATTGAATAGATATTCCAGTTCCTCAGCCAATGTGATTTGTCAAGTTCTTCAAGTTAAGGTTTTGTTGGATGACAGATTAAATGGCTCCTCAAACACCAATATGGCCAGTGTGCAACACTGCTTTCAAGGCTTGGTTGACTGCTTTGGCCAAATTCAGTTTTCAAATCCCAGGAATATTTTCCAGTCCCCATCTTAACTTTTCTGAGATATTTGATACAATTGACTGCTCCCTGTTTTGAAACTTTTTTTTTTCTTGGCATCTTAGAAGCCACTATATTTTTGTCCCCTTCCTCACCAACTGTTACTTCTGTCTCCTTCATCAGATTCTCTTATTCTGTTATCTCCTAAAACTTGGTGTTGTTCAGAGTCTGCCCTTTGTCTTTCCCTTTTCTTATGGGGTAATGGGCTCTTCCCACTTTCCATGACTTCAACCCAACTGACACGCTGATGACTCCTTAACCTGTCTCTCCTCTGGGCTTCTCTTTTTCAGTATTCCTCCTGCATGCCCCACTCAGTCTCCCACACACGCATGTTTTTCTCTCCACACCTCCCACATTCAATTTAGTTTCAAAAAAATAATTATTATTTATATCTTTTATGTTTATACTCTTTTCTGTTGGGTTTACTTCTCGCTGGGATTAGTTCAGACCTTCGTCTTTCTTTTACGTCTACTTCCTGTATTATTTCAGTAACTTTTAAGCTAAACTGTAATACATTTGCTATTATGGCTCTCTCCTTAATAAGACCATGGGCTTCTGGGGTGCAAAGATTATGCCTTTGTCGTTCTGTATTCCTGGAGCCCACTGATGGGTGCTACATATAGGTGCTCCATAAATGCTTGTTGAGTGAACAGTCTGCTGCCTCTGAATGCTCACCTTCTTTGGGGGATATTCTTTTGCCTCTTTCCCTTTGCATAAGACTTCAGTGTTCTTTTACCACTTCTACCACTTCTTTATGTCTGAGAATTGAACTCATTATCTTTGAAGTGCCGATTGCCTGTATTGTATCAGTTCAGCTAGAGCTACCTAAAAGCAAGTTTGGCCCACAGTGAGCATCTTGTTGTAAATGACCAGCTTTGAACGGTTCTCCTGGGAATCTAATCTTTCACTGTGAGTAGGGACATCTTGTACTGTTGCTTTCCAGGAAGCTGCCAGATGGCTCATAGAAAAGCATCCTTATTTAAAATCCTTTCAGAGGTGTTCAGGGAAAATGTTCCCTTCAGCTCATGAGAAAACTGCTTTCAGACCAAATATGTGAATAAATTAAAACCTGACTTCTCATCCAGCACAATGAAATAGAACTGATTATATTCTCAATTCTTCACCTTGGAGAAAGTTCAATTTGTGAGAAAAAAAAAATAAGTTACTTATTTGGAAATAAATAGGAAAATGAAAATGGGCAAGTATTCAAACGAGATCAGTAAATGAAGCAGCAACTAGGGAAAGGCTATCATTTAACTTACCTGTCCCCAAGTGATCCTTATGCTTGCTTCTGAGCAGAGAGAAGCCTGATGTTCTGACTCATCACAGTTCCTAAACTGTGATTTTTTTTTTTTTTTTAATCCTTAGGAGCCATTTCCAGTGAGCAGGCTACTAACACATCTCTTTTTTTTTTTTTTTTTTTATTCGTAAGAGACAGAGATGGAGAGAGGCAGAGGGAGAAGCAGGCTCCCAAGGAGCAGGGAGCCCGATGCGGGACTCGATCCCAGGACCCTGGGATCATGACCTGAGCCGAAGGCAGACGCTTAACCATCTGAGCCACCCAGGCGCCCAACTACTAACACATCTCTTAAAACCTTTATAACATGTCTTAGAGGTGGGATTATATTGCTAACATAGTTTTTGTTAAAGAAAGATTAACAGATGGTAATGCAGCAAATACGAACAAGCTTTGGATGATAAATGCTCAGTATATGAGATCTCATAAAAAGAATGGACAACAGTGAATGGACATATTTGGAGAGGAAGAAAGGGACCAGTATTTGCCTCCCTTAAGGTTTTCATTGTTTCTTTTTCAGTCTTTAATGTGACCACATCAAAAGAGCTTGAGATGTTAGAAAGAATTGGAAACAAGACAAATTCAATTCCATGAACTCACGTTTTTAGGAATTTTCTTGGTCCTGGGTAGAAAAAAACACACCAGTACATTTTCAGGATCTTTCAAATGTGGGACCAGATTACCCCTGAGGTCAGTGGGTGCATGTCCAGGGACCTATTTTCAGGGGCATGGGAAAGCATAAATAACTTGCATTTTTCTCTATTTGATTCTAAAAAAAATGTGGACTCAAGAATATTTATCCTCTTTTAAAGGTGTAACCTAAACTTGTTTTGCACTTTGGAGCACATAAATAACTAAATAACTTATTTTTTTTCCCTCACAAATTGAACTTGTGTTCTCCAAGGTGAAGAATTGAGAATATAATCAGTTCTATTTCATTGTGCTGGATGAGAAGTCAGGTTTTAATTTATTCACATATTTGGTCTGAAAGCAGTTTTTTCATGAGCTGAAGGTAGATTTGGGCAGTGACTCTGAAACACGGATTCTCTAGAGTTTCTTCCAGAGGTCTGATGCAGATGGGCAAGCTGACCCTGAGGACGTGTCTGTGCTGTCTGGGATGGGGTGGCTCACTGGCCATCTGTGAATAATTATGCATAATGTCAATACCTGGGCATGGGGAGCTATTTTACTGCCAGATGTGACTGTTAGAAGGAAACTTTCAGAAAAACTGGAGAGAAGCCCAGCTGATAAAGTAGTTTTTTTTCCCTGAAATACAAAAAGCTGTGAGAAAAATACATTACATTATCACAAATATAGTGAATAGCTATTAAATCTGGTGAGAATTTTTAATGTAACATTTCCTTCATGGAAAGGTAGTCAACTGGGGCGTGTGAGTGGCTCAGTCATTAAGCGTCTGATCATGATCCCAGGCTCCTGGGATCAGGTCATGGGCTCAGGTCATGATCCCAGGGTCCTGGGATCGAGACCCGCATCGGGCTCCCTGCTCGGCGGGAAGCCTGCTTCTCCCTCTGCCACTCCCCCTGCTTATGTTCCGTCTCTCGCTGTGTCTCTCTCTGTCAAATAAATAAATAAAATCTTAAAAAAAAAAAAAAAGAAAAGGTAGTCAACTAATTCTCCCCAAAAAGTTTCCTTTAATTCATTCTTTTAATCAAATTGGATGTGCTGGGGATTCCATTTTAGGCATCTGTGGCTTGTTACTATAGAGATTGTATCCCAAAATTGAGTTAGTTAAAAGTCCTTCTAATTTGCTGATCTATTTGTCAAACAGGGTTTATAGGTATTTATGTGGAAAATGTCAGATTGGGAAAATTCCAGAAGATGGCACCATGATAGTCATCATCTTTCTAACCAGAGAAAGATCTCTTTCTCCCTTTTTCTTTTTCTTTTTCTTTTTTTTATCTGTCTTTGGCTTCAGCATCTTTTTAAAGCTTCTCCCTATTATACAACTTAAGACATGGCACCATGCTGCTTTGTCTCTCTTATGTCCCTACTATCATGTCACCCATGGATGACCTTTTCCATTAATGCTCAGAGAAAAGCATGAAAAAAATAAAGAGGATTTGGTTAAAATGAAATCACTTTATATTTAATCTGTTAATGGCTTTTATTCTTCCATCAATAGAAACAACTTGCCAAAAAATCACAAACATACGTAGTTATGGGAAAACGTATTCAGAGTGCATAATCACACCCTGTCATTCGCCTTTGACTGTCAAAGTATTTAATCAAGAGACTTGTTAAATCATAGATTACGCAAATTAACATAACATTCATGTTTTGAAATTCCTTCAAGAGAGAAAAGCTACTTTTGAAGCCGAAATAAATAAAAATTGTCTTTTGTGTAAATCAAATCCATCTCATTTAGAGAATGATAGATACATGTGCTTCATATTTTACATGTGAATGACCTGCAAAAAGACATAAAACTTATCTAAGCAGAATAAAAGGAAATTAAAAGTGCAGAAAGACTATCTGTAGAATGAATACATATAATACTCAGATACAAGCACGTACATACTTAAAATGTACGCATGGAAATGCCTGAACCAAAAAGAATTCATTGCAGTTTAAAAAATAAATTATCCAACAATTTACTTTAGCAGAGTTCAGTGGAAGTGACCTGGTAACTTACTATAAAAGGGAATGATTTTTTTTTTTCATAGTGAGTAGGTACACTTATTTGTGGGTAGTGCTGTCTTTTATGTAAGAATTGGTTCCAGTCTGTTTCATTGTTTGTTTTAAAAAGGTTTGTTTTGAATTCTTTGTTTCCAGCAGGTTGAGGATTATTTTCCAAAGAATTCCTGGTTTAACTATGAGTGAATGTCTATAAACATTGCCAAAATTTCACTTCACTTTGTGGCCTAACAGCCAATATTGACTGTCAGTCTGGATAGCTTAGGTAAGTTTTGGTTTGCTTGATCTCTTTCTGGCTTGCTTGTTTTATATTGATCAATTTGACCAGATACCTGCTAATTGTCATTTTTTTGAAATATGTGTCATGTTGGCACAGATGTATTAGGTCAGCAACTGCTGCTTTCTCCTTGTCCTGTTCAGTACTTTCCTTTGTTCATGTGGACAAATGAAATAGAAGCCAAGAACATCTGGAAACAATCAGTAAACAATCTTTGAAAATTTCTGCTTCATTTAGACTCATATTTCAGAAAAGTATATTGATAGAATAATTAAATTTACATTTTAATTTCGTCTGGAAAGTTTAGTCACTTGACATCTCAAAAATCATTAACTTCCCAACTTACATTGTCATTGTCCTAACTGAGCAGCAATAATTCTTAGCACCCCTTCCTCCTCAAAACATATACAAGCAATCTCCAGTCATAAGAATTTTCTTCCTAAAACAGAATGTGGGATCCTGTCACTCTCCACTTCATAAACCTTCAGTTTTTCACTGGTGTGCTGAAACATTTCAAGCTCACTGGTTTCAAATTTGACATTCATCATGTGCTGGAATCATCTGGTCTCCCCTCTATCTCACCTCTTGACACATTATGTAGTCTAGCCACTTCTTTCTACTTAAGCTGAATGTGCTTTTTGTTTGCTTCCTTTCTTCCTCCTCCTCATCCTCCTCTTTCCTCTTCCTCCTTTCCCAGTTTGCCCTTCCTTCTACTTCATCTCATTATTATTATTATTACATATGATTTTAATTTCTATTGATAGATTATTCAATTTTCAGATGCCACCTCTGTCACTGTCTCCTCCAATGCAAATTGCTATTTCCTTTGGGCTTCTCTCACACATTTTCATACCGTTATAATGTAGTTGTTTTAATTTTTAACTTATAGATGATTGCATATCAGTTTCTTCTGCTAGATTTTGAGTTTCTTGAGCACAGGACCCACATCTTATTCACCATTGTGCCTCACGATGCCTAGCATAGTGGGATTGTGAGAGGAACTTAACATCAAAAAGGAACAAGACAAAAATTAGTAAAGGAAAAAAAAATTGAGGAATGCATGAAAGACCTAGGGTCCCTTGTTACAAAAGAGAGAGAGTGTATGAGCATGGGTGGGAGGGTCAGAGGGAGATGGGGAGAGAGCCCAAGCAGACTCCAAGCTGAGTGTGGAGCCTGATGTGGGGATCCATCTCATGACCCTGAGATCCCGACCTGAGCTGAACCCAAGAGTTGGATACTTAACCTACTGCACCACCCAGGTGCCCTAGGCAATATACTTTAGTCTTGGGCTCATGCCTCTAGTCTTGAATTAAATTTAGGGGGGCGCTGGAGAAAATGTTGTTTAGTCCTGGAACTGATTATAGAAATACAGTTCCAAATTAGGTCCACCAGTAGATAGTACCAAGAAGAGGTGGGAGTTGACAAGAGTACACAAGAACTGGGCTATCAGGAGCAGGAAAAATTGTTTACCTCTAGTTTTTCTTAGAGTTTACAAAGTCTTTTTGATTGACTTATTCAGATGGAAAGTGGGTGAGTCCTCACTTGTCCAGCTCTTATTTCTCAGGTCACTTCAAACAAAGGCAGAATACTTAAAGTATTGATTATGATCAAGAGGTACAGGACTGGATGTCAGCCTCTGAATTGGGTACTATGCTTATTGGTTGTTTTCTCTGTTGTACACAACTAAAAGGTTGTCTCACAGGCTTCCGCATCATCTTATTTAGAGTCAGGGTAATTTACTTTGTTGAGAGGAGAAAAGGGCCCCAAGTGGGGCGATTCCTTAGGTAGTTGGCTCCTTAGTAACTCCCTGGAATGACTCCTGCCTGGGCTTCTATTGCTGCTGATTTCCATGTGCTCCACTTCCATTTTTGATGATACAAAAAATCCCGAAGAACACTTCACCCTCAATAGTGATAAGATTTATTTTTCTCTGAGCTTCTTTATGTGGTCAGCAAATAACTAGTTTATTTTGATCATGGAAATTTTATTTCTCCAACTATTGAGGCATTTATGCCAAAGAATTGAACTAGGACACTATTAGTATGGTGTACTTGTTAATGAAACAAGTGAATCTTTTTTTCAGTGCCTATAAATGTATGGTCCAAAGGAGAATCATGTCTTTTTGCTCTTCCATACTTAAAAAAAAAATTCTTTGTATTCCTGGTACACCCTATAATGGCCTCTCCTTTGTAAGGATTTTTAATTCTAGTTTATTTTTTTTGTCCCAAGTTTCTCATCACAGCTTCTTACAAGGAGCCTGGGTTTTCTTATGCAAATGGAGACTCTAGGACTTACCTCAAGCTCTTAAGATTTGCTGAACAGAATGAGACTAGTAGGTTCCACTGTGTTCTTCCAAATACCTGCTACCCATTAACAATGTTTCTGCTACTCGTGAAAGTACCTCTCCTTTCTTTTTTTTTTTTATTTTTTTCTTTTTTTTTTTTAAAGATTTTATTTATTTATTTGAGAGAGAGAATGAGAGAGAGAGAGCATGAGAGGGGGGAGGGTCAGAGGGAGAAGCAGACTCCCCGCTGAGCAGGGAGCCCGACGCGGGACTCGATCCCGGGACTCCAGGATCATGACCTGAGCTGAAGGCAGCCGCTTAACCAACTGAGCCACCCAGGCGCCCCAGTACCTCTCCTTTCAACAGGAGATATATGGTTGGGATTTGGAGGAGGGAGGACAAAGAAGTGCCAAGATAATGTTTACTCTTTCTGAAACTAGGATCTTGCTCCAAGGAATCCAATCTCTGACATCATTCTGATGGTCCAGGGCCAATCAATCAATCAATCAATCTTCAAATATTCAAAAAATATGTATGTACCTACTATAGACCCAACGATTGCTCTTTCTTTGAAGGACAGAATCATAGTGGGCCCAGTGCCTACGTTGTTACTGGACACATGTTGGATGGTTACTTCATCAAGTAGTTCAATTCAGGTCCCTTCAGAACCCATGAGTGGACAAATGGTCTATGTTAAACAATGTTTGTCCTGCATAGTTGCAGGAATTTTTCTGAAAGTCTCCATGTACTCCAGTGGCAGTTTCAAGCAGCTTAATTAATAATTTCTTCATCATGAAGCCATTCTTCCCTTCTTTCAGTTCTCTTGGGAATGTGTGTTTTCTCTTAAGGATTGGCAATTGTGTGTGCCGGGTCAGAGAGAGCAATGGAGCCCTCTCCATATTCTTGCCAGCTATCCAGAGACCTGTCCCTAGTTTTGTGCTGCCAGCCTCCTTTGTTCCTAAAAGCCAGGGGGTTTATCTATATTTCTGGTCATAGGAACCTGGAACTTCATTTGGTGTAAATAGTCTTTTTCCATGATCTATGGTTTCCTTTCTGTACCTAGAATGGTTTGTATAAAAGTCAAAGATGTAACACATAGTATTGTCTTGTGCATAGTTTCTTCCTCCTTTGCATGAAAGGTGGCTGGAATTGATGTGCTTCTGTTTGCAATTGGTCTTGGCTCCAAACTGTGAGAAGCAGAAGTTTTTTTCCCCATTTTTATTAGATTCCCCCTATTTTTTTTTTCCCTTCAGAAGACCAGGTGCTTCTGAACCCCACACATGGGGGGTTCTTGGTAGATATAGATTATCCAAAGCTCCCCATTCTGTAGCCTGTCTCCTTGCATGATTTAGAGTCACCTCTTCTGTATTCCTTGTTATTGTCTGGATTTCCACAGACATTTGCCAGGTTACCCTTCTGCTTCTTAGACCAGTCATGTTGGCTCTTTGTCTCAGTGATTATATTTGGATCTCACCTGTGTCTTACCTGTTGAAATTTCTGTTGTCAGCCAGCTTATGCTGAATCCTAACCAACTTCCAAATCTCTCTTATTCTAGAGGATGGCTCATGTTGGGAGTCAGTTCTTCCTCCTCATAGCCTAGTTTTCTTTCAAGTAACTCTTAAGCCTTGTTTAAAAACTAAAGATACGATACAGAACACTTTATCAGTACCTTTTGTTGAGTCTCATTTATATGATATTTCTCATTTTTATCCCTAACATTGAAGTAAACTTAATGAAGGAAGATCTATGCTTTGTCAGCCTTTGAATTCTCCTTCCCCTCTCCCTAGCTTCTATCCTAAACATTCATTTGTGATTTAAGTTAAATGATAAAAAAATTGTTCACTCCATTGTACAAATTATAGTTATAGAGCACTTTATGGTAATATAGAAATTAAATGGTAAACACTCATTTGATATCTTAAATTTAGGAATTCATATTTTTCATCATAAGGAGAGAATAGAGTGCATATATGGAAGGACAAACAGTAAGAGAAAATTTTGAGGTAAAGAGGAGAAGGGATATGCTAAGATTACATTATGAATACCATTCAAAATACCAGCTTTATGTATAAAAATGTTACATGAAACAAATTTGTAAGCAGCTAACAGAACTAGTGACTCTTCAGTCTAAATACTGAATTAAGGTAAGTGCTTACCCAGTGGTATTATTTATACTTATCTAGAAGCTTAAGATCTTACTACTAGGTATCTTTTAAGGATTCTGGTCCAAGAAATACATAGACTTCTTACTAAATTGTTTTGTTAGGTTAATATCTATCAGAAAATATGTCCTGAACAAAGCAATGCTTAGGAATTAGCAACACTCTTCTCTTTATTTCTACCCTCTTCTTCTTTCTCTTTTCTTCTTGTGAACCTCTGGCCGTGGGAAGATCAAGTTAAGGGATGGATTGGGGAAATATATGCAGGGTAGATTCAGATAAAATCCAGATTTAATGAATATAATGAGAAATTGCAATGGCCTAACTTCCTTTGCCCCACAGTGAGATTCTTCCAGGAATGAATGCTTTGTTTCTTTTCATTTCTCATTCTGATGGCCTTATTCTTTCCTAACAATCTCATACCATTTTGAATCCTCCTAAATTTTTTGAAAAATAAGTAAGGTTTTGTAAAACAAAAACAATAGCAACAAACAAATGTGAAGAACTGAAATTACATTTATAATAAATAATCTGATTAGTAGGGAATCAAGTGGGTTGCATGCTTCTCTGGTCAGTAGAATTTTTAGTATACATATAATTTATTGAAATAAAAATATAAAAAAAAACACACTTTTTTTTTTAAGTTGGCTCTATGCCCAACATGGGGCTTGAACTCACGACCTCAAAATCAAGAGTTGTATGTTTTACCTACTGAGCCAGTCAGGAGCCCCTTGAAATAAAAATATCAGTATCTTCTACTTGGGCCATCCACTGGAAAAGGAAATAAATAAATTTTTAAAAGTACTTTTTGATAAAATTGTCTTTATGAAATTGGTTTTAAAATCTTGAAATTGGGATTATTTTCTACCATACGGTAGACTTTAAAGATTATTTTGGTAAAAGATACACCAAAAGAGACAATTCCTTGCAAAGCAAAACATGTTTAATCACTAACAAAAGACTCATTAATGAGTCAATAAATGTAGAAGAAGAATTATATCAGGAGAATAGCGATTGCCAAATATCAAACGATTTTATAGAGGAGATATGTTACTGCTGAGGCAGTCAGAATATCCTTTAAAGATATATAGAGGATCTATTCTATTAATTGTTTAAGATAGCTATTTGAAGTTACATTTAGAAAGACCAGTGACATTATCTTCATGTTAGTTTAATATGTAATATATATTAATAGATTGTAGATATGTTATTATTCTCAAAAATTTATACTCAACTCTTTTTTAAAAAGAAGAGCAATAAGGTTATCAAAATAGAAGTATAAACTAAAAGAAAATTTAGAATAAATACATATACCCCAAATCTAGGTTCCTCACTGCACTTAGGAAAAAAAATCTAACTGCTTTAAAATGACTTGCAAAGCCTTGCAATGACTAACTCCTGCCTGATTTCCTACCATAATATCATGTTATTTTTTTTCCTTCACACACCACATTTTTGGCACCCTGTCCACTTTTCAGTTCCCCAAACCCTCCCCATTTTCCTGACCTCAAGGTCTTAAATCCAATGTGCCTTATGTGATATTCTTCCAGGAATGCTCCTTCTTCCTTTTTTATTGGGAAACTCCATATCCTCCAAGGGCTAGTGTCATCTTAAGTGTTTCTTTTTTTTGCAACAAGGCCTTCTCTGTCCATGCTCACATGGTCCCCTTGCTCCAATATCCAAGAATCTGTGATTCTTATGATAAATTGTGGTCAGTCATTAATAAATACAAGAGACACAAGGGCCCTCAAAATATATAGTCCTTATTTATAGTCCAAATAATGAGCTCAACAAATATTTTGACTATTTATTAAATTTCAGTACAGATTTTAAAATAATTTTGATTCATGAATGATTCTCAAACCTAATGTAATGAGATGTATTTTCATAGAGACCATGTTACATTTTATCATATAAAGTTTCTGTGAGAGATGGACTTTTGTTAACTTGACAAAACTATAAAACAGATGGATTAAAAGATAAAATTTTGGTGGTTCTTTTTCAAGTTTCTATGCTTTTGGTTAGATGTCTGGAAAAGGGGCAGGTAGATGATTATTTTTATTTCAATCATAATAATGTATGCTTCCAGGAATTTCAGAGCTAAATTTAAGGCCAACCATAATATCAGTACTCACCATTCATTCAACAAGTATTTAGTGAGCATCTTTCATGTGCCAATGAGAAGCTGGCCAAATCTCTGAAAATCAGTTCACTCATTAATCAATTCATCTACCCAATTTACTAAGTTCAGTCAAATCACCAAGTTCAATAATTATTGATAATTGTTTCCTAGCAGCTTTTTATCTATGGAATTGTCAGTGAACTCTCTACACTATAATTTTCTACATTAGAATTGGGCAAACTATCTATATTTGTTCAGCTTTACTGCTATGCCTTGTCCTTTATTACATCTTTTCTCTTTATACCCTATTTTTAAAATGTATTTTTTTATTAATATCATCTTAGATTTTATTTTCATCATTCACACTTTAAGAAAGCCAGTATAAACTTGATATAGTAAGAACACCCTCTTCTTTCATTTGAGTCATTGGTAAGCATATTAGTGGTTGTTTGACATCAGGCCTGACTTCTATGGAATGGTTCTCGGAAATGCTTTCCAGGAAGATTTAAATCATTGTTATCAGCTCTGTCATATAAACCTTTATTGCTTTGTGCAGCCACCTACAGATAGAGTAGTGAAAACAGTGTTCTTGAATTTGGGATTACAACTTCCCAGAAAGCTTTAAAGGAGACTGTTGAAGAGGAGATTGAGGTAGATTAAGCATTTTCTATGTATTTTGCAATTATTAAAGCTTTCATTCATCCCTCACCCTTGTCAGGGAGCTAGCGTTTTCTTCAGTGAGTAGATAAGGAAACGAAAGTTTGAGGATATTAAAGAATTTGCTCACGTTTCCCCCTGTAGTTCTTTACACTTTGCCATTTTGCATGTGCCAGAAATAGCAAGAAATGTTCAAAAATAGTACTCCGATTGTTCAATGCAGAAATAAATTGCTTTGAGATTTTATTTTAAAACATGGTTGGCTGATTTTATTTTTTTATTTTTTTTTAAATTTTATTTTATTATGTTAGTCACCATACAGTACATTATTAGTTTTTAATGTAGTGTTCCATGATTCATTGTTTGTGTACACCACCCAGTGCTCCATGCAATATGTGCCCTCCTTAATACCCATCACTGGGCTAACCCATCCCTCCACCTCCCTCCCCTCTAAAACCGTGTTTGTTTCTTGGAGTCCATAGTCTCTCATGGTTCGTCTTCCCCTCCGATTTCCCCCTCTTCATTTTTCCCTTCCTTCTCCTAATGTCCTCCATGCTATTCCTCATGTTCCACAAATAAGTGAAACCATATGATAATTGACTTTCTCTGCTTGACTTATTTCACTTAGCATAATCTCCTCCGTTCCCATCCATGTCGATGCCAAAGTTGGGTATTCATCCTTTCTGATGGCTGAGTAATATTCCATT
>NC_138369.1:170415479-170458762 GCF_054177405.1 Leptonychotes weddellii
CTCTATTTTGGTTAACAGTTGGCTTATGTAGTTGGCTGCTCCCATGTTGGTGGCATACATATTTACAATTGTTAGATCTTCTTGTTGGATAGACCCTTTAAGAATGATATAGTGTCCTTCCGTGTCTCTAACTACAGTCTTAAACTTAAAATCTAGTTTGTCTCATATGAGAATTGCTACCCCAGCTTTCTTTTGAGGTCCGTTGGCATGGAAGATGGATCTCCATCCCTTCACTTTCAGTCTGGATGTATCTTTAGGTTCAAAATGAGTCTCTTGTAGACAGCATATGGATGGGTCCTGTCTTTTTATCCAATCTGCAACCCTGTGCCATTTTATGGGAGCATTTAGGCCATTCATATTGAGAATGATTATTGAAAGATACTAATTTATTGTCAACATGTTGCCTATTTCTATAGATTATCTCTGTAAATTTCTGTTCTATATCACTACTGGGGTCTTTCTCCTTTTATGAAACCCCCCTTAATATTTCTTGCAGGGCTGGCTTAATGGTCACATATTCTTTCAGTTTCTGCTGGTCCTGGAAGCTCTTCATCTCTCCATCCATTCTAAATGAAAGCCTTGCCGGATAAAGTATTCTTGGCTGCATGTTCTTCTCATTTAGTACCCTGAATATGTCTTGCCAGGCCTTTCTGGCTTGCCAGGTCTCTGTGGATAGGTCTGACATTATTCTGATGTTCCTCCCTCTGTACATAAGGAATCTCTTCCCTCTCTCTAACTGCCCTTAAGATGGTTTCCTTGGTTCTAAGGTTTGTGCATTTTACTACTAAATGCTGGGGCATTGGTCTGTTTCTTTGATCTTGGGAGGGGTCCTCTCTGCCTCTAGGACACGAATGTTTGTTTCATTCCCCAGATTAGGGAAGTTCTCAGCTATGATTTGCTCAAATATATCTTCTAGTCCTCTCTCTCTCTCTCTCCACCCCCTCAGGGATCCCAGTAATTCTGACATTGGAACTTTTCATTGTGTCACTTACTTCTCTAATTCTGTTTTCATGGATTTTAAGCTGTTTCTCCCATGCCTCCTCTTTTTCTTTCTTTTCTATCAGTTTGTCTTCTAGATCACTAATTCGTTCTTCTCTCTTGTTTACCCTAGCTGTTAGAGTATCTAGATTAGTTTGGATCTCATTGATAGCATTTTTAAGTTCTGCCAGTTCAGCTCTCATTTCTGCCCTTAGGGACTCTATGTTGCCATTAATCGATTTCTCCATTCTAGCTATCGTCTTCATAACTGTTACCCCAAAGTCTATTTCTGACATCTTGCTTATATCCATATGTATTTGTAAATCTGTGGCAGTCTCTGAGTCTTTCCTATTTTGAGGGTTCCTCCTCTTAGTCATTCTGTTGAGGGGTGGTTGAGGGAATGTACAGAGTCGAAATTACTGACCACAACCCAAGCAAGATGCACCTGTTTTATAGGGACCTTAGGGTTGTAGGCCTCTTGTTCTCCCAGCCTGTCTTCTGGGGGAGGGGCCTGCCACATTGTTACTCAACCCCTGTTTGGGCAGAGTTGCCCTGCCTCCTGTGAGAGGGGGAATAGGCTCAGTGAAAACTGGTTATTTGGCGCTTTTGTTCTCTGGCAGCTTTCCCTGGTGGCTTTCTGTGTCTCTTCTGAGAGTCCAAGCAGAAGAGACCATTTCCAACCCTCTGCCTCAGAACAGAGAGATCACAGTCTGTCCTTCAGTGAGCTCTCCAGGCCACACTGTCTCCATTTCTGTCTGTACTGCTAAAACTGCAGCGTCCTGGGTTGTGTGCCCCACGGCAGCACTCCCAGCCCTCGCTTCCAGGTCCAGGCACGTCTCTGCCCTTTGTTCTTCTAAAACCACCAGCTGCCCCCAGTTCACATGCGCACCCCCGCAGCTCCAGGTTTCAACTGGGGGTCTGCCCTAAAGTCCTTTCCCTGCTGCTACCAGTCTGTGAGTCTGTGCCTGGTCCCCAGCGTGGGAGGCTTTTGTGCTCCGGTGGTGCAGGATCCCGAAGGCTCCCTCCCCCTTCTGTTTATCTTTCAATATTTGCCCGCGGATTCACGGCTTCCCGTTCACACCTCGAAACCAACCATGGGTGATATTCTGTTTGTAGAGATCCAGATATATCTTCTTACATCTCAGTCTGATTTTGTGAGTGTTTAGAGTGGTCTGGTAGATATCCAGCTCAATTCAGGGGACCAGTTGGAATAGAGTCCCCTACTCCTCCACCATTTTTGCCCCTCCCTGATTTTATTTTCTTAAGAAGGTAAATTTCTTAAGAAGGTAAAAGGTATTGGGGAGAAAAATTTTTTCTTCACCATTTAAGATTCTTCTGGCTGGTCAAAGAATTAAATTGACATAGGACAGAGTAACAGGAGAAAAACGAAAGTTTAATAACATGTATACCTCTTGTATACATGGGAGAAGACCCGGGAAAACAGTAACTCCCTGAAATGGAAAAAGCCATCACCTTAAATACTGTCTCCAGCTAACAAAAGAAAATGTTGGGGCAGAGGGAGAGCCCAGTTGTGGAAGGTTACCTGAAAAAGCACAGCAAACAAGGGGAAGGTTGTTATGCAGAATTTAAGTCATTGGCTTCTCCACTGATCTCAGCTCCTAGAGATTGAATCATTCCCTTCTTTTTGGTATCGCCAGGGAGACACCTTACAAATGGCAATTTCCCTTGTAAATGTAAATGTTTCTTACAAAAGGGTAATTTCTACTCGGTTTTCAGGGCTTCCCTTGTGTCTGCAGTCTCTTAAAGATAACCAACTTAAAATAATCAATGTACCATAGAGGCATATCTTGGGGTGGCAAAGTTAGCTCCCCTACAAAAGTAAGAGGTGAAAGGAAAACAGGTTTTTGGGTTAGGGATGTATTTGTTTTCTATTGTTGGCATAGCAAATTACTACCAACTTAGTAGTTTAAAACAACCCCATGTATTATCTCACAGTTCTGAAGGTCAGAAGTTCTGGTTGGTTCAACTAGGTTCTCTGCTTTGGGTCTAACAAGGCCAAAATAAAAATATCAGCCCTTGAGAAATGATAATTATGTGATGCAACAGAGTATTAGCTAAAGCTACAGTGGCAATCATATTGCAGTATAAAGGTGTCAAATCAATATGTTGTACACAAATTTGCACAATGTTATATGTCAGTTGTATCTTAATAATGGAAAAAAGATGCCAACTTCAGGATTCCTAGATGGAGGCTTTGGGAAGGATCCACTTGCAGGCTCATTCATGTTGTTGGCAGAATTCAATTCCTGTGGTGATAGGACTGAGATTCCTGTTTTCTTGGTTGCTGTCAGCTGAGTTCTGCCCTTAGATGCAAAAGAACCTTCTCTTCTCTTCTCTTCTCTTCTCTTCTCTTCTCTTCTCTTCTCTTCTCTTCTCTCCTCTCCTCTGCTCTCCTCTCCTCTCCCCTCCCTTCTCCTCCCCTCCCTTCTCCTCCCCTCCCCTCCCTTCCCCTCTCCTCCCCTCTCTTCTCCTCCCCCTCCCTCTCCCTCCCCTCCCCTCTTCTCTCTTCTCCTCTCCTCTCCTCTTGTCTCTTTTTCTTACACATGGGCTCCTGCATCTCAGAGCCAGCAACAGTGTGTTGAATCCTTCTCACGCTTTGATTTCCTTCACCTTCTTCATCTTCTTCCGGTTGGAGAAAGTTCTCTGCTTTGAAGGGTTCATGAGATTAGATTGGGCCTGCCCAGATAATCCCCGATTATCTTCCTTATTTACAGTCTGTAACCTTAATTAAATCTGCAGTCCTTTTTGCCATGTAACATAACCTACTCATAGGTTCCAAGGATCAAGCCATGGAAATTTGGGGGGGGGTACCATTCTGTCTACCACAAACAAAAGAAGAGTAGAAGAGGGAGAAACTTTTCTCAATTTAGAAGTATATTTGAGGGAATTCTTGGAACTTTTTTGTTAGATAAAATCTACTCTACACATAGAATTTCCTGTTTGATGATTGTTTTTCTGCTTATTTGTGGGTAAATAAATATACAGAAATATAGTTAATGGTCTCTTTATCTTCCATTTTGGTGTAGGCTGATTTTACTTTGATTTCTTGCTTCTAATTTATAACTTTGCAAGTATAATTAAGTATAAGTTTTGCAAAATATTTTTGCTTGTCCATTTGGAATACATTTTCCCTGATTACTACATATTTTTGGTTTATTGTAGCTTCATTTGGATTACTGCAGTGATTAACATTATGGCTGAGCACAGAGGATTGAAAATTCTAAGTATCACTTCTAAAGATCTGAAAATTGAAGGAGCAGACTATTGGCAGTAATGAGTTACAAATGGCAACTTGTATTTTGTTTGGAAAATCGCAACTTGTATTTTGTTTGGAAAATCACTTCTTTCCTTGAGGAATTATGTTTTGTATTGGTTTTCATAGTGTTTGGTCTTTGGAGAGGTACTTGTGATTTTAGGGAACACTGTAACTCTATCTTCAAGTTAAAGGTAATTTAGGCCTTTGATAGCATGTTTTCTAAGCTCTTTAAATTTGAAATAACTTTACCCGTATGCCAAAGAATCCGAGTAGTTCAGGGTTAAATCCAAGTAGTGTCATTGTGATGTCAGGCATGCCTCAACTTTACTCCTCCAAAAAATGTTTTATTCCGTGGTTTCTTTTCCTACTTCAATAGAAAAATATTGACATAAATTAAAAGTGAGCACTGACTTGCTCTTTTGGGAACTGCCCCCTCCTTTTTTCCTGTACTGACATTAAAATCATCCATTTCATTTTGCCTGGAGACAAAATCTGTTATATCAGTTTTCCATCTACATTTTGCCTGAGAAAAAATGTAGAAGACAGCTGTTTTAATGTTGAAATGGATCCAATTTCTACTAAGTATGTCCTCAGAGCTTTTGGGGGTTTATTTTTAACTCTGACAGAATTAATTTAGAATAAGACATAAATGACCATTACTGTCCCTGTCTAATTTTCTGAAGAATGTGTGGTCACCTATGCTTTTGATTATGCAGTAGAAATGTGCACTTTCAAGTAAGCATAGAAAGTATTATTTCAGGGCACAATAATGTATCTGCTCAACTCCTGCTGAAGTCATTTGAGTTTGCTAACATTTTCATTTGATTAAGAATTTAAAAGAAGTTAGTCATTTAAATCAGCACACCTATGTTATGTAGAAAGCCTATACTCTAAGACATCATTATCGTTTTTGTATTAGGTTGTGGTTGGTGGTGAAGAGGGAAGGGATGTTGTATTGAATTCCATGGAGAGATTGCAGACCTGTGAGATTAGGTTCCATTTTGGGGCTTCAGGGGCACCTGGACATTCTTTTTATGACCTGATCAGATAAAGAGCTAAGAGTCCTTAAACACTTCTGAGGAGCCCAATTCCCTCTCACCATATTCACCCTATGTAGATTATACCCCCATTGCACTATACATGGGACCATGTGTGCACATACCTGTATTGGTAATGAAGGTTGGGACAAACCATGTTCTCTATGTTCCATTTTTCACTTTGAAAAGGATGAGAGAAGAGCCCTGGCCCCAAAGTAAGCTAGATCTGAGTTTGAATCATGGCTTCCTCCTTTGTTAATACCTTTGTGACCTTCAGTGGTCTCATTTTCCATGTAAAATGAAGGCAATAATATTGAGAAGTGGAGATCATTTATGTAAAGCACCCTGCACATTTTTAGGCTTATTGTAGGCAGTTAATAAATAGTAGTGATTATTATTGTTATTATTACAAAAACCCTCCTGTCACTATGTTTAATTAATATATGAGAAATATATATGAGAAACATATATGAATAGAAACAAAGTTCTTTATTATTGTTTTAAAAAATATGTTTAGAGCCCCACGCTGCAGGTGGTTTCATGAACACAGTAGGCTCTGAGCATGTTGGTGCTGCCAGAAGGAACTTTCAGAGCTCAGCTCTATCGTTGTAGTTTATTAATCTGCTACCATGGAAACAGGTATTTAATCCTTAAAAACAAGAAAATGGCTTTCAACAAAGCACTGTTTCAAATAATTTGATGATGGTGGGCAGTATTTCTTTCTTCAAAAAAATATGATTTTTAAGTGACTAACCTCATTTTTGGCAATCTGATTTGAGTTTCCATGGAAACAGAAATGACAGCTGAGACCCCCAAGCTCTTGTAGCTAGTGGGGCTCAGGTTAAGTCTTGCAAATATCAGTTGTCTCAAGGCACCTAGAAGAGCCAATAGAAACAGGGAACAGAAAGGAACAATAAATCAAACATTTACAAAATAATATATACACAATGCTCTGAGTTTGAGAAAAGCATGTGTGATGGGTATGTAGAGAGAGACTCATGGGTGTAATTCAGGGTGAGAGGTATATAGTTCTACTTCATTCTAAACCCCCTTTTCTGAGTGGCTAAACAACTTATTTATTTGTAATGTATTTTTGTTACACTGAGTATAGGAATATTGGGGAAGGAAAAAAAAGTGGAGAATAAAAATATCACACAATGGTCCTGTTATTTACTAGCATGAGAACTAACTGTGAAAGGAGAATTAAATAAAAATTTATAAAAGTCAAGTTATGAAGACAAATGTGTTCATCTCAAATGGGCCCAAGTACTTTTTGGGGGGCTTATTTTTAGTCTTTGTAGAGATTTTTCTAATTCTTAATATTTAATAATGACATTATATACCTCTCAGGCTGATTGATATAAAGGCGATTTTCATTGTCTTAAAAGACTTCAGTATTTCCACATCACATCAGAGGGAGAAACAAGTCAGGATTTCCCATCCTGTGTTCCTGATACATACTCTAAAACACACCACTCCTCCCCCCCCACCCCAGCTCGAGTTTATATTGAAAGTAGTGTGAGTGTCACTGGCAAGAAGAGTTGCATCTCTGAACTGCTCTGTGAGTGGAGAGGATTATCCAGTTTAGGTCACTTCTGACCACCAGATCCTGTACTAAAAATCTCATTTGAGTTCTATAGGAATCTAAAGGGGTTTATCTAATTATCTAAATAAATATCTAAATATATAAGTATCTAATATCTAAAGGGATTTCCATCAAAGAAGATTTCATAAAGAAAGCAAAAGGTTTAGTTGAGAAGGACTGAGTTTGCTTTATTGCATGCACAATATACAGTTTTTCAACATTTGAGTATACACAGATACACAAGTAGAATGTGATATATGAAGAGGTATCCCACTAAGGAATTATTTTATTTTAGGAAAATTTTGTTAATTATTTTTCTGATTATAAAAATGCTGTGATATGCTCTTTTTGAATCTTTTAAAACAAAACTAAAGAATTAAAAAGAAAAGTCATTCACAGGCTCAACATTCAGTTTGTGTGTAAAGCGTACATATATAACATATCATCTTATATACCCTTATATAAATTTTGACTTAAATGTAACTGTAGCATCCTTTCACATATGTACTCTCATGTATATACTTATAGGAATTTGTAACATAAAATACATATTCTTTCTAACTTCCTTTATTTTTTAATGGGTATTTTTATTTTAAAAAATGTTAAATGTAATATCATTTTATTATTTTTAAAAATTGTGGTTAGAACAATTAACACGAGATCTAGTCTCTTAACAAATTTTTAAGTATACGGTATGGTATTGTACTACAAGCACAATGTTGTATAGCAGATCTCTGGAGCTTATTCATCTTGCATAAGTGAAACCTTATGCCCATTGATTAGCAGCTCCCATTTCCTCTTTCTTCAGCCCCAGAAAACTACTATTCCACTCTATGATTCTATGAGTTTGACAGTGTAAGATACTTCATATGAAATTTATTTCACTAAGTATAATGTTTATAAGGTTTATCCATACTGTTGTATATTGCAAGATTTCCTTTTTTAATAAGAGTGAATAATATTCTGTTGCATGTATGTACCACATTTTCTTTATCCATTCATCCATCAGTGGACATTTAGGTTGTTTCCATATCTTGGCTATTGTGAATAGTGCTGCAATGAACATGGGAGTGCTAATATCTGTTTGAGATCATGATTTCAGTTCTTTTCTATAAATACTCAGAAGTGGGATTGCTGGATCATATGGTAGTTCTATGTTCAATTTTTTGAGGAAACTCCATACTGTTTTCCATAGTGGCTGCATTGTTTTGCATTTCCCCTGACAGCATTCCAATTTCTCTACATCCTCACAACACTTGCTGTCTTTGGTTTTTTTGATAATAATAATCCTAACAAGTGTGAACCAATATCTCGTTGTGGTTTTGATTTGCATTTCTCTGATGTTTAGTGATGTTGAGCATCCTTTCACATACATATTGGCCATAAGTATATTTTTTTTGGGAGGGGGATGTCTATTTAGTTCCTTTGCTCACGTTTTAATTGGATTATATGTTTCTTTGCCTTTGAGTTATAGTTCATATATTTTGCATATTAACCTCTTATCAGATATGAGGTTTACAAATATTTTCTCCCATTGCATAGATTGTTTTTTCATTTTGCTGATTATTTCCTTTGCTCTGCAAAACCTTTTTAGTTTGATGTAATCCCACTTGTTTATTTTTGCTTTTGTTGCCTATACTTTTCAATGTTATATCCAAGAAGTCATTCCCAAGACCAATGTCATGAAGTTTTTCCCCTGTTTTACTCTAGGAATTTTTCAGTTTCAGGTCTTACTTTTAAAATCCATTTGGAGGGGTGCCTGGGTGGCTCAGTTAAGTGTCTGCCTTCAGCTCAGGTCATGATCCCAGGGTTCTGGGATCAAGCCCCACATCGGGCTCCCTGCTTGGTGGAGAGCCTGCTTCTCCCTCTCCCTCTGCCACTCCCCCTGTTTGTGCTTGCTTTCTCTCTCTGTCAAATAAATAAAATCTAAAAAAAAAATAAATAAAATAAAATCCATTTGGAGTTGATTTTTGTGTATGGTGTGAAATAAGGATCCAATTTCATTCTTTTGCATGTGGGTATCTATTTCTCCAACGCCATTTGTTGGAGGCTATTCTTTTCCCATTGTGTATTCTTGGCACCCTCATTGAAGATCAGTTCACCGTATGCATAAGTTTATTTCTGGGCTCTTGATTCTCTTCCATTGAATATATATCTGTCTTTATGTCAATACCATACTATTTTAATTTTTGTAGCTTTGTAATGGATTTTGAAATCAGGTGATGCTTACAGCTTTTTTTTCCCCACAAGACTGATTTGGCATCTTTCCTAGGGGTACCACATGAATTTTAGAATTACTTTTTTCTGTGTCTGTAAAAAAATGCCATTTAACCTGCTTTGTTTTTAACTTCAGATATGTCATAAATCTTTCCATGGCTAAAACTATAAACTCAGTATTAACTTTTGTAGTGGCTTCATAATATTCCAGTGTGTAGATATACTATATGTCATTTAAAAAACCATTTTTTTAGGGCATTCACATCATTTTTCTTTTACATTGTGTTCAGATGTCTTAATAAATATCCTCATACATACATGTTGTGAATTTTTTTGGTTTTTATTTGGGATATATTTCTAAAAATGATATTTTCTAGCTACGGGGTGTGTACATATTTAAAGTTGTAGGTAATAATGGCAAATTTTCCTCCAGAATTATCCTAGCAGTTTATATCATTTCTGCAGTTCTTGAGATAGTTCACATCCCCTCATCTTCACCTGAACCTCATCTTGTCATTAGTTTTTCATCTTGGTTAATTGGGTAGACAAGACATAATATCTTAGTTGTTGCCTGATTTGTATTTCCTTTACTACTGATCAAACTTATTTCATATGTTAAATGCCAATTTGTTTTCCATATTTTATGAATTGTTCATTTATTTTATTTGCCACATTTTTTACTGGACCTTTTTTTTAAACTATACTTTACAAGAACTCTCTATATAGGAATGATGTTAGCCTTTTATAAAAAAAAAATTAAAATATTTTCCAGATTATGTATCTTTTGCATACATTTTTTTTTTGCTTTGCTATCTTAACTCATTTAAGATATCATTGACAAATAAAATTGTAACAGTTTTAACATGTATAATGTCGTGATTTGATATATATATATATCTTATGAGATGATTCCCACAATCAAGTTAATTAACACATTACTTACTTCACATAGTTAGCTTTTCTCTGTGTGTATGTGAGATTGCTTGAGATTTATTCCCTTAGCAAATTTTAAGTATGAAATATAGTATTATTTTTTAATTTTTTATTGAAGTTTAATTGACATACAATATCCTATTTGTTTCAGTTGTATATCATAGTGAGTCAGTATTTTTATTTTTTTAATTTTTTATTTTTTGTGAGTCAGTATTTTTACACATTTTTAAATGATCCCCATGATAAGTCCAGTTACCCTTAACATACAAAGCTATTACAATATTATTGACTATATTCCCTAGGCTGTACATTATATCCCCATGACTTATTTATTTTATAACTGGAAGTTTGTACCCTTTGACTAACCTCTCCCCATTTCCCCCACCCCCCAGCCCCTGACTACCACCATCGTACTCTGTTTCTTTGACTTCAGCCTTTTTATTTTATTTATTTATTTCACATTTAAGTGATACAATACAGTATTTATTTTTCTCTGTCTGGCTTATTTCACTTAGCATAATGCCCTCCAGGTTAGTCCATGTTGTCATAAATGGCAAGATTTCTTTTGTATGACTGAATGATATTCTGTTGTACATATTTACTACATTTTCTTTATCCATTCATGCATCTATAGACACTTAGGTTGTTTTCATACCTTGGCTGTTGTATATAATGCTGCAGTGAACATGGGAGTACACATATCTCTTTGAGATCGTGATTTCATTTCTTTGGGTATATATCCAGAAGTGAGATTGTTGGATCACATGGTAATTCTATTTTTAATTTTTTGAGAAGCCTCTATGCTGTTTTCCACAGAGGCTGTACCACTTTACATTACTGCCAACCGTGTATGAAAGTTCCCTTTTCTCCACACCCTCACCAACATTTGTTATTTCTTGTCTTTTTGATAATAGATGTCCTTACAGGTGTGAAGTGAGATCTCATTGTGGCTTTGGTTGCATTTCCCTGATGATGAATGATGTTGAGCATCTTTTCATATACCTATTGGCCATTTGTATGTCTTCTTTTTAATATTTTAATATATTTTTGTTTTTGCTATTCAGTTGTAGGAGTTCCTTATATATATTTTGAATATTAACCCCTTTTTGGATATAGAGTTTACAGATATTTTCTCCCATTCCATAGGTTGCCTTGATTTTCATTGATGGTTTTCTTGGCTGTGCAGAAACTTTTTAGTTTGTTGTGGTCTCACTTGTTTATTTTTTGCTTTTATCATGTAAAGTTTTTCTAATTTAGAAAATTTAATTTTTGTGTAGTCACATCAGTCTTTTGCTTTAAGGGTTTTGCCTTTTTAATTATGTATAGAAAGACTATCCTCATCTTAAATTTATATCAAAAGACCCTTAGATTTTCTTCTAGTTTATAGTTTTTTCCCATTATTTTAAATTTGTTTATAATTTATTTTGATATAAAGTTGGAGGTATGAATATAACTATTTCTTTTTTAGGAAATCTAATTTGTTTACTTTTACATCAATTTTTCACTAATTTGTAATACTTTTATTATCACTTCCTAGATGCTTAGATCCTTATATATATTGAGTCTGTCCATTCTATTAAGAAGTTATCTAGTGTGGTAGAAATACTGCACTATTTATTATAATTTTATAATCTTTATATCTTATAGGAAAAGTTTCTTCTTATTAGTCTTTGTTCTCACAAATTTTGAAATGAAATTGAGTCTTATGAGCTAGTTCCAAAGCAGAACTCTCATTCAGATTTTGATTGGAATTGTATTAAGTTTATAGATTAATTTGGAGAAATCTGATGCCAGAAACATGGCATCACTACGTTTTTCAATTCATCTTTTATGTCCATCAATAAAATGTGTATTTTTGTTTCCTTGAAACCAGCATTTTACTCTATTGTCCCTTTAGCAGTCTTCCTTCATTATATCAAGAGTAGAACTTTATGGACAGTTGCTATCACAATATTAAGTTACCGGCTCCTCAACTCCACCACTTACGTCACTCTGGGATTGCTATTTACCTGTTCAGTTTCACCAGTTGGTAGCAAATCTGGCAATGTCTGCATTAACTGGAAGTTTGCCTAGAGTCACACGGTCATGGGAGAATGGCATTTCTACAGTGAGAGAGGAAAAATTCCAGTTGTTTTTCCTTCTTCTTTTCTTGGTCTAGTTTTCAATTAGTTCCTGAGATAAATTGTTCTGGCTCACATATTGCAATTTTATGGTGACTAGAGGGTGTGAATTGAGCAAAGAGGAAGGTTCCTATGACCACTTGTTTTCCAGGGGAGGCTGCATTCTACCATTGTAGGTTCATTCTTTTGGTTTAAGGCTCTTGAAAATAACTCTTGGAGGAATAACTCTTTATACTATTATAACCTAGTAACACTTTAATTAGCAGATTATTTCCATCTGGATTGCTATATGAGAGAAAGATCTTGCCATGATGAGACACTAGATATGTAAATTTTAGTAGTGGGGTGTTGTCAAAACTAGGTGACTGGAAGTGTGGACCACTGTAGAGGGCTGTGGGTGGTAAGGGGACATTGCAAAATTACAAAGTTGGAGGAAGAGGTATGGTCTCTTGAAGAGAGAGAGAGGATATTAATGAGAAGTTAGGAGAGCTCAGTAAATGAAACTTCTTTTTATGTCTATAGCTTGTCCTGCCTGATTGTATGGAAAAATTGCATGAGGAATAGAGGAATAAAGGGGGTGGAGGTTATAGCTGCTTTTACAGTAAAATCCATTAAGTTTCCTTCCCACTAGCACAATCTCAGCTGACAGAAGGCAGGGTTATTATTGCTAAAAAGTGAGCCAGCAGCTGGGCTCCTACTACGAATAGAATTCTACTGTCATCAATGCAATCCTTTTTAGTGACACATTGAAATAAACATCCAGGCCAGAGTTACTTCTTTAAAATATCTCTTTTTCCCAGCTGTAATCATTAGAATAATCATTCAATACTGCATTTTCTAATAAGATATTGCCACTTTATTCTACCTAGTCATCTGGGTGGCGTCATTACTGATGCGACCAAAAAAAAAAGGTGACTTCCAAGTAGCTACATTTCATGTGCAGCACACACAGCTGCCACTTGAAGCTCAACTCACAATCAATTTGATAAGTCAATCAATTTTCATTTTGTCTTCATCTCCTAGGTAACCAGAGCATCCATCTAGACCCTTGCCAAGAGAGAACATTTAAAAAGTAATATGTATTCATAATCGGTTTTCGTCTAATACTGACTTAATAGAAAAGCAAAGAGCTACCCAAGCAGTGTTTTAAATCACAGTAACACAAATTTTCTTTGATTCTGGAGAGAGAGCTTGAGGAGGAACATACTATAGAATATAATATCGTTATATTTCAGCCTCTTACGATATATCAGGAACAAAAACTGCACCACCTGCTATGTCTGCTATGTCTGTTATGTGTTTAATGTGAATAACAAGCATCTCACTGCTGGTTATTAAAACAAATCGTAAGCCATCTGACATTGTACTTATAACCCGTCCCATGCTTCATGACTCTGAGAAAGACACAACTTAGAGCAGGGGGAGTTGCTTTGGGACAAACCTTTTGATGTGAATACAAAGCATCTGGCCCCAAAGGAAGTCATTTATCTCCCTCCAAATCCCTGAAAAAAAAAAAAAAAGCATTATGTAAAATATAATTATAAAACAGTATTATTGGCACAATGTAGTGGACAAAAATTTTTAGCAGTCGCAAAAAGCATTAAATTTTGCTTTCCTTGAATCCTCGTGCTTTGTGAAGTCATGAGAAAAATGGAACATTTGATGTCTTTAGGAATAATGTACATCTAGGAAGTCATGGGTCTTGCTAACTTTGTTGATACAGTGCAACATTCAGATTTCACTGACTGCACAGGCTTCAAGTTCAGCTGAGCCTACCCCATCTACCTGGACACAGCAAGTTGGTTTATTGGCTGTTGTTTCCTACAGGAAGTGTTAACCCATGTCTTGCAAAGGTTAACACTAAATATACACTAAAGAATGTACATGTAAATATACATTAGAGAGGAATAATGTTTGCTGGAATTGAGAAAAGGAAGAATATGAAAATAAAATAGTATGAATGAATGCAGGGTTATTATTGCTAAAAAGTGAGCCAGCAGCTGGGCTCCTACTACGAATTTAATTCTACTGTCATCAATGCAATTCTTTTTAGTATTTGGAAAGTATTTAAGGTCCTGTAAGGTTTTAAGGTTCTATATCCAAAAACAAGATGGAGGCAAGATTGGACACAGCATGCTCTTATGGGAAGACCATATACCTAAAAAATCTGTCTTGACTCTTTTAAGGTCCTTCAGTGAGAACCTGAAAAGTCACTCATTTCTCTGGGCCTCTCTGGATAAAATGAAGGGTGTTGATGAAGGGAATATTGAGTTTCCTCCAAATCTAAAATTCTGTGTTTTTATCTAATAGACCATAAGCACTTTAGGAGTTCCTGTACACACACACGCACACGCACACACAGACTATATTTATTTTTTTTTTTAAGAGAGAGAACATGTGCACATGAACAGGGGAGGGCAGAGGGAGAGGAAGAACCTTAAGCAGACTCCAGACCCAGCACAGAGCCCCTCATGGGGCTCCACGCAGGGCTTGATCTCACTCACAACCCAGATCCCACATGACCTGAGCCAAAATAAAGAGTCGACACTTAACTGACTGTGCCACTCAGGTGCCCCTAGACTGTATTTATTTAAAATGCCCTAAAACTCTGAGGAACATATAACCAGATGTTTAATCAGATTTTGAATAATTTAATCAGATATTTATTTATTTAATAAATTTATTCGATAAATAATATGATAAAGACATAAAATTTAATTTAATAAATTATTTGGTAATATAAGTCTTAACAAGATTTCTGTTAGAGGTTCAAAATGATATTTGGGTGTATAGATAGTCTTTTTTATGTCAAAAAACCAAGATATAGTAACAAAACAAAAATAAGCAATGGCATGTGTTTGGATATGAATCTGCTTGAGTTCATTTTATTTTTTTATTTTTATTTCTTTAAAGATTTTATTTATTTGACAGAGAGAGAGATAGCGAGAGCAGGAACACAAGCAGGGGGAGTGGGAGAGGGAGAAGCAGGCTTCCCACAGAGCAGGGAGCCCGATCCGGGGCTCAATCCCAGGACCCTGGGATCATGACCTGAGCCGAAGGCAGACGCCTAACGACTGAGCCACCCAGGCGCCCCTCATTTTGTTTCATATCAACCTGAAATGAAAGAGCCAAACATCAGAGTCTCGGACCTTTTCAGCTCACAGATGAGCCCACAATGTGTCAATTAATGCAAGCCTCCTGAGGTTATTAAAACCTGAGTAAATACATTTCATTTTTCAAAAGCAAATAGGTACTGTGGACTAAACAGTGAGTATTTTATACACTCATTAGCTGAAGGTTCCATTCCTGAGGGATTAAACAAGAATTTGGTGGTAAACAGTTAAACATTTCTGGAAGCTTCTTTATTCTTCTTGGTAAACATGACAAGACAGGCTCTCTGCTAACCATAGCACAGAGTGCAGATTCAAATTTAATAAGACCTTTGTCTTCTACAGTGATCTTTGAGGCTCCCCTGTGTTCCTTGCTGAAAAGAGTAACAATCAATACATAGGACTTTGAGAAGTCCTATGTTATCAGGATTCAGGCCTTCTAAATCTCACAAAATGCCATTGTTCTAGGTCATATAAATATAAAATATAAAGTATCATGTTACTTAATATAAAAATATATAAAACAACAAAAATATATTTTCTTTTCCTCTCCTCTCTTGGTCTCTGTCTTTGTCTCTCTGATTTCCACGCTTAGCTGTAATGCTTGGGAAAAGGCACAGTGAGAATCACTGTAATTTGCATGTCTTGGAAGCTGAAGAAATTTTCCTATCTACTGCTATATAGATCTTTTTTTATCCTGCATAGAAAATGAGAGGGTTGTGTTCAGCTAACATACTGGTATATAAGAATATTTAGTTACGTCTTTATACACTACATTTTATATATTTTATACACTATGTTTATATACTTTATATACTAACATTTCCACTACAGTTTCAAATAGTTTAGATGATTTTCAGTGCTGAATTTAAGCATGTTAGATTCTGGAAATATGAATTGGATACGAAGTTGCTAATTAATCCTAAAACTTAAATTTTTATTTGTGTTCTTGAAGGAATCCTGTTCTTGAATGATACTAAGTAACAATCCCAACTCCCATGCAGCTGTGTAGGTTCTTGGCTTGGCTGTCACCACCAACTTAATTATTTCTAACTGTTCTACATCTTTGGGTCACTCCTTCAATGTTCAGGGTCTTGCTGGAGAACATGTGACCAGCCACGCCTGGGTTTCATGCCTGTGGCCTAATTGCAGAAATGCTGAGAGAGTGAATGAATCTCTTCCAGTTCTGAAGCGAGATGTGGGGCCCTGGATTTCGCTTCCTTTTGCAGACCTCCAAGTGGGGTGAAGGTATCCAGTACATTTGGTGTTCAAGATCTTTTGTACTCTGGCCAGGCCCACCTCTTCAACATGATTACCTGATTACCTCACCCATGTATCTAGGGCTTCTGCTGAACTGAATGACTTATTATTCCTTGTATATATTTTGTGACATCTAATTTGGTTACTCTTCCTCATTATAATTTTATTCTCTCTGCAAAGGCCTTTTTTTTTAAACCTATGATCATGTGCTACTGTCTTTGAATGTCTAATTCAGATGCCATCAGCTGTGTTAAGATTTTACTCTTCTCCAGGCCAGAAAAAAAAAAAATCTTTTTGGAAAGATCAAACACCAGTTGTTGGTAAACTGAATTGTAGAATGTAAAATATAGTCTAAAGGATAGAAAAAATGAGTAAGGATACTCTAGCAAGAGAGAAAAAACTAAACAATAATGTTTCTCCTTCAGGAATCTTATTCCGTTTTAGCTTGTGCTAAGGTTATCAGTGTCCATGCTTTATCCTTGTTTATGGACTTAATGCAACTTGAGGGCAGGAATCATGTCTGATTATCTTGGGATCCTCTGCAGGACCCAGTAGAGTGATTTAGCAAGAAGCAGCTGCTCAGTCTGGAAAAGGAGGTAGTGACATAAAGCAAGACAGGAAATGCACCGTGCTAGGTAGCCTGGTATAAGTCAGTAAGAGACACAGTAGGGACATAAGTGGGGCCACAGTGGGAAATCAGGTGGACTCCTGGGGACAGGAAAAGCATCTCTGGGGGTTTTGAACTGGGAATTGAAGGATGAGTGTATTTTTGCCAAGTGGACAAGTCAGTGTTTAGATTTTATCTTTAATATGAGGAAGAACTTTTTTTTTTTAAAGAGTTTATTTATTTGACAGAGAGAGACACAGCGAGAGAAGGAACACAAACAGGGGGAGTGGGAGAGGGAGAAGCAGGCCTCCCGCGGAGCAGGGAGCCCTATGCGGGGCTCTATCCCAGGACCCTGGGATCATGACCCGAGCCGAAGGCAGATGCTTAACGACTGAGCCACCCAGAGGAGCCCAATATGAGGAAGAACTTTTTAATAGTAAATACTCTCCAACAAAGACTAAAAAGCCTCATGATATCATGAACCTGGAGGTGTTTTATCAGAGGCCAGGTGACTACTTTTGCAAAAATTTATTCACCCCTTGGATGAGATCTCTGAGGATCTGAAAAATCTGAATTTTTATGATTCCTACCATAAAATCCTAGAGAAATTTAAAGTTTAAAAAAATGATTTGAGTAGAGAATTTTTACTAGCTAAATATATATAACAAAAAAACCAACTTAAAACCTTTTTTTTTGACTTGTAGGAAAACATGCTTTTTATTCTGAGAGAAAAACATGAAGAATTATTTCTGTAATCAGAACACTGGACAAATGAGTCTACCATCATGAATAATAAAGCAACTTCAGTTTTGTTTCCCACTTTTTCTTTAAATCCATCCTGTGGGACTAGTTTTTCTGCTTCCTCTGGAGAAAATCTCAGGTTGATTTAGTCTTACAAATAATCTCATTTTAGTCATTGGTATGTCTAGGTATGTGCAGTCGTCAAGTAATTTTGTTTTAAAGTCAAAGCTTCTCCCCTTCCACAGGAGGTCTGTTGAAGTCCAGAACCTTCATGAAGGGAGTTGGGCATGGCCAGCTTCTTCTCATTCTCCCACCATAGTTTCTACCTTTCCTCCCTTTTCTTGCTATGTTTCTGGTTCCATCAGGATCATGCAGAGGATGGGAGAAAGACTAATTGATTAGTTTTGCCATCAGCATTCTTTGGGCTTGACAGATGGAAAATGGCGGGTTGTAGGTTCTTTGTAGAACTCCCCTCAGCCAGAGATCTCTCGCCTGCATTTTCTTGACATGGATGGTCAATCTCCAACTGGCCACATTGAGAGATATAGACCAACCTCTGCAAATGGACCTTTTGAATCTTTTTTTATCATGCTCAGGTTGAGGAGAGAAACACTCCCTGTTCTCCTCTGTAGCAGGGGAGGCAGAAACAGCCACTCTAACAGTATTTTTTGCAAGAAATTTTCTTCCAAATATCCAGCTTCATAGACACTTAATGTAAGTGCTAAAATAAAAGTTGCAAAATTGGGTTTTGATGGTCTCCTTTTCAAATATTGGTAGATTTCAGTGAGGTCGCAACTGAGTTTATAGCAACTCAGTTTGGAATGTGATAATCATGAATATTTTTGACTTATGGCCTCAGTCATAACTGATATAGAATCCTATTTTAATATCCTTTTGTCTTAGGATCTTCCTAGACAAACCGCAAATGTGAAATTCACTAGATATTTGCTAAATGTATAGAAGAATATCATAGGCTTCTTTCTTGGTCTTCAGGAAATATGTACCATGATAAAGCTCTAATAGGGTTATAGTCTTTTTTTTTTTTAAGATTTTATTTATTTATTTGACAGAGAGAGAAAGAGACAGCGAAAGAGGGAACACAAGCAGGGGGAGTGAGAGAGGGAGAAGCAGGCTTCCTACTGAGCAGGGAGCCCGATGCGGGGCTCGATCCCAGGACCCCGGGATCATGACCCGAGCCGAAGGCAGATGCCCAATGACTGAGCCACCCAGGCGCCCCAGGGTTATAGTCTTAAGATACTTTGGGGTAGGGAGTACTCTTCCGCTTGTCTTTCCTGGCTTCCTGAATTCCTATATGAACTCTGGTGATGTATGTTTCTTAACTGGGCCAGAATCTAATTAGCTACTTATTGTGGCTCCCATTTGTGTCTCTTGTTCCAGGAATTCACTCTTTTTTAATCTGTATTTTTGCCACGGTATCATTCGAATGAAAGAAACACATTAGCTCTCCCTCTCTTGTGAACCTTAAAAGACTCCTTGGGGAATGACAAAAGGTTCACCTGATTTTCTATAAAGAATTTCTCCTCATTCTATGGAAAAAGGGCTTCCTTAGCTTCCGCACACCAATAATAAATTATTAAAGAGGTCTCACGGGCAAGAAGGGGAAATGTGGTCCTGACAGCACTGTGACAAACACTCATATTAATTATAAAAAATAACAAGGGTGAAAGTTCAAAATCCAAACTTTGCTCTCAAAACAGCTTTTTTTCCTGAGATAGGTTTCAGCTTTCAACATTGAACTTCCTGAAAAACAGACTGCAACCTGATCCTAAAGATGAGTTTAGCATACTCTAATTTTTGTTTTGGCTTTTAAAGAGAAAAAAACCCAAATGAGCTAATAATCATAATACTCATAGTAATAAAAATTAAAAAGTAATAATACAGTGTGTGATAGAATCAGAGCCCAAGATTAGGCCAGGTAGGGGGTGAGAAGCTATTTACAAGCATTGGGCATGGGCCACCATCTAACATGGAAGGAAGTTGTAAAAGCACAGAGATGATAGAACACATGCAGGGTAAGGTAGGGCAGAGTAAAAAACAAAACAAGACAAAATCCAAACTCAGACGATAGCTGAGTTGAAAACCAGAGGTCATTTTCAGTTAATAGAGGCAAGAGTATGTGAGAACAAGGGCCACCCGATTCAGGGAATTTTGATAACAATTTGATAACATGGCAGGCTTCAGTTTTATTGGCCTTGCTCCTTACATGGGGAACTTTCCTGGGGGCATGTTTAAAGAGCCCATGAGGCTCTTGGCAAGTGGCCCACAAGGATGTCTTTCTTTTTGTTATAAATACAGTAATGATATGCCTCATTTACCAGTTAAAGCCATAATAGCTTATTCAGATCCATCATGCTAAGGATTACTTAGGGACTGTGCAATAGACATTTGTTTCTGCTGCCAGCAAATACATTTAGTCCTCCCGTTACAGTATATTACATTGTGATATGTTGGTTCTGCATGGGTTGTTAAAAAGGCCCAGGTAGGAGAGAGAAAATTCATGCCCTGCAATTGGCCTCATCCTCCCATTGATTATTTCCCCACAATCCTAACATCATAATCCATTTCTTTGCAAAAGAAAAGCAAAGGCACATTTGATAATTATAAAATATGTCACTTTGATTGAAAATATCTGGATATAGTTTCTTATCCATGAGTGTAACGTATCAGTTTATGGTTCTACCCAGTTGTTTTCTAGACGTGTCAAATGATATGAATTAAATGATTAAAACTTAATGCTGACTCCAGATATTTACTCCTTTTTAAAAGATTATTTTTCCATGCTACTACTAAAACTAGTACAGAAATGACTCTTAACAGGTAAAATCCTTGTCTTAAGGTTGTCGAGAAGAGCTCGGTTCTAATTTCCTTCAGTTTTCTTTATTTTAACTTTGTTACAATTTTTTCTCCAAGTTTTTATTTAAATTCCAGCTAGTTAACATACAGTGCAATATTAGTTTCAGAAGTAGAATTCAGTGATTTGTCACTTCCATACATCACCCAGTGCTCATCACAAAGGTGTGCCCCTTAATGCCCATCACCTGTGTCACTCGTCCCCTCCCCCTGCCTCCCCTCCGGTAACTATCAGTTTGTTCTCTGTAGTTAAGAGTTTGTTTCTTGGTTTGCCTCTTTTCTCTCCCCATGTTCATTTGTTTTGTTTCTTAAATAATTTTATTACAATTTTCATGTTTCACACTCACTTCTTTAATTTTTGATATTTACTCCTTTTTGTAAGTCCTTTCCTCGAATGCCAGCTTTGAATAGATTGCAGTAGGATAGCTGCTCCAAGACATATGAAGGATATGAAGTTATGATCCTGAAACAGAAGATCTACAAGTGGCCTAGAACTAGGCTCTCTATGAACTTGTCGTGGGTGCTTTAGTCTCTGACACAAGGGACTTCCACACTGGCCTTGGCTCCAACACGCAGCCCCCAGAGGGCCCCATAGCCTCCTGGAGTGAAAGGCAGATCCTATCTTCCAATCTAAGCTGTTTACAGGGACCACAGAAATATGTGTTGATGGACAAAGAGGCCTCCTGGGGACCAAAGACACCAATGTCTTTAGGATCAATACACTCGGAGTTTGGGCTGCGACAACAAAGTGCCATAGACTGGGTGGCTTGTAAATGACACAGATCTTTTTCTCACACTTCTGAAGACTGGAGGTCCAAGATCAGGGCGCCACCTCGGTTAGATTCTGGGAAGGTTCTCTTCCAAGTTGCAGAACTGTCTCCGCATTGTATCCTCCTATGACAGAGAGAGGGTGAGAGAGCTTTCTGGGGTCCTTTTTATAGGCGCACTAATCCCATTCATGGGGGCTTAGCTCTCGTGTCCTAATACTATCACCTCCTAATACACCCTCACCTCCTAAAACCATCATCACAAAATGGGGGTTAGGGGCTCAACCTGTGAATTTTGGGGGGACACATTCAGTGCATTGCACTCTCTTGGGGACAGGCAGAATGCTGTTAAAATCAAGAATCCTGGACATTCACCATCACTAGCTTCATCTAGCTTTTGAGGCATTTCTCTCTTTTACCTTAATGTTGGCAGGAGAACTGCTCTTCCGTACATGCCAGATTTCCCTCAAATGGCAGATAACTCGCAACAGTGAACCTCTTAGTGAAGATCCTTTTCACTTCAATTAAGCACTTTTGACACTAATACTGTCAGATCATGCAGACTTCAGAAAAGTAGTATATTAGCGATCTAAAGCATAATACTAAAAATGAAAGCCAACATTGATTGATTGCTTTCTATGTGATAAGCAGACTGTTAGGCACCTTACATGTGTTATTTCACTTTATAATACATGTCCATTTAATAATTTGCATTCACTTAGTAGTATATTGAAGAGATGGATGTCAGTTATTCTATATATAACTCAAAATGCAGATGCAAAATTTCTTTAATCCTACCTTATGGAGGAGTAATACACAACTTACCAGCAAGGAGAAATGTTTTATTTGTTTGCATTTTTCCTAGGGAAAAGATGACTTAATAAAGTAAATAAAAATTTTAATAGCTGAACCTAAGCGAAGCATTACTGGCCTGAGAAAAGGCAAGTTAGCAAAAGTTCTTATATTTTCATATAGTTTTGGCAGTTATTTTGAAGAGAAGTATTGGACCATATGTATTTTTAATTATTGTGTTTAATGGATAGTATAATAGACAACACTCTTGTAATCAGAAATAATATGTTAACTGGTTTTTAAAAGAAGCAAGCTTTTAGCGTCCACCTTATGAGTGATGTCAAAGGTCTAAATCAATATGCATTGCTTTACTGTACTTCTACTACATTAAATCTTCTTCCAGGATTTTGAAACACCACCACCACCACCAACACATCAGTTACAGCAGAAATACTCGGGAAGATAAAAATAGAACAATGTCAGTGTTATGCTTTTTGAGGTACCTGTGTTGTATACCCATGGCTTTTAGGAAATAAAGCATACAATTTATGCTGAATTAAATGAAAACGAGGTCAAATGAGGATAGTTAAATTTTGACAGCTTATTTATTCATTTGTTTGTTTCTGAATCAACTCACTCACACGTATAGAAGCAGTCAGTTCCCTGCCCTCTACTGTATTTTTTTTCTTTCTGCCAAACAAATGACACAAACTCTCACTATTTTATAGGTGTGAGGTCTTAGGTTTATTACTCAATTTTTATGTCCTATATTTTTTGTTTTTAGATTTTATTTATTTGCGAGACAGAGAATGAGAGACAGAGAGCATGAGAGGGAGGAGGGTCAGAGGGAGAAGCAGACTCCCTGCCGAGCAGGGAGCCCGATGCAGGACTCGATCCTGGGACTCCAGGATCATGACCTGAGCCGAAGGCAGCCGCTCAACCGACTGAGCCACCCATGCACCCCATGTCCTATATTTTTAATATGTGAAATAGGAATCATATTTTCTTTGCTGCATTGTTAAAAGATTAAATGAGATAATGAATTGTCAAAGATACATGAGAGGTCCTCATCATAGTCGCTATTATTATTTTTATCTGTGTGATGACATATTGCAATGATGTGCTAAAACTAGCAAGAATCACTTGTGGTATGTAAGTGGGTGCCAGACACTATGCTGAATTTAGCTTTACTTCAGCCCATTTGAGTAGGCCATATTATTCCCATTTGACAGATGGAGAAAGCAAATAATTTGTCCAGTAGTTGACAAATGGCAGAATATGGATACAAAGCTACCTATATTCATTAATAAGTGCCTTCCATGAAGAAAAGGACTCGCCTGTGGGAGAAATGTAGTGGCCAGTTAGGAGCCTGGACGCTGGGGCCATGTAACGTGGGTTCTAACACAGCCATTTCTTTGTAGTATGACTTGGGCAAGTAGCATAGTCACTCTCCCTGACTCAGTTTCTTTATTTGTAAAATAGAAATAATAATAATAATAATAATAATAATAATAATTACCTAACTCCTAGGGTTATGATTATTAAAGAAGGTAATGTTTGTGAGGCACTTTAAAATTGTGCCTAACATAGAGTAAGTGCCAGAAAATGTTTGCTTATAAAAATACAGAGGCTCCAGGGGTGCCTGGGTGGCTCAGTCCTTAAGCGTCTGCTCAGGTCGTGATCCCTGGGTTCTGGGATCCAGTCAGGCTCCCTGCTCAGCGGGGAGCCTGCTTCTCCCTCTCCTGCTCTCCCTGTGTGTGCGCTTGTGTGCTCTCTCTCTCTCTGTCAAATAAATAAATAAAATCTTAAAAAAAAAATAGGGGCTCCAAATTACTCTGTACTGGTAAGTATTTAAAGGGCAATTGGAAATAGCCTCATTTAGGAATTTCTCATAGATCTAAAAAGGTTTGGGTTAAAGTTACCTGGAAGCAATCCTAGATTCAGGAGAGAGCAAAGGACCAGACACTCCTCTAGCTCATAAGCATCTTTGTGTAAATTATATCTCATCTTTCTGAGGCACCTTGAAAAGCTCATCTATCACTGGCCCCAGTTTGAGGGGCTGGGCTCTTTTAGGGGCTGAAAGGATCCATGTCCATTCTGGAAACAGGGAACTCCTCTCTCCACCCAAGCCCTTGTTCCAGATAGGAGCTAGTAAGGGTCTTCTCACTTACATATGTTACTGCTACATCTATTGCTTTTTAATCTCTCTCCTCCCACTCAGAAGCACTGAGGGGCAAACAAACTGAAAGGAGGGAATTCAGGGGGTGCCTAGGTGGCTCAGTCGGTTAAGCCTCTGCCTTTGGCTCAGGTCATGATCCCGGGATCCTGGGATGGAGCCCTGGATCAGGCTCCCTGCTCAGTGGGGAGCCTGCTTCTCCCTCTCCCTCTGCCACTCCCCCTGCTTGTGCTGGGGGTGGGGTGGGGGGCGCATGCTCTCTCTCTCTCTCAATAAATAAAATCTTTTTTTAAAAAAAATGGAGGGGGGCACTTGGGTGGCTCAGTCAGTTAAGCGTCTGCCTTTGGCTCAGGTCATGATCCCGTGGGATCGGATCCCTCATTGGGCTCCTTGCTCAGTAGATAACCTGCTTCTCCTTTCGCCTGCCACTCCCCACTGCGTGTGTGCAGTATCTCTCTGTCTCTCTCTCTGACAAATAAATAAATAAAATCTTTAAAAAAATAAAAATTAGAAAATTAAAAAGAGGAGGGAATCCAGTTGTATCTATACTGATATTTAGTTTCAGTACAGGCATTCAGTACTAAATAAATAATAATTCTTGTGCAAAACATTCTTTCCATTCTGATCTTAGATTCAGAGCTAGTGGTATTTTGGGCTAAGTGATAAGATTACCCTGAGACCAGGAAATTGGTGGCAGAATTATAATGTTGCCCCTGGCCCACTCTGCCATCCTTTTGCAATCAGGCAGCCTTCTGGAAGCACTTAAGCAGCTTAGTGCCTTCAGTCTGACACTTCCGAAATGGCCATCAGCTAACAGTTCTTGGCTTGATATTCCATATGCAACCCTGAGCTTCTCAACGAATGACAGAACTTTTTTTTTCCCCTAATTTGGGGTACGTTTGCATCATTAAGCACAAATATTTTGTGTTGACGAATTGGAATTGAAAAAATATTCAAGAGATGTCTATAAAAATGTGCATAGAAATTTTCAGAGAAATACTTGTTGAGTTGAATTGGAAGAAAGTATGATGTAGTTGTCGAAAGGGTCAAGTCAAGCAAACATGGTCAGGCTTCGTAGAACCCAGAGTGTGCTAATCTCATTTGGACTGAGGGTTCATTATAGCCTGTTTAGAAACCATTTTCTAAGAGCTGACAATTCAAATATATGCATCTGTTATGGAAAATGTACATATTTTCCAATGAAATTTTTCTGCATTTGTCTAATGTGTATTTACTGTATACTTAACTATTAGCCAGATACAGAACAAGAAACTTGAAATATAAGGCCCCCAACCAAGCTGATGATCTGGTATTTGCACTGATTTTCATAAATGCTTTGGGTTCAAATCTGCAGTTATTACATCTTCAGGTTTTGATTAAGTGCATGCATTATGATTGATGTTTCAGAAATATTTATGTGAAGAAAAATAGGCATTTATTGATTGCATACACTAAATTACCTAAGGCATTCTATACTTCCTAAGAGAACCTAGGGAACTCCTTAAATTGAACTACTCGTTCTCTTCAGATCAAGATGCAGCAAATAAATCATTTGGTCATAATGGCAGAGAAACTTCCTGGAAGGTTGTATAGAAAAGATACGATGGCATCAAACACAAAACTTAACTAGAGTTTTTAAATCTGCAGAGTTTCTGTATTTTCTACATACGAATTGTGTCATTAAATGTACTTTGGATCAATATTGGTTTGGGCAGAATCCTAATATGGAATTTGGAACAGTTGAAACTGATCAGTGAAAGAATAGTGGGATACTTTCCTGAATTTTAAAGGTCAAAACCATGCACAGATCTTTTATTGCACTGTGTAGTTTTAAGTAAGTGTACTTGTTATGAAGAAAATGAAGAAAACAGTCATACAGAGTTATTGTTCCAGTGAGAGATGCTTTTCTTGAGGTATTATAACATGTTAAGTTGGGAAGAATTTACTATGTAAGTTTTATAATTTCCTCTGTGTAAATTGTTCCAATTTTTATAATGATAGGAATGACTGAATCATATTTTGTTAGTCTGTTGGCATATTAGTTCCAGATAAATGGCTCAAAATTAGCCTGGTTTTGTTGCTTTTTGAAAAGGTTCATTAAAATAGATGAAATATCCCAGAAATATACTCTGGTTACTAATGTTTTTGAAATAAACAAACCCACTTTAAAACAATATTTGGTTTCAGACATATTCACTTTAAGACAATATTGGGTTTCAGACAGTATAGAATTCTGTGATGAGTAAAAGAGAAAAATAACAGCGGACTATTTGGTACATTGATTTTCTTATTTTTGCTATACTGAAGGATTGCCCTCTCATATTTTTTCCATCATAGACAATCGAGTCCAAACTCTGTTCAAGATTCTCTTCATGAATACAATTCCATTCAGTAGAATAGTTAGGTCCAATGGTCGTTCATTTGTTCATGTATTTTTAAGCTAGATAGCTAAAAATTTAGGAGTTGTACTATATATATAATGATTTTTCCTCTAGTCTCCTTTGTTTTGAAGTTGTATTCAATAGATACTTTATTTTTTAAAGAAGCTAAAATTAAAATAAAACAAAGAAATAAACTTTTTTTCCTTAAAAGTACAAACCTAGGAATTGAGAAATGAATGCTATATGCGTAGTGAGCACAATTAGTTGGACCATAAAATGTAAATAACACAAATCACATTTTATTTGAAAAATGCTATGTATAGGGGTGCCTGAATGGCTCAGGCCATTAGGCGTCTGACTTCAGCTCAGGTCATAATCTCAGGGTCCTGGGATCAAGCCTGGCATCAGACTCTGTGCTCAGTGGGGAGTCTGCTTCTCCCTCTCCCTCTGTCCCTCCCCCCATTTGTGCTCTCTCTCTCTCTCTCAAATAGATAAATAAGCTCTTTAATAAAAATGCTATGTATAATTCAGTTATGTAATAAAACATAAAATGAGAATGTGAAAAATAGTCTGTAGCTTAAAGACTCCAAATTTACTCCTAACGGCCTTATAACTTCACTGACATTCACAATACATTGGAATTGTTGGCTGGCTTACTTTTCAAAAGAACACCGTTTGAGTCACATTCCGCTAGACTGAAGGAATCAACACAGGGCAAGTCCAGCCAGACACACGGACATGATCTACACTGTTTTGGAATCACTGCCATGTTCAAATTCTCATATGGCAATCTTGGGCTGTCTACAGTTAGAATCATTAAAAAGAAAAGTGGTTCAACTCAGGGAAGTCTTTTGGTGGGTCAAATATTCCCACCAGTAACTGGAGAAGTTTCATCTGGTGAAGATCTATAGCCGGAACTCTTGACAAATTATCACTGCAACTTATTTGCTTCTTCATCTGTGTCCTGTATATAAACTCTTCATGATAATCCCACTGATCCCTTCTCAAAATCCCAGCCCTGTATATCTTCTTTTTAAAATCTGTTTTTATTTAATCAGGAGTCCATTTTTGCACAAATACAGTTTGCTTGTGCTGTCTCTTTCTCTTACAGGTAAGATTTTTCAATAATGTGAATCATTCGTGAGTTATAACTGAAAAAAAAAAAAAGCATTCAAGGGGTGCCTGGGTGGCTCAGTCATTAACTGTCTGCCTTTGGCTCAGGTCATGATCCCAGAGTCCTGGGATTGAGCCCTGCATCGGGCTTCCTGCTCCGCGGGAAGCCTGCTTCTCCCTCTCCCACTCCTCCTGCTTCTGTTCCTTCTCTTGCTGTGTCTCTCTGTAAAATAAATAAATAAAATCTTAAAAAAAAAAAAAAAAGCATTCAAATCCCAGCTATTGAGGGAGATAGAAACACTTAAAAGTAAACTTGCTTTTAAAGGGAAGCCTGAAATTTGTGAGATTTTCAAATGATTCCATTAAACTTTTTAGCACCAGCATTATGAAGGATCCATCAATTTTGACAACTCTGTTTATTTAAGCAAGGTGAAAGGAAAGACATTAATGATTTAGTCTAGCTTTCAGGAAGCAAGAATCTTTTTGACAGTATAAATATGAACAAGGACCACTTTCTAATGTTCTTAGAAGATATATTGACTGCTGAATATTCATCCATATTTATCAACCAAAGGGTTTTTGAGGTCAGTAAAATTTTGAGTATGGCAAAATATTTAGGGACTCCCCAGATTTATTATGTATATTGTATATAATGCTAGCAATTTCCATTTTTAATCTGTACTGGGACAAGTGGGTGGTAGTAAGGATAAGTAGATGGGGAGAAATATGATATTATATATCTTTGTCCAGGTATTTAATGATTGTATTAAATATTAATGAGGTGGCAAATACCAGAATTTTTGGTAGATAGATAACTTGGTTGAGAAAAAAACATGAAATAACACTTCTACTTTTTTCCATTATTTCTTTCAGGAATAAGTGTGTGTAAATGGTTGTAATCAGTGCTACAGTCTCAGTAGACAGCAAGGCAACAAAAGAAAGGATAAATGGGTATTTTATTTTATTTTTTAAAGATTTATTTATTTGAGAGAGAAAGAGTGAACAAGCATGGGGGTGGGGGTGTGGAAGGGCAGAGGGAGAGGGAAAGAGAGACTTCATGCTGAATGCAGAGCCCACCACAGGGCTCGATCTCATGACCCTGAGATCACAACCTGAGCAAAAACCAAGAGTCGGATGCTCAACTGCTACAGCACCCAAGTGCCCCATAAATGGGTATTTTAAGGCAAAATCTGGAGCTTAGGTTTTGAAGATTCAGGTGATGGAAAGCAGTATTTTTTTCCTTTGGCATTTAGGGTGAAGAATATAAAAATATAACTTGGCATAGCTATTATTTTTTCTTACTGAAAATTTCCCTCTCCCACTAATAAAGAGGAAAATTTGTCCCAAATAGTTAAAAGTTTGGTACATCTCTTGCTGAAAGGCAATGTTTTTGTTTTTAAAGGATCCTGCTGTTTTCATTCTCTCAAGCTGAAGTTTAGTCCTTAGCTCTACAGTTTATCTATGAATAAATCATCTAGACTGTGTCAGAAAGTTTTAAAGCTCAGGTAATAGGAAGATGCTATTTTTCTTTGTCTTAAACTGCTGATGATAGCGAAAGACAATGACATTTTGATGAAGCAGGTTTGCCAAGGGAGATTTTATGGAGATCATTGACGCGATGTATTGCAGAGTATTCTATTCTGCATGATTGTTCTACAGAGCTTCTCCAATCATTCCTGTTTGATTTTCAGAGGAGACTGCAAATGGACTTAGTTCACTAAACCAGTACTGAATGCCTCCTATGTGTTGGACATCATTCTATATGTATCTAATTAAGTTGAAGGCAAGTGATGTTCTTTAATCTGACAGCTCTCTCTTTGAAGTTTATCCATGTTGCATGTCCTCTGTTTTGACACGATGAAGACTTACTGGATACTGACAGGACCAAGAAGGATTGGAAGCTGGACATTTGGACACTGACAGCGTGAATGTTTGGGCATTCAGCCAGTAGCGTTATCATCTTCCCAGACACCAAAACTAAATGACATCGTGACTTCTGCTCCTTTGCTCTCATTTGTCATCGCAGACATTTTCCTTTTAATAAATACATCATTCCCTTCTATCTTTTAATTTCTACTGACAATCTACTTGTCAGGCCCTTCTTTCACTTTAGATTACTGCAATAGTCCCTGACTTTCTCACTGTCTAAATGATATTCTAGGTTAATCTTTCTAATGCATTCCTGTGAGTCTGTCCCTTGTCTGCTGAAAAATTCTGAAGAATACCTCTTCAAGTAATCTTAAAGCACTCCATATCACCTTTATTAATGCACGCAGGAGTATAGAATAATATAATTAATAATATAATTATATAATTGATAATATATAATAATAATATAATAATTGGTACATCTCTTGCTGAAAGGCAATGTTATATAATAATAATAATATATAATATATATAATAATAATATAAATAATATAATTATTCTAATTGAGCAGGTAATTGTATGTTTGAGAAAATTGAGGCCTAACAAGCTTAACTGGTTGGTCCAAGTTTAGTAGCTATTAGGAAGAAGTGCTGCAAAAAGACCCGAGATTTCTTAAATTTTAGGTCTATGTACTGCCTCTTGTCACATAATGTCATGTATTAAATTTATCTTTTTCTCCTAAAGGTCAATCACTATGGAAAAACAACCAGAAGAGATAGAAAAGAATATTAGTGAACTGGTTCACCATGCTACAGGATTTACAAATGAAAATTGTCCACTTGAGTAATGGTTCAACTTTAATTATGTCTAAAAATGTGGCCATATTGGTATTGTTGTTGTTTAATAAATGGATGAATGAATGAGTGAGTGAATGAAAGATAGTATGTTGCATATGACATTCAGGATATAATTTCAGTGTAAAAGCTCGTTAGGAGTTCTAGAAAGAGAAAGTCAGGGACTATACACCAGGAACTACTACTGTGGAAATTTAGTTTTGAAACTCTTTATGTTACTTGCTTGATTTTTCCAGAGACTTGCCTCAAAGGTAATCTGATCAGTAACGTACCCTATATTGGCAGCCTTCCTTCCCTTCTCATTCCTTCTACTATGTGTCTTGTGATCACTTCTCAAATAAACTACTTTGACTCAAATCCTTCTTTTAGTGTCTGCTCCGGAGGAACCCAAACTAAGATAATTTTCTAGGGTAAAACTTTAGCTCTAGTTGTCTGTGTTGGTCATTCGAAAGCAGTTCTAGTGTGGTCATCCCCTATGAATTTCTCTACTTACTGTGTTGCCAATTTAGTCTGCTTATCTACTGTCACTGCTTCAACTGCCCTTCCTACAGTCTCAGGACTTCAAAGTTCCAGTTTAGAGCCTTGCCAAAATTAGGGATGATTTCTGCCTACTTTGGTGGAATTTTTAAGATACTAAGTTATGGAGAGAGGTTGAAGGAGTGTTCTTCTGTTTTATCCATTCTGTACCCCTAAACTACTAAGTGATACGTATTATGGATACTAATCTTCTGCTTCTTTTTTTTTTTTTAAGATTTTACTTATTTATTTGAGAGAGAGAGAATGAGAGACAGAGAGCATGAGAGAGAGGAGGGTCAGAGGGAGAAGCAGACTCCCCGCCGAGCAGGGAGCCCAATGCGGGACTCGATCCTGGGACTCCAGGATCATGACCCGAGCCGAAGGCAGCCGCTTAACCAACTGAGCCACCCAGGCGCCCTAATCTTCTGCTTCTTTATGGTAAAACTGGTGAGACAACTTACTGGAACTGAATCTCCATTTCATTGGCTTTTGGGGATGGATACAAAGGGATTTGCCCAGCTGGTTGGTTACTACCTCAAAGAAGGGAGATACTCTTATTTTTTATATTACTTCTCCTATGGCAACAATGCTGAGCATTTGCCATGGTAACTGGTAACATTCAGTAATAATGATATCAGATTACTGAGATCTGATTAAATGGGTAGCTTTTTCTATTTTCTGACAGCAACAATAAACTGGGAGGAGGCATAGTTTGTGAACTTTGAAAGCATTATGTGAATGTGAGTTTTATATCTTGAAATGTGTATAATTTTTGGGAGGCTTTCTTAATGAAAATGCATAACCTTTGGTCATCTTATATGTTCCCCATGTGAGGAGAAAAGAAAAAAATGCAAGTGGTGGAATTTTGGCCTTTTATTTCACAAATGGGAATTTGACCAACAACCTCCCCAGTCTTCAATCTCTCATGCCTCTCTTCATCATTCTGCCTGTGTTTCCCTTAAAACATCTCACATTCCAACTCTCCAAGAGAGAAAATGAGAAGAGCTCAGTGAGTCAACATCCAGCTCAGGATAATCCTATTGAACAGACCTCTCAACCCAGGTCACCTTGTAGACTATTTAGATTACCATCCTCAAATCAGGCACAGATCCTGGTTCAAAAAAGTGTGGTCAAGGTGGCTAATTTGGGGTTAGGAGCTCATATTTTATCCAGTTCTCAGTGGTTGGGGAGCAGAGTCATGTGGAATATAGCAAGGAGACCCAAGTGTAGGAAACGTTTATAGTTGGTTTAAAGGGGATTGTAGCTATGGCAAATACTCAGAAGGGTCAGTGTATGGGTTAGATACCCTGCTTGGCCAGTCTGTTGCACCCTTTTAGTTTCCTTCAGGCCTTGCTTATAACCTGCCTGTCCAGTGTTAATTCTATCACTTGTTAGTTGTGTGACCTAGGAGGCTACTTAACCATTTTAACTATCAATTCCCTTATGTAGACAATGGAGTTAAAAATGATTCATTGTAGAGCTGTGTAAGGAAGAAATGATATGATCTTTGTACAAGTTCCTAGAACCATATTTGTCACATAGTAGGCAGTCAAAAATGCTGCTTATTATTATTGGAAGCAGTGTATTCTTAGCCTATGCTCAAATCAGACTGAAATGCGGGTATCCATGGAAGTTAATTGAAAGTAATATTGTATGCTATAAAAACAGGGAGTGCCAAATTAATATCACAAAAAATAAAAAATCTGGCTTCAATTTTTATCTTTGTTTCTTGATAGTTGCCCTGATACATTAATCAGTTTTGCTATAGTAAAAAAACAATACCTGAATCCTACCAGCTTATAAACAAGTTACATATATGGAGCAGCTGTGGCTCTGCTCCATATGTCTTTTCATATGGGGCCACAGATTGAGGGAGGAGCCCCTGTGGGGGACTTACCTGTTCTTAAAGCAGGAGAAAAGAGCAATAGAGCTGAGGGAGCTCATGAAGCTGTGAAGACACAGTGACAAGGCAGTTGTCTGCAGGCCAGGAGAGGGATGTCACCAGGAACCAAATCTGCTGGTCCCTTGATCTTCAACTTGCCATGTCTGTTGTTCAGGCCACCATCTGTGGTCTTTTGTTATAGTGGCTTGAACTGAGATGGTGGCCTGAACTGACTAATACAGGAGTTTCTGTCAAGGTCACTGTATTCTTCTCATGGGGCTGCTGTAATAACCAACCACACATTTGGTGGTCTAAACTGCAGACATTTATTCTCTCACGGTCACAGAGGCTAGAAGTCTGGAATTACGGTATTGGCAGGGCTGTCATTGGATTTAGGGCAGCCCTGGATAATCCAAGATGATTTCGTCTTGATTCTTGATTACATCTGCAAAAGAGGACCTTTAAACAAATAAAGTAACATTTGCAGGCTCCAGAGACTTGATATGGATATCTTATTAGGGGTGGGGAGTGTCATTTTTTGGCCTTCCACAGTTCCCCTTAAAGAATACTTCTTTATTTGGACACCTTGAAGTTAATCAAATGGAAAGTTTTTGGGAGAAAAATGGGCCTCAGAGAGTCTAATTTTTCCATTTGCAAGCCACAAATTTCTAGTTAATTTTGAATAGCCAGAGTAGTTGGCTCTTTTAAGAACAAACCCCCTCCCCCTCCTACCATTTTGCTCTTATTGCTTTATTCTTTTTGCCTAGAAATGCTTTTCTAAATTCAATTGAGTTCAGTTAATTTATACCAAGAAACTCTTAGGTATTGTGTATTGTTCTAAGCTCTCTGATAAGCATGATCTTGTTTGGTGTTGCCAGCAACAAAGGCTCTTCTTAGAGGTTAACTACTCATCTTCCCATTGAACCTAATCTCTTTATTTCAAGTCCAGTGCCTTCTCCACTCTTCCGTAGAGATAAGCTTGGGAAGGCAGGCTTGGGGAAGGAAGGAAGAAGGCCCATGTTAAGGTGCTAATGGCGTTTGCCTAAATGCCTAAGTGAAGTTTTAACAGCAGTTATCTGCCCCCAGTTCAGAGCAAGAATGGGCTGGGGCTAGCCTGGGAGAGGCTAGGAACACTTAAAGGAGAGATAACCTACCCACTCCACTAGTATTCTTGGGTTTGGCCTATGTCAGGATATAGGTGAGCCTGATTGCTTAGCTGCAACAACTGGCTGGGACCAGCTGAGGATAAGGGGGTGGGGACTGGCTCACTACAGAGAGATTCCCCAGCTGGCTCGGCTCTCAGGGGGAGGTGGTGTGGAGGCTAAGCTGCTGTGAACAACTGGGTGGCCAGTTAGTGGTGATATGTGCCAGATTGAGAGGGATGTTATTTACGGGAGCCAGTTCCAGCTGGTAGTCATACAAGATGGAAGCCACCCTGCCTAGATGGTAGGAGGCAGGGGTGGGAAAAGCGTGGGTCTAGGACAGCGCTGAGCTTGGGTGACAAAAAGATGCTAGTGTATGGAGCCATGAACCCAGTCAGGACTGAAGAGCAACCAAGTGTCAAAATGTGTGGAGTTCTTGGCTGTGCATCTGGTTCCACTCTTGTCCCTAAAGAGGCAGCTGTCCCAGGCAGGTACAGTATCTGACACTTTTGACCTTGTCGTTTGGATCATCTTTGGCAGAAATGCTCTAGCGGGTTGTCTCCCCTCCACTAATTATATTAGTAGAGGAGTATAAGGATCTAGGGTTTGAAGCAGGTATTACCTTTACCCCTTATATGACCTTAATATTTGTGATTCACAAAATGTAAATATTTTTACATTCCATTTCTCTTTTTCACAGAGACTGTGAGGATCAATAAACCAGTATACAAATGGCTTTCCTGGAAAGAATTGCTGTGTAATATAAACATGCCTTGGAAAGGAGTTGAAAAGGCACAGAATATCTGCTGTTGAAAGCATGAAAAACTAGTGATTAGCTATGGTAAAAGAGAAGGCGGGAAACAGTTTTTTTTCCCCCCTCTGTGAGAAGGACTGGCTGCCCTATAATCTTTACTATGTATTTGTTCATTGTGCTAAAATTGTTGCCCAGGGAGTCTGATATGAATATTTTTGCTGCATTTCCACCTAAAACCATCTCCTTATTCCCCTCCCCCCACCCCTGAATTAACTTAGTAGCCAATGGAGAGATTCAAAACCTAAATGCTTAGAATGTATTTTGGAAAACCTTCTCACCATGCCAGTAAAGACATGGCCTCATTTGTTTGTCTAGGCACAACTGGTATCCTTTTCTTTCTTTGAGTCTGAATTTTATATTCTGATAGATAGAACTGTAGTCATAACGAGAGAGAAAAAGTAAGGCCAGGCACAACTCCTGTCTTGATGAATTCTCTAAGACTTAGATGTTCAGAGAAATAAAGTTTCTTAACTGGTTTATTCAGAACTATACCAATAAGAAAACATAAAAATTGAGTATAATGAAATTTCTGCTTGATTTGTGAACGGATTCAAAGATATCCTGGGGCGAGGGGTGGGGCTAATGCTCCTTTGTTTCCATGCCTAAGTGAAAAGAGGCAATTCTGACAATGGCATGTCTATGGGTGGCTCTTTTCTGGAATTGGCAGGCTGCATCTCTGCATGGTGGGGGAGAAGGGGAGTGAGTGGTGGCCAAAATCACTGAATCACTCCTTACCTCATTCTCTGATGATATCATGAAGCATTTTGCCAATCTTTGGAAGTCCTATTTTATTGGAAATCATGCTCCTGGAAAACTCCAAGCAGAGCTGTAATGTCATGAGACTTTATTTGGCTAACCCATAGAGGATGATGGAGCTGTATACTTTCTTTAGAGCCATACCTTTTGGACTGCCCATCACTCACTGACCCCAAGAATTCTACATTATTAAATAGAATACTTACAAGGCTGAAACATACGCATTTGTATTACTTAACTAATGTCTGGTCTAACCTCAAGAACAGTGAATGTATCTTGTGACTTACGCTTGCTTGACTAAGTCTGCAAAGCAAGGTAATACTTTTCAGAGCTAAAAAGTCTCTACTCATAAGAAAATGTTTCCTTGTAGTTTTAGAGTTGTAGGAAAAAACTTTGCTGAGTTTTTAAAGTAGCTGTTTTGTCTATAATTTCTGCTATATCAAGTTCAAAAGTACTGAGTTTTAGACTCAAAGCACAATAAAAAATACAAGATTTAAAACTAGACATTTATGTGTCTTTTAAAAAAATGTTATCAAACAATATGTTAAAAATATCAGGCAACCTGGTTCAGTACTGGTTGCTTGGCTAGCTTACCCTTGACATATTAAATGCATTAGAAAATTTTAATGCTGTAAAACATATCCATAAATGATCATATTTTGCTATATGGCTATTAATAAGGGAAGAATTATAGAAGAAAAATAATTGGTAGAGTCTTGTAAAAACATTCCTTTCTCCTCATCAAGAACCCTTCTGGCTGTGGTCTTATTTTTTATAAAAATTGGTGAGTATTCACACTTTATAATGATTTTCTCAGAGATAGAAATGAATGTCACCCTACTTCACAGTTCCCTTTTATTGACTATTTTTTTATAGCATGTAAACTTTCTAAAATATATAATTTACTTCTTTATGTTTCTTTGCTTGTTTGTTTGTTGGCATATTAGTTTGCTAGGGCTGCCATAACAAAATACCACAGACTGGGTGTCTCAAAAGAAATTTATTTTCTCACAGTTCCGGAGGTCAGAAATCTGAGATCAGATGTTGATAGGGTTCATTCCATTCTGAGGCCTCTCTCCGTATTTGTAGATGGTGGTCTTCTCCGTTGTCTACACATAGTCCTCTCTCTGTGTGTGTTGTCTGCGTCTAAATATCATCTTCTTATAAGGAGATCAGTCACATTGGTTAGGACTCACCCTGAAGACCTCATTTTAACTTAATTGCCTTTTTAAATACCTTATCTCTGAATATGGTTACATTCTGAGGTACTGGAGATTAGAACTTCAACATATGAATTTTGAGGGACCCAATTCAGCCCACAACAATTGATTTATTTCCAGTCACTATGATATAGGTTCTGTGAAGTTAGGGATTTGGGGGTTTTTGTTCACTTATGTATCCTAAGCACCTATTATCAGTGCCTGGAACCTAATAGGAGCCAAATTAATATTTAGTGAAAGACTAAATGAGTGAATCTGCAATGAATGAAACAAGTTAGTGGAGAGACAAATACCTAACCCTCAGAGTTCTCCACATATAACAGATGCCACATTTGCCATTAAAGATCATTTGTACTTTGGTAAGATTTGAATAGTCTTAGTTATGCTTATTCTGGCATATGGGCATATCAGTAGCATTTGTGGATAAAGTCTGTAATTAGAAATAAGTACCAAATAAAGTGCATTAATAATTTCAAAGTGAAATAATAAAATGTACATCAACTGTGGAGGAGAAACAGGGAAGAGTAGGGGTGCTTTCAAGCCAATAAAACTTTAAGGACAAAGATTTGTAATTAAAACTGAAGTGAGTTTAATCTTTCCTGCTAATGACTCCTGCACTGTTAGCCTGTTTTCATCAAACTAATTGATGGCAGATGGAACAGATGCACGGTGAGATTACAGCTCCACTTTATGGCAGGGTTATAACAAATGTGACTTTCCCTCTACTGTATGCATTAACATTCAGAAAATGCACTCCTTTGCTTTTTTCACACACCAAAATTGTTTCTTCCTTTGTGTGAGACTGATTGAAAGGAATCAAAGGATGTTTCATATAAATGGAATCCATTTGATCCCTTAAATAAGCGTTTATTGAGTGCTGACCATGTGCAAGGTTTTGTGGAAGACAATTTGCTAACTTCAAGGAGCCTGCAAGAAATTTTATCATCAAAAGGTTAAACACAATCATTACTTTTTTTGGGCAGATTTCAGAATTACAGTTTTTGAAGTGCATGAGGTTTAAAATCATGTCTCACAAAATTTGCCATTTTTTTTTTCCTGTTTCAATGAAGGAAACTTAAGAACAAAGCAAGTAATATCTTTAAAAATCCCTTTCCAGAAATAACATAGCTTTTCATCAGTTTTCTTATAGCAATTATTAAACTGGCTTTAATAAATTGGCACAAACCTAAATAATTCTAATTATAGATTTGGGAATCATTGAAAGAAAGCAGAGTACAAATTATTATTGTTAGTGATTTTAATATTGCTTAATAAGTTACACAGAAGAATCACATGTGAACTTCCTTAAAGTTTGGTAAACTTAGGTAATGAGAATTTTCATCTTGAAATGAGCAGTAGGAAGCAAAGACCTAGGTAAAGTGTGATGCCTTTTAACATTAATCACTTGTTCTTTCTTTGCTTGATTTTCATTTCTTTACCTTTCTGTGACCCCCCAAAGTCATTTCAGTTCCTCTATTCCATATCAATTAAAAAAAAAAAAAGGAAGAAATCAGGTCTTAACTTAAATGTCATCCGTGTGTAGGGAATTTTTTGGACACTTCGAGTAAATTAGCTACCTCTCCTGTTATTCTTCATAATGGCACCTTATGTTGTTTTCAGTTGCTAATTCTTGGATAATCTGGTGTATGCTAATATATAACTAATATAGTACTTTGCAGAAAATCCCTTTCTGCTTAAATACCCACGGTAGGTTTCTGTTACTTACAACCAAGAATACAGAAATTGTTACTAGGATGAAAACAGGTAGAGTCTTATATAGTAGGGGCTGAAGGCAGTAAACATCTTAAGACTCTGGAAAAGGAGTATGGAAATTCATTGTATGCAGTAGTGAAACAGTTACTTAAATTTTTACCTGTGGTCAATTATAATAAAATACCTTTTGAAGTCACAACTTTGGGGAATCTAATGTCTGTTGCCTTAGATGAATATGAGAGGTATGAAGAAGTCAAGAATTATGAGGTGAGGTGACTTCTTTCAACAGTACTGAACAGATCAGAGAAGGAGAATGACAAGTGCCTAGATTCTTAGCTCAAGGAATGGATGTTATATGACCTTGCCAAGATATGCTAATTTTTTGCAGCCATAGAGCTGAGTTAGTCAAGAACCAAATAGTTACTAAATTAACATATCAGTTGAATTTCTGGTCCACCATATCTCTTACATGAAAGTCTGGAAACTGAGTATTAGGATGGCAATATCTAGGAGGTTTTGAAGCACTTGGAAAGCTTAAAGTGCCAATTGTTGTATACATTTCATGCCAACTAGTGCAAACCTCTTCTCCCCTTTCTGAAAAAGTTGTTCTCTTTTGGCTTGAAGACGCCGTAAGTCCTTAACCTATGGGAGATTCCTTACTAAGACAACTTCCCTCATTTCTACTCTGAGAATGGTTTTAATTGTTTGCTTGGTCAGCTGATTGAAGCCTATACTAAATGGTGGCCCATATTTAATGAAAGAAAGGTGCCATAAATTCCTTGGGAATAATGGAGAAGTTCAAAGACATCAGGGGACTGAAATGATGGAGTGAATTTATTTAATATAACCCAGTGGTACTCAAGATATACTTTATTTGCCAAGACCTTGAAAAATAAATTTGTGAGAGTAATGTCAATACCTTGGAAAGGGGCTTTAGAGGTTGTTCTCTGTAGGTTGGGCACACTGTGAGATGCTGGAGGTGAAACTATTTCCTTGATTGCTGTAGGAATGGTTGGATCCTGGGGAGGTAGAGGTGAGCGAGCAGCCCTTTACTGCCACAGACAAAATGGACAACAGAGTTAGTGTAGTATCAGAATGGCTTACCTGCCTCCTGTATAAGGTGGGGGGGGGGGTTTAAAATAGTTGGCAGTCCACTAATATCCGGCTTGATTTGAGCTGAGTCCTGATGAATTACATTAATAGATAATGTACAGCCCTTTCCCTGATTATCAGCTGAATCAATCTGACAACCCAGTATCTATGAATGAAGAGAGTTTAAACTACCTTTGAGGAAAACCAAACACACACTGTGAATCTTCCTTCTAGGATTCTCTGAATTGTCCTGTTTTTACTTGTCATCACAACTGTGCCATTTTTATGATTAGGTGACACCGTCTGTGAGTGGACACTAATTTCTGGAGATTCACAGTGCTACTGTAAACTACCAATCAGAATAGGGGCTTATGGAGAGTCAGCTGATGCATAGTATCTTGACCCAAGCAATACTGCCTCACTGAAGAAAAGCAGAGATTAGTGCCACAATCAAATATTTGAAAGATGTGGGCAGTTGATTCCTACCCCATCCTCATTTTTCTTTCCAATATGGCTGGCGCTGAAGATAGATGAGTTCTAGAAGATGACAGGTGGTTACTTCAATTACAGCCGCTGCTTCAAATGTGATTTTCTTGCTGGAGCCCATCAACATACTCTAACACCTGGTATGCAATTATTTATCTAAAAAATGATTTTTTCTTCTTCTTTTTTATTCCACTGAGCAGAAGATACGAGGACTTTAAAAAGGTATTATTGCAACTCCAAAATTTGACCCAAGATTCCATCAGCATGTAGTTTCACTATATTGATTACATTGTACTGATAGGAACTAGAAAGCATGTATCTTAAATGTGATGATATGACATGTTCATGTCATTCACTCATTCATTTATTCAGAAATGGCTATTGAGTGCTTATTTTGTGTCATTCACCTTTCTAGGTGCTAAAAATATAGCAGTAAAAAAAAGAACAAGTTCCTCATGAGTTAACATCATAGAGGGGAGAGACTGATATTAAACACATAAGCATGTAAGTACGTCACATAACAAATTCTGATGAATACTATGCAGAAAAATAAAATACAGTCAAGGAAAATAGGGGAAGTCAGAGAATGGGACATTGTAACTTAGTATGTAACTTATTATACCAATAGAGACTTGATGGAAGAGAGGGAGCACAAAGTGAAAATATTTGGGAGAAGAAGTTTCCAAACATAGGGAAGAAGAAATGCAAAACCTGTAAGTCAGTATAGCAGAGGCACAGTGAGTGAGGTGGGGGTAGGGACAGAGGCAGCAGATCATAAAGGTCATTGTAGACCATCCTTGAGTGAATTGAGAAATGATGGATGATTTTGTGCAGAAGTGTGTGATGTAATCTGAATTATATTTTTAAAAGATCATTGAGGTTAACGTGTAATTAATACACTAGGTAGAGAAGAGGATATAGTTAGAAGACAAACATTGAGGTGATTAAAAAGAGACCTGATGGTGTCTTGAAACAGGTTGGTAGTAGTGGGAGAGCGTGAGAACTAATTACACTCTGGATATGTTTTTAAAGTAGAGCTAGATAATTTTGTTAATGGATTGAATTTCTGGTATAAGAGAAAGAGAAGAATCGAAGTTTTCGATCTGAAGTTAGCCACAGCAGAAAATGGCTACCACTCTTTGCGCTAGAGGAACCACAAAATAAGGTAGAATGTCAAGAGTTAAAAATTGGAGCCATCACGGATATAGAGCCAAGATGGGATATCCCAATGGATTGGGGGGGGGGGCGATGCAGCTGGAGAAGAGGCAGAGGAGAAGCACTTGCAGCTTGAGATCCCATAGGAAACAGAGTGAGGGGATAGAGATAATCTGGCTTTTATTTTACTCCTGCCCTCCAAGCTTATGCCAGTGCTTTTCACTGGCTGAAATGGTCTGGAAGTCAGAATGTAAGGAAACCGGGGAAGGCAGGGAATGAATCTCAGAGCGAGCAGACTGGGGAACAAGAGACCACAAGGCAGTTGGATGTGTGAATTTGAAATCCTAACCTCTAACATGATAGGATTAGAAGATGGGGCCTCAGGGAGGTGCTTAGGTGATGAGGGTAGACACCCTCATGGATAAGATTAGTACTCTTATAAAAGAGACCCCACAGGGCTCCTTAGCCCCTTCAGCCCTGTGAGGACAGAGCAAAAAATCAGCAATCTGCAATCTGGTTGAGGGCTGATTGCAGAACCCCACCATGCTGGCACCCTGATCTTGGACTTCCCAGCCTTCATACTGTTAGAAATAAATGTCTATTGTTTATCAACCACCAAGTCTATGGCAGTTTGCTATAGCAGTCCAAATGGACTAAGACCATATGTAAACTGAATTTTTAAATTAAAAGTTGTTGTTTTTAAAGCCATGGAACTCAATTAGATAACTTAGGGAGTGAGTGAAGAAAATGAAGAGAAGAGCTCTGAGAATAGAAACCTGGGCCCTCCAATATGAAGAGAATGCTGTATGTGGAGGAACCAGCAAAGGACTCTGAGAAGGAGTGCACAGGGAGCTGGGAGAAGATCTGCAAGAGTCATGTCCTGAAAGCTATGTGTAGGATGTGTTTAAGGAAGATGGTGGCCATCGATGTCAAATGCTGCTCACAGGACAAACAAATGGGGCCTGAGAATTGAGTCAGTGGTTTTAACAATATACATGTCACTGGTGATCTTAATAACAGAGCCAGGACTAGGGTAAGGCAAGTGAGGTACTTGCATTGGGTGCCAAAAATCTCAGTATTTTAATGCAATTAAATGATATCTTAATGTGATGTTAAAAAAATACAAATTAATGCAATAAAAATCCAAAATCAACACAATATCAACAGTTTAAATATGGACAGAATTGGTAACAGTACTGTGCTGAGTCATATCAGAGTCTGAGGCAAAAGGAAACATCAATATTGAGCCCCCCTCTTTTTTTTGAGCCTGTCTTTATTTAAACATTTGATAAGTTCATTGTGACTTTTTGCATTAATTTAGATTTTTAAAATACCCGTGTGAAAATTATCTTGATTAATTAATTTTTGCTGTCCCTTAAATTTTATATCCAATGTAAGGACCTCACTCACCTGAGCCTAGCCCTGTCCCTGCTTAATCAGAACCAAGCCGGATATTAGTGAAGAATCTTGATTAGCAGAGGTACTATTTTAAGGCAAAGGAATATATAGTGCATAGTGGAGGAAGGAAATCATAAACCCTGGTTACAACCACATCTCTCACCAGTTTCAGAACTGAAGACTGAAGTCTGTGCCTATAGTTTCTTCATTGTGTTGTGAATATTTTTAGTCAGTTGAACTAGTTTTCCATTTTTTTTTTTTTTTGGTTATGTTCTTTTCCTATTCTGTTTTTTTAAATTTTATTTAATTATGTTATATTAGTCACCATACATTACATCATTAGTTTTTGATGTAGTGTTCCATGATTCATTGTTTGCATATAACACCCAGTGCTCCATGCAATACGTGCTCTTCTTAATAC
>NC_138369.1:170458862-170492256 GCF_054177405.1 Leptonychotes weddellii
TTGACTTATTTCACTTAGCATAATCTCCTCCAGGTCCATCCATGTTGTTGCAAATAGTGGGTATTCATCCTTTCTGATGGCCAAGTAATATTCCATTGTATATGAACCACATCTTCTTTATCCATTTGTCTGTTGAAGGGCATCTCAGCTCTTTCCACAGTTTGGCTATTGTGGACATTGCTGCTATGAACATTGGGGTGCAGATGGCCCTTCTTTTCACTACATCTGTGTTTGGGGTAAATACCCAGTAGTGCAATTGTTGGGTCATAGGGTAGCTCTATTTTTAATTTTTTGAGGAACTGTGGAGGTTCCTATTCTAATTAAAAAAAAATTTATTTATTAGAGAAAGCATGTGAACATGAACGTGAGCAGGGGAGGGGCAGAGGGAGAGAATCTCAAGCAGACTCCCCGCTAGTGGGGAGCCCCACACGGGGCTCAATCCCAGGACCCTGATATCATGACCTGAACCAAAAATCAAGAGTGGGTGCTTTACTGACTAAGCCAACCAGATGCCCCATTTCCTATTCTAATTTATAGGAAGTTACCTGTAGTGAAATTTACAGTTTAGCTCACTGGTTGTAGAACATCCAGTTAAAATAGTAAAAAAACATAGGGAGGGTAATTATAATCAAGATGAAGTAAGTTGAGTCTTTGGGAGGAGGGGAACCCTTTTGTGACTTGTCAGGAAAAGTTGTATTGTGTCATTAAAATTTTTGTTTTGGAATGATAAATATGAAAAGGAGTTTATAAATGGATCCTGGGTAATGAAAGTTGTGAACTCTCAAACCTTTGAAAGGCATGAGACAATGGTTAGGAGGCACTAGCTGCTTACTTTATGGAGAACTGAATGGGACATAGAATCCTCTTGACTGATCCCTAGAAGCTAGTGATGTGGCTTGGGTCCTAGGCTCATCCAAGTGGCTTCTCTGTTTTGGCTTTGAAATCTTTAGGGAGGGACATAGACTCATAGTTAAAGAGTTTTAAGGCTTCGGTGTTGAATATCCAACTCTGGTGGTTACTGTGGCATCAGATGACTTCTCATAAAACTGTACCCATGGTGAGACTTGGATGCATTCTTCCCTTGTTCTGAGTCTCATATTCCAGCTTTCTCTCAATTGTGTTAGTGACTGATGTACTTTTCAATTGGATATTTGTTCATTTGCTATCCAAACTGGTTTCTTTTGTTTGCAGTCAAGAATGAAGACTGGCACACCCATACACCCAGATTCTGAAGAAAAGGTAATAAATAATTTCAGCAAAGATTCATAAACTTAAAGCCAAAAGTAAAACAAGTCTAAAACAAGATATAAAGATGTTATAGAATGACTTCAGAAGTCAGTTTGTAAACCCCATTAAGACCACTCCCACTTATGGGGATCTAGTCTACAGAAATAAAATCACAGTAGTTAAGGGCATGTATATTTCAGGATTTTTTTTGACAGGACTGTTAATAACAAAACTGGAAAAAAATCAAACTACTCAAATAAGTGAACAGTTAAATTATGGTATACTCATTCTAGGAAGTAATATACAGCCACTGAAAATAGTAAATTAGGTTGATGTAAATTGTCTTTTAGGAAATATTTTTTTAGAGATTAGAGAACTATATGTAAAATGATCCAATTTTTGTAACTATGTCAGTGTTCAAGGTAGAAGCAGAAAAAAAACCCCAAACAACCAACCTGGAATCCTATTTTAGGGAATTGGCTTTTAATAATCACCCACCAAAAGAAATAAATATTAGATTGATCCAGTACACATAGCTCATGCAAACACAATCATACTCTTACTATATGCAAAGTAGGTTGATTTCTTTATTCTTCCTATTCTATCCTATTTTATTTTTAAAAATACTGATTATGACCAACTAATTGACTTCATGGTCTGCTGACTGGTTAATATTCATGATTTGAAAAACACCGTTTTTCACATGTATACCTCATCTTGTCTACCTCTTACTCTCTGCCATCACTTTCTTGTTTTCTTCAGGTGATGTCAAGAATTGATTCCTCCTGTAGCATCCTGTGGTAAGAGAATTTCACAACTTTAACTTAAAAATCAATAAGAAGATTCATTTTTGGTAAGATGCCGCTAGATAGCAGCCTTATAACCTCTGACTACCATGACCAAATCACTGTGACTTGGAGCATTATTAAAACTAAAAACTAAAACACAGTTGTTCAGTCCCAGCAGGGAAATATGGGAGTGCTAATCCATTTTTATTTTGCAGTTATTAAAGTTCTCTAACATAATTCTCCATTATAAACAACTGGTGAGACAGAGCCATCAGGAATATATTTACATGAGGGACCTTGAGAATATCCTAGGGAAGAACTCAAGATAAAAGAAGAGAATTAAGACCCATACATACAAAGTTAGTTCAGAGACCTCTCATTTAAAATAGTGTATGATGGGGTGCGTGGGTGGCTCAATTGTTAAGCCACCAATTCTTTATTTTATTTTATTTTATTTAATTATGTTATGTTAGTCACCATACATTACATCATTAGTTTTTGATGTAGTGTTCCATGATTCATTGTTTGTGTATAACATCCAGTGCTCCATGCAATACATGCCCTCCTTAATACCCATCACTGGTAAGCCACCAATTCTTGATCTCAACTCAGGTCTTGATCTCAGGGTCATGAGTTCAAGCCCCGTGTTGGGCTCCATGCTAGGTGTGGAACCTACTTAAAACAACCAAACAAACATAAAATAGTGTATAGCTTAAGGTCTATTTGTATATTATCTCCTGTATTCTCACAAAATTGTCTATAAAGCACAGAAACAAAGAAGAAAACTCCTAACACCTTAAAATAAGTTTGAGAGTCAACCTAGTTTCAGAATCAGAGAGAAATTTCCACTAACTATAAGGTCTATGAAATTGAATTAAGAACCCCTATTTTGGCTCATCCAGTGACTCAGCAAGCCTGCCCATTGTTTTATTTCTGTGATTGGCTTTCTTCTGGGAATGCTTCCTTCTGGGAATGCACACATTTTAAACCTGTCACTAGGAAAGTACAGTACAGTTAGGCTGAGGATATTCTATCCTTATGAGATTATTCCTGTAATTTATAATGATGATAATGTTAGGATAGCATAAAATGCTTTTTTAGACTTTATTTCTTAGACTATGTCAAGAACACTTTACCAGCTTGACATTTTGAAAGATTGATGTTAGAACACATAGGAAGCTCTCCTTTTTGTGCCACAGGTGACCTAAAATGAGTGGTGATTGATGTCATCGGTGTAAATCATCTTGGGTGTAAAAGAAGTGGTGGGTATGGTACAAGTTAAGACCCATCGTGGTCACCACCACTCTTCATGTATCAGGGTTTGCTTGGGAAGACTTCCACAATGTCACACAGTTTACTGTGACTTTACTAGAGGATGCCTACCAATCAAGGACCAGTAAGAAGGGTAGAGGCATGTGGTACCTGTGTTCTCTTTATCCCCTGGAGGTAACACCAGCGCCTAGGTGAACTAATAGAAACAATAGATATGTGTTAACATGGAGGGTCTCCATTTTCCTGTCACTCTGCCTTCTTATAGGGCAATTTTGAGAGCATCACTCTTGCTGAGCATGCAGACACACCGCTGGGTCACCAGGAAGTCTGGATTTAGAAGCCTGCTGAAACCTTACAGCTTAATAGCTAGGTACTTTGGGGACTCCAGAAGAAGTTGAAGTCCCATCTCCAGGGGGAAGAAAGCCACTGGTAACATGGGAATTGAAATTTAGGTATAGTTTCTTTGGCTAGAGAAGGGGAGGATGATGATATCAGCTGGCTCACTGCTCAGGCAATTCAGGGAGACCTAGTTGCTGTATCTCAGATGAGAGAAACAGTCATCTCAAGACAAACTTCTTTTTGCCCAACCCCTATATTGAGATGGAGAGGGGAAAACCTTAAGTTTGGACTTTGCAATATTACAAAAAGTGAGATCTCACTAGCAGAGGGCTGAAAAAAAATTGCTTTTCTTTAAATTACCCTATATATTTGTCCACATGTTTACTATTTTCTGTGTTTTTTATTTTCATATGTAGACCCATTTTTTTTCATTTAGTATCATTTTCCTTCCTCCTGAAGGACTTTGTTTTAGAAGGTACTTTTCCTTGTTACAGAATTCTAGATTGACAGTTTTCTTCTTTTTATGTTTTAAAGATGTTGTTCCACTTGCATTGCTTTTGGTGAGAAACCTACCATCATTCTTATCTTTGTTTCTCTGTATATAATGCATTTTTTTCCCTTCTGGATGCTTTTAAGATTTTAAATTAGTCCATGTTCTCCAGAGGAAGAATCTGCTATTAATTTCATTCAGTTTAATTTTTTTTAATCTCAAACATTGAATTTTTTTATCTCAGAAATTCAGTTTGGGTCTTCTAAAAAAATCTTTCATATCTACTTAAAATGCTGACTCTTACCTCTACCTTCTTGAGTATATGAAATATAGTTATGTGCATGCTCTAATGTCCTTATCTACTAATTCTCTGACATTTCTGATCTGTTTTTATTGATTGACTTCTTTCTCCTCATTATGGATCAAGGATGAGTGTTTCTTATGCTACAATACTCAAACCCAGTTTAACAGAATCTCTTTCTATGTTTGATGACCACTTCAAGTAACTAGCAAAATACCTGCCAATAGTCACTAACTTCCTTATGCTATTGGAACACTACTTGGAAAATTGCCAAACACGCACTTCAGAGTAGAGCTGCATAGAACAACTTAATGGCCACTGAATATTTTCTGGCTAGTTTTCTGTATCTTTAAAGTGAATGTAAAATGACCTAATGATACAAGATTTGGGTGATTTTTGATATTAGGGATGTCTGACAAATAATCTAGTGGCAAACATCAATTATAAATGGCCTCTTCTTGATATGTAGAACTTTTGAATATTTTGTTAGTGATGGTTAGAAATCAGTATCTAAAGGGGCGCCGGGGTGGCTCAGTCAGGTAAGTGTTTGCCTTTGGCACAGGTCATGATCTCAGGGTCCCGGGATCGAGCCCCACATTGGGCTCTCCGCTCAGCGGCGAGTCTGCTTCTCCCTCTGCCTCTGTGAGCCCTCTCCGTCTGTGATCGCTTTCACTCTCTCAAATAAATAAATAAAATCTTTAAAAAACATTTTAAAAAGAAATCAGTATCTAAAATATAACCTTAGCTATGTAAGCAAAATCTACTCTGATAAAGGGATCATAAAGAAATAACCTAGACAAGTCTATGGGAAACCCAAAATGACTTTCTTGTTATGAACTCATGGTCCAAACTGAAATATTTTATCCCATTTTGGGAATAATGCTATTTGCTATAGTGATAATCCTGATTTGGGAGACTTGTAATAGTCAGGATTTATGCTGCCCTAATGTCAAGGGTGTACTAAATAATTCCTTTGTGTTAACACCCTGCAAATAAACCTGAGAGATTTACAACTACTATTTATTAAATCTTAGAGTAGATTTGTTTATTAAGATTGCTATCTTCCTTAGGTCTTAAGAAGAAATTTTAATTTTGTATCAGAATAGAATAGGGTTGTAATAGTTTGGAGTGAGGTTGGGGGTAAAGAGTAAATGTCTCAAGGTCAGAGAGTCTTATAAAAATGACAGAGGTGCCATGCAGATCTCTGAATCTAGACACCATGTGTAGATTCTGCTCCCTGCCCCTTCCTACCTCTTAGGAGTCTTAGAATTTAATCTAGGATTTTAAGGTTTAATCTTAATTTTGTAATCTTTTTTATTAAAGCCAAAAATACCCTAATTAAAATGGATTGTTATCTGTGCTTATTAGCCCTTAGAATCTTGAACCTGGCCTTATTTGGGATCTCCATTGTGTCTTTTCTCATATGCTTGGTCTAAATCCAGAAATATTAGCTAACTTTTCATTCTGCATTCATGGAACTCTAGAACTCTGAATTTGATTTTGCCCATGTGGCTTCTGGTTCTAATTTTTGGCTCCTTAGAGAACCTGACTATACGTGACTCACTATCTCTTATTACTTACTAGAAAACTCCAACTCTCAGCCTCATCTGTCTTACCCTGACAGCCCCCAAAACTCAACTTTAGCACCATATCAATATTTCTTATTAATTAAAAAGTTGAACAATTCAAGCTGTTGTGGATTACCCTTTGAGATTTATGGTTTGTTGTTTTTCTAGTTAGCTCTAATGAAAGGAATTTGACATTTATATAGTTATCACCTTCCATTTAATATTTGTTGAGAAATTAATCTTGATTGGTTCTGAATGATCCTCAGAATATGGGCCAAGTTCATGGGCTTGTGTTTTACAAATGGGTCATGTCACACAAATAAGGATATGACTTTACTCAAAAAATTCTTTAACAAGAAACATGTTATTTAATCGTTCAAATGACTTGTAAGAATGAATTCTTATCACTTATTTGTTAAAGGATTTATTAACTTTCGCTCATGAAATAATGTATTCAAAAACAGCTTATTAAGGAGAGTGGCCATACTAGTATTAACAGAAGCCTCAGAATTCTTTATGTGTGACTGTTCTTCCTGCATGTGAACGGTCCTTTCCTGCACCCACATCCCCTATCCTTTCACACTTTGTTATCTTTATAAAGAGGAAGGAGACAACATACAAAATTAATTTAAGTAAAAGTCTGCATTACAACTGAAAGCCATTAACTGGCAGCCGTTTACTAAAGCACAGGGAAAAATCAATTTTAATTAGTATTTTTGGCTTTAATGAGAAGTGATTACAAAATTGGCATTTTAGCTAATACTGTTGAGATTTATGGTGAGGTGATACTAATTAATTTTCTGTTGAATTGCTATGGGCCTTGAATATCTGCAATAAAATGATGTATTTGCTGATTCCAGGACTGCATCAGCATTTTGGAGTTTTGTAACAAAAGGCTTCTTAATGGTTTACAGATATATTTCACACTATTGCTCCTAAGCTACAGAGTATTATTATTTTTCCCATAAAAAGGCTGTTATAGGCAATCAAATTTCATACGATTTTTTAAATTGGGGACATTTTATTTTAATGTATCTTGAACATTAGCCAAAAAACCCTTTATTTCAAATATAGCTTTCTTTTGTCTAGTTACAAGTGGTAAAAAGAAGACATGATATACTTTATTTAGAGAATATTTCATGAGTTATTTCTCTTTATTTCCTCACTTTTCCTCCTCTCTTGATTATATGGATAGTAAATTGGCTACTGAACCTAGTTACATATTTCCAGATTAATTTGAAAGCAGGAAATAAAAAAAAGAAACAACTAAGCTTCATAATCCACTCTTCTCATATGATTCGAATTTCAAATGCTTTAATTTCAGCTTGCTTTAATTGTGGTTATTTCTTCCTTTTCTTAAAAATGAAAAACAATACTTATTGAAGGCTTTAAAAATTACAATTGACTCTTGAACAGTGTGGGTGTGAGGGTCACTGACCCCCATGTAGTCAAAAATCTGCATATAACTTCAGACTCCCCAAAAGTTAGCTACTAATAGCCAACTGTTAACCAGAAGACTTACTGATTAATATAAACAGTCGATTAATCCATATTTGTATGCTATATGTGATACATACTGTATTCTTACAATAAAGTAAGCTAGAGAAAAAAATGTTATTATGAAAATCATAAGAAAAGATTCATTTATAGTACTCTACTATATTTATCAAAAAAATCCACATATATGTGGATCTGTGCAGTTCAAACCTATGTTGTTCAAGGGCCAACTGTATAAAACTTTCCCCTGCATGCTGAAAATCTGTATCCTTGCATTGATTTTGTTTGACCTTGATTAGAAAGTCATTTTATTCATTTGGTGTTGTTGGCTGTCATAGGTAGATACAGGAGGCATAATCCAGACTTGATTACAAGGATGGCCTATGGAGACAGAGGGGTGGTCTTGGAATCCTGGCTCCACCAGTGATTGGCTTTGTGCCCTTAGGTAAGTAACCTAGGTCTCAGTTTTCTCACCTGTACAATAAAAAATAACTGTATCCACGTCACAATATATTTTGGATATTAAAAATATATAAATACCTTAATGTCAAGCACTCAATAAATACTATTGACTTGTTATCTTAGAAATGAAATCCTGTTTGTATAAGCATTATCTTATTACTTTCTGGAATATGTATAAACTTGGATTATAATATTTTACTTAGACTCCATGTGCAAATCATGCAAGTGTATTTTTATAATGATAAGAACTTAAGTATAATATAAGATTAAATCATTAATCAAAAAACCCCAAATGGTAGAAAATACAAACTTAGGAACAATAGATTCTTAGAATGTTAGATTCTATAGAATAGACTCAAATAACTGAGTCATCTAATCCAGTCTTATTTCTTTTAAAAATGAGTAAGCTAAGGCTCAGAGAAGTTAAGTCATTTATTAATGATTCACAACTGATTGTAAGAGGAAGAGCTAGTCAAGTCTATCCTAGTGGCAAATTTTATGACTCTTATGCATGTGTTTTTGTGTGTCAAAGGGAGGCAATATCAAATCTATCTACTATAGATTAGCAATAACTATATAAAAGAAAGCTACCTTTTATGATGCAGATTTGGGATGACATAACATGGGAAATTGAACGTTAAAAAAGAAAACTCTTGGGCAAAATTTGGAGAGGTGGAACAATATAGCTTTTTCTCATTCTTGCCTGAAACATCAGACAAGCTATCATTGAAGCCAACGTACAGTGTCCTACAGACTTTTGGGAAAAGTATACATTCAAAATCTCATCTAAAATTTTAAAAAATTCCACAAACATCCTTCAGAAAAGCCACTGGGGTATATTTTCTACCTTAAAGATTTTAGTTTTTATTTTTTTAACAAGAAAAATACTTTGTTTTCCAAAAAGTTTTTAGAACATGGCACAGATTTCAATACATATTTACTAATCAGATCTCATATGAATAGCCCCCTTCTACCCGCCTTCCTCCAGAAATACTCTTCACCTCATTTGATTGATGTGGCCTCATATTTGGGACCCACAAGATGTATAGGAGGCATCCACAAGCCTAGGTGCTCTGCTGATAAGAACACATGCTTTTCTGTTTGTTTGTTTTTCAGGTACTAGAGGATCAGAATTTTAAATCAGGAAGGGGTATTCCGAATTATTTATGCTAAAATCCTCATTTTGCAGATGAGGAATTCAAAGCGTTGGAGGAATTATAAAACTTGCCATTGTTACTCAGCCAGTATGAAGCAGATCTGGGAACTACAATTCTGGCAGTTTAAATCATAATTGAATAATTTTTTTCTTTATTCCATATATCCAGTAGCTTACAAATCAGTTAAACAGTTGGTTTAAAATGTGCTTCATAGCACACTTACATTCCACGTAATATATTTTAAGAGAAAGATTCTCTTGGGTACAAGGTGAAATAATGGAGGTACAGATCTTGGGTGGTTGCTGGGATGTAAATACACAGCACTGTTGAATTTTTGACATATTCTTCAACTTTGGTCATTTTGTAGTCTTCGTCTTTATTGGTCCAGAAAACTTGATTTTGGCAATGTTTTTAGAGATGATTAGGTTCTGGCTATTTTCTTTGTTAACTAACTTCACCATAATCTTATGGAAACACCAAAATGAGAATATTAAATTACAGTGAGAAATTTAACTTTTGAATGAATGAATTACTCTTTGCTACTCGAAGAAAAGTCTATATGGGATGACAAGTTATCATTGTAAGATTGCACGTAGGTGTAGAGAAGGGGAAATTGGTTGTATCCTCTCGATGATTTAGGTCACTGAGATGATTGCCAGATGAATTTATTTCCATGCCCAGAATTCAAGAATACTCACTGCAGGACTGACTTCAAGGGCATGTGACGTGTACTGTCACACAGGGCTCACATTCAGAAGGGACACTTTCTTGGTTTAATGCTCTGCTGTTGTGGTAGTGAATTCTTAATAATGTTGTCTTTGAACTTGCGTTTTGTAAGTGGAATCTGATGGGACAATGGAACATGTCTGTGAACAGAGGAGATACATGCAATGTGTATCCCTGCTGTGTCCTGTCACTTCATTCTCATGCTACATTCAAGATGCTCCATGAGCACAGCATCCAGTGGACCCCAGGTGTGTGGCAGTTCAGAGAGACTCAGTGCTCATTACTTGTACTGAGCAAGCAGGGTGTTGACAGCCCAAGAGGCCATGCTTTCCATAACCAGAACTTTCTTAGAATGCAGAAAGAAGACAGTGGTATTTTAAGAAACACAAATGACCAAGTAACTCTCTTCTTTCTTACTCATGTTACTTCCCTGTATTAGCCAACCACTTACGCTCAAAATGAGGACAGAGAAGGAAAAAGAAAATTAGAGCAACCTATAATGTTTTTTCTTTTCAGTGCTTTCCTACTTATTGGTAAGCCAAAGATGAAAAATATTGGTAAAATTGCATGTATTAAAAAGTGAAATAAAAACAGTTGAATCAGTTTTGTGCTGTGTTTCCACTTTCCTGGTAAGAATGAAATACATGGGGCACCTGGGTGGCTCAGTCGGTTAAGCGTCTGACTTGATTTTGTCTTGGGTCATGATCTCAGGGTCGTGAGATCGAGCCCCACATCTGGCTCTGCACTCAGCGTGGAGTCTGCTTGGGATTCTCTCTCTTCTTCTGCCCCTCCTCCCTGATCTGTCTCTCTCAAAATAAAATTTTAAAAAAAGAATGAAATACACAATAAATAGTAAAATAAAATAAAGCATGACAATCGAGAGAGACTGCAGAAGAAAGGAAAAGCTTTATTTTTTAGTACCTTTAGTGATACGTTTTCCTGCTCTTTTTTTTTTTAAGATTTTATTTTATTTATTTGACAGAGAGAGAGATAGCGAGAGCAGGAACACAAGCAGGGGGAGTGGGAGAGGGAGAAGCAGGCCTCCTGCCGAGCAGGGAGCCCGATGCGGGACTCGAATCCCAGGACCCTGGGATCATGACCTGAGCCGAAGGCAGACGCTTAACGACTGAGCCACCCAGGTGCCCGTTTTCCTGCTCTTTTAACAAGAGGCCCTGCATTTTCATTTTGCTCTGAGCCCCACAAGTTGGGTACCCAGTCCTGACTCATTGTGATCCTTAAGAGAACAATCTGTATTATTCTGGAAATACACTGTTTTCCTGTTTTAGGGCTTCTGATTTTCTGGATTTTAAGCAGATTATCTTCTTTCTATTGAATGGGGGGAGGGGGACTTTTTCCCTTCAGAGAGATCGCAGTATAAGTGATTAGATAAGCTTTTATTATATCAATAATAACTCAGTCATGTGTTTTTAAGATTGTGTCCTGGTCCTCTTAATTAGATTTTGAATTGATTTTGAGTTACCCAAGTCTATTCTTCAGATGGCTAATTTTATCCCACTTCACAAAGTTGTTGTGAAGCCTGTATTTATATATTCAATAAATATTCACTGAGCAGCTGTTAGATGCTGGACACTGTGCTAGGTGCCAAAGATTCAGCAGTGAGTAAGAGAGGTTCCTATACCTTCATGTAGAATACATTTGAATGCAGGAGATAGACAGTGACAAGGAAGTAAAAAGGACAAACCTCTCAGGTTTAGATGAATGCTGTGATGAGAATAAACAGGGAGATGAGGAAAAAAGTAATGAGAGGAGACCCTTTTGGTAGGATGTCCAGGAAAGGACTGTATAAGGCCAGTGTATAATTTCTGAGATGAGACCAGAAGAATGGGTCAAAATTCTGAGAGGAGAATGCTCTAAGCAAAGCAAACAAGAATTACAAAGGCCTAAAGATGAAAAACTCTTGGTATAGTGGGTTGAATGTCCATACCCCAGAACCTATGAATATGATCTTATTTGGAAAAAAGAGTCTTTGCAGACGTAATTAAGTTAAAGATTTTGAGATGAGATTGTCCTAGATTAACAAGGTAGGCCCTAAATCCAGTGAAAAGTGTCCCAATTATAGATGGAAGAGGAGAAGACAAAGCCACAGAGGAGAAGGCCATGATAAGGCAGAGACAGAGATTGGAGTTAAGCTGCCATAAGCCAAGGAATACCTAGAGCCATCAGAAGCTGGGAAAGGGCAAGGAAGGATTCTTTCCTAGAGTCTTTGGACAAAGAATGGCCCTGCCAACAACTTAATTTTGAGTTCCTGGCCTCCAAAACTGTGAGAGAATAAACTGCTGTTGTGGTAAGCCACCCAGTTTGTGGTGACTTGTTATGGCAGCCTCAGGGAACTAATACACTGATATACATTTTTTGAAGAACAGAAAGGAGGCCACAAAGTAAGCAAGGTGGAGAAAACTGAGAGATTAGAGAAGCAGGCAGAAGCCAAATTCTGAGGTATTGGGTAACCCATGCGAGGGAGCTGGAATTTTAGTCTAAGGGTCATGGGAAGCCATTGATAGATGGGTATTTATCTAGAGTATCATTTGGTCTACATTTAAGCAACAGTGCAAAGAATGGACTGTCAGGTAGAGAGAGTGAAATAGGAAGACTATGGTAGTTGACCAACTGAGAGGTGACAGTGGCCCAGACTAGTCTGGTTGTCCCAGAGATGGAATGAGGGAAACAAATTGAGATCTATTTTGAGATAGGAACGACAAGACTTGGTAATGGATTGGATGAGAGAAATCAAAGATGACTTCTGAGATTTTATTTCAAACAAATGGCTAATGAATGCTAAAGTTGTTTACCAAAATGACAATCACCGGTAGAAGACAAGGTACTCACTGTTGAGGGTGGAAATCAGGAGTTCCCTTAGAATACAGTAGAGGTTTAAAAATGCAAATGAAAATGTTATTTAGGTAACATTAGCTGAGATAATGTATGCTAAAAGCCTGACTAATTGCACTTATGTATTGCTCAAGAAAATGAATGTGTCCTCTAACATTTAATGATGACTTAATTTTCTTAGTTTAGTTTTCAGAAGATAACCATTTTATCTCTTGGGGACATCACTCTGCAATTCTATTATAGCAGTAATTATTTCTTGCCTTCTTTTATTATTAAAGGAGAATAATGTTCTTTAAGGACAAGAGTCCAAGAACTGAGCTAATTTTCATGTCTCCATATTTAATATTTCTCTACCAATTTACAGGTCAGAGAGTACAACTGTTAGGTTTAGGGCTAACTTGCCTCACAATATAGCAAGGGATTCTCCCCAAATAAGCAATTCCCTGAACTTGGTGATTTGTTTGAGTGCTCAATCTACCAACTTGAATAAATGCAAGAATCAACTTTTTGCCCAAACTCTACTTTAATCTTGGCTCGAGAAACCTGAAAATCTGAGCTGATAGATGCTCCTTCTAACCCTTCTCCATTTAATCAATAATGACTCTGGCAGAAAGAGAAAGTATATATATATATATATATATATATATTTTTTTTTTTTTCCCCCTAACACAGGTAATTGAATATCAGCTAATCAGATTAACTGCACTACCTTGATGCTGTAGTGATTGGTGATACATAGGAGGCCTGGCAGTGGTAAATGTGTGAGAGAGATTATTTAATGTAAACTGAAGGATAAAGGGTCTAGAGGCCACAGCTTTGAATATGGTGTCCCCTTCCCCTCTCAAAGTTTGAGTATATATTTTAATATTAAAAATGCAATATTTTCAACTATTAAAATAGGCTCAACTCTTTTCTATGGCTCCTAAATTTATATACTCATATAATTACTTTATATTTCTTGAATTATTCCCAGCTGGACAGGACATAGCACCATTGTTTCTTTCTGACCAGAGCAGGGAACAACCCCTGGCCCTTCCCATATTCACTATTGCAATGAGTATGAAACCAATATTACCGGTAAAGGTCAGAGTGCCACATACAGTGGTCCTTCTGGTCTCATTTTGGCTGGAATCAGGCTAACCATTATGTGTACCAAGAGTATGGGTAATTGATCTCCTTGCAGGGGAAACAGACAAGTAATAGAAAGAAACTTGGAGAAAAGTTGTGAACTTAGGCATCATGCCACCCAGTCTGATCTAAAGCAATTTGGTGGAAGGTGAATACGACAAAAATTTATGAGGCTACATAATTTGAGTAGTGAAGACAAGAGGGCATTTAAAAGAGAGATGTGACAGGGGTCCCATAACTAAGCTCTGATCTTAGGAAGAGGGCCGTCAACTCCTTCATTATATTGCTTGTGCTGTATCTCCACAGTCTGTGAGAAAACATCACACTTTTTCTTCTCATTCATTTATGACTTGTTGAACACTTAGTATGTTCTATGGTCATGAGGCATATGTGGGTTAGTTGGGGAAGCTGTTCTTGGAGAAAGGACTTTGACCTTGGTAACAGGGGTCCAGTCAGGTGAATGAATCCAAACTTAAAATCTCTGTCCTCCTGAGAAAAAGAGGAGGAATTGACTTGCTTCTCTCAATAATAACAGTTTTAACATTTCCCTGAAATCCCAAATAGAAGAAGTGGAGGTTCTGAAGGAACTTAGAAATATTTCTTGACATCTATTCAGCTCTGAAATTTTTTGTGAAAATAATATGGGAGTTCTGTAATTTTTAAAATATTTTTTCCTTTGTAAAAGATAATTCCTGATGAGGCAGTTTGGGTGGGATAAGAGAGAGAAAGAACGAGATGGTCAGAGGAACTAGGTAGGAGGATCTATGAATTTTCATGACCACATCTTGTTTCATGTATTGTTTTCATAGCTGTGAATTTAGAAAAACCCTGTACTTGAGAGTGGCAGACAGCTCAAGTTAAAAAAAGAAAAAAAAAAAGCACCAAAGGGAAAAAGAGAAACAAAAATTTTGAAACCCATTAAGCCCTATGGGCAAAAAAAAAAAAAAAAAATTGGCAGGAGTTCTATATATGCATATTAAATCTGTGACAAAATCTGCTTGTAATCTTTGAACTTCAAAGTGAATGGCATGCCAAGTGATGAAATAATGCTTTCAAATGAGGAGTAATTTTAAGCATCAGAACTTCCCAAACATATCGATAATGCTGTGAGACTGAAAAACCTTTTTCTGGATCCATTTTGTATTTACAGTAGTTATAGTAGTTACCAAATGTAACACCTATATTTGATATCTGTCTTTAAAGTAGTGAGGCTGGGGGACAGAAATGCAACCCACTCTCCACAGCCAGTTTTAGACCTATAAAAGCAGACTGGCTACAGATTTGTTGTAATATTCAGAACTTCAAAAGTTTGAAAAAAATTTGGTTTATAATGATTTTCAGATGAGACTAAAGAACACTCGATTATTATTGAGTCATCTTAAATTTGAAAATTGAGATAAGCACAATTACAGAAATATATAAAATTACTATTTCCTGTTTGGAAGGAATTTTTATGACCTACATTGTTCTTGTGTCATCTATGCGATATAAACAGCATAGTCTATAGACCAGCTTTGGTAAGGGATGGTAGTGATACATTTGAGTAATCTTGTCAGCAATTGAATGGCTGAGGCAGACCTAAATGCATTATAGAAGCATATTAGTCAAAGTTGTCATTTATGCAGATATAAATAAGTAAGTTTGACAAATCCTTTTGGAAAATTTTAGATGTTTGCCAAATCACAGTGGAAAATTTTAGAATTTATCTGTTAACCAGATTGACTAGATAATGAACAAATCTGGAATTTACACAGCACTGTTTTACAACTATGAATTCAAGGTCAAACATGACTCAAATACATAACAAAACTATCTAGGAATATAGTGTGATTTGTGTTTCTAATTACATTTAATTTTTATTTTTATTTTAAAAATTTTTATTGAAGTATAATTAACATACAGTGTTATCAGTTTCGGTTGTACAATAATAACGATTCAGCAATTCTAAATTTCTCAGTGCTCATTATGATAGGTATACTCTTAATCCCCAGCACCTATTTCACTCTGGTAACCACCAGTTTGTTTTCTATATTTTAAGTCTATTTTTTTGTCTCTTTTTTTTCTTTGTTCATTTGTTTTGTTTCTCAAATTCCACATACAGGTGAAATCTTAATTCCAATTAGTATTAGTTTGCTGGGGCTGCTATAACAAAATATTACAGACTGGATGGTTTAAACAACAGAAATTTATTTTCTTACAGTTCTGGAGGCTGGAAGTCCAAGGTCAAGGTGTTGGAAGGTTTGTTTTATCCTGAGGCCTCCTTCTGTGGCTTGCACATAGCTGCCTTCTTATGCCCACACGCTTTTCTCTGTGCGCATGTATCCCTGATGTCTTTAGCGTTCCAAATTTCCTTCTCATCTAAGAACGCCAGTCAGATTGGATTAGGACCCACCTGAATGGCCTCGTTTTTGCTTAATCACGTCCATAAAGACCTGATCTCCAAATATGGTTACATTCTGAGGTACTAGGAATTGGGACTTCAACATATGAGTTTTGGGGAGATACAATTTAACCCATAACACCAGTGGAGCTCATACATCTGCCAATATTTGCCAAGCTAGGCATAGGTGATACACTAGAGGTGTGGTCCCTGCCCTCAGGGAGCTAATAGGTTAATGGAGTTCTCATCAATTAAGAGTTAAGCCAACAAGTAACTGCATGTATGGGGACAATGATAAGTGCTCTGAAGGCAATGAAAAGAGCAGGTGATGAAGATCAACAGGGTGGGGGGGTAGGAAATGATGTGAAATCTGATTAGATGGGGTCCTTAGAGAAAGCATGTCCATCAAGGGGCTTTTTTTTTTTTAGGTGTGAGAGGCTGTGTTTGAAAAACCAAAAAGGGGTCAGGGTATTTCAAGCACAGTTAATAAAGGATTGTAAAATGAGATTGTTTGCAGGGCCACTGGGTGTTTGGATTTGTGGGGCCTTGTAGGCCTTGGGAAGGAGTTAGGGTTTTATTTGAATTGCAGTATGAAGCCCTGAACATGTTTAAGACAAGTTTTTCTTTTAAAAATCTTACCCTGACTGCTGAGGTGTGGACTGGAAGGGATGGAGTGGGCGCAGGGAGCTCAATTAAAGGCAGTGGTTCAGGGCAATGGTGATGGTGGATTGGATGAAGGTAGTAGCAGTGCAGATGAGATTCAAAATACATTTTAAGGGTAGGAATGTCAAGAGTTGCAGATGAGTTGTATGTGCTGAATAAGGAGAGAGTAGAACCAAGAATGACTCAGGTTTGGACAGCTGAGTAGATGTTGGTGCCGTTTGCTCTGAAGGAATAGACTGGGGGAAGATTTACAATGGGGAAGGGGGCTGGGAGGGGGTGTTGAGATCCAAGAGTTTATATTTGCTCATGTTGAGTTTGAAGTGCCTATTAGAGAGTCATAGAGCTCTTCAGTTAGCAACATGCTATGAAAGCAACAGCAACAACAAAAGTATTTGAAGTTAGGATAAAAATATACTCATTTATTAATGATCACTAGTGACCCATAATTAAAATAGTGTCTGTGAACTATTGGGACTTCATCAAGATGAAAAGTTTTGCACAGCAAAGGAAACAGTCAACAAAACTAAAAGGCAACCTATGGAATGGGAGAAGATATTTGTAAATGTCTTATCAGATAAAGGGCTAGTATCCAAAATCTATAAAGAACCTAACTTGCTTTTAAATTATGGTGTGACTAAAGGGTTAGGTACAGCTTTGTCTTTTCCTCTACACAGTGGAATAGATATTGGATAATTGTACATGGCATGGATACCTGACTCAGTCAAAGGGGCTCATCTTCATGTTCCTAACTAATTTTTTTTTTTTTTAAAGATTTTATTTATTTATTTGACAAAGAGATAGCGAGAGCAGGAACACAAGCAGGGGTAGTGGGAGAGAGAGAAGCAGGCTTCCTGCCGAGCAGGGAGCCCGATGCGGGGCTCAATCCCAGGACTCTGGGGTCATGACCTGAGCCGAAGGCAGACGCTTAACGACTAAGCCACCCAGGCGCCCTGTTCCTAACTAATTTGATGATGTTGTTATTAAAGATGTCTTCAAGGGGCAATGTCCAATTATTTGAAAACAAAAAATGTCATGTTATATTTTAGAAGTGTGATGCAAGAGTATTTTAGAACTTTAATGAAAGTACCAAGCAAGATGCTTTTAGCATGACTTTGCAAATTGTACATCTGGCAGAGATTCTAAGAAATGTTTGGCCCCTCTGGCTTAGCGACTTTAGTGACTTAGTAGACTCCCCATAACAGTTTCTTAAATATATAATGCTCTAGGCAGAAAGACAGGATGATAAAAAGTTTGCTGTTGGTGAAGGAAATAAATAGTTTCGCTTACCCCCACATTATTGTGGCCTTAAAAAGAACCTTGTGTTTCAATAAGTTAAGAAAGGCCTTTTTCTTTTTTTAAAATGTTTCTTAATTAATGAAATAGTATAATGAATAACAGTAGTCAAGAAAATAAACTAGAATCTCATATGCATAAAACTGTCAAAACGTGTATGACAGGACATCTTCTATAGATAGACATAATAAAGAGTTGAATATGATTTTAAAGGCAGGAAAAGAAATATTTTAGCTATTTTGTCATTATCAGCTTCCCCGGAAGTTTATTTGGCAGGAAGGATTCTATTTTCAGTGTTTAAATTGCTCCTAGGAAGAAAGTGATGTTTAGTAGTAGAAGTTCATTACCAAATAGATCAGAAGTCTTGGTATTTGTGCTAAAAGGTTAATCTTCATTTACTTACATAATGATGGTGATAATCAGTAGAGCATGCATTTGAGTTGTTTTTTCTAATAGTAGTGACCAATTTTATAGGGTGTTGTAAAAAATATATATAATTTTATTTTTAAAAATAATTTCTTCATTTTACAGATAAGGAAACTAAGCTCCAAATTGGTGAAACGTGCCTAGCCCACAACTGGTTAGTGGAGGGACAGGGGCCAGAACCCAAGGATTCTGATTTTTTAAGGCTAGCGTCTTTCAATTCAACGATGTTGCATTTTGTAGCCTGGTTTCTTCCTTTGGTAAATAAAAAAATACTTGGGCAGTTTCTTTGTTTTTTTAATTTGTTTGTTTAAAGAGAGAGAGACAGAGAGCATGAGTGGGGGAGGACCGGAGGGAGAGGGAGAAGGAGAATCCCAAGTAGGCTCCCCACCCAGCAGGACACAGGGGTGGGGGGGTGGCCTCTACCTCAACCCTGAGATCATGACTTGAGCCAAAATCAGGAGGCAGAGGCTTAACCAACTGAGCCACCCAGCATCCCTGGACAGCTCCTTTTTAAAAAGAACTAAGTTTGTACTTTGTGAGAAGTACTAACTGAATGAGAACTCACTTAGTTTTTGTTAGGGATTTTTACTGTAGATATAAGAAGACTTGCTAAGGGAGGGTGGATAGGTTTACAACAGTGTGTGTCTCCATGTGCTTCCACTCAAACATACTGGCATCTTTGGACCAGCAGTGATTCATCTTTCCTACATAACACAGCTCTACTTGTCCCTCAGATCAGACCGTTTTGCCACCACTGTCCAGAATGAGGGAAACATCCTCTGGGCAGTATTTTGAGAGATGCTCCCTGAACCATATGAATTAAATTTGTCACTTTAGATTTCGTTAACCTGATTTTCAACCTGATTGCGTTAGTTGACAAGTTTAAGCTAAGGGAATAGAAGTTTTAGACCCCCACAAATATATTTATTTTTCTTTAATCCACATCTAAATAGATTTTCAAACATTGAAGAAATAGAAAAATACTGCAGAATATATTAAATTTCTCTTTAGGTATACTGCATACATCTCAATAAGTTTAACATTCATATCCATGGTTAATATAGCAGTTTTCAAGCCCAAGCTTTTTACGGATTATATATCTGATATAGAAACTACACAGTATATCAGTGGTGAATGCAGGAGGAGACCCATTCTGAAAGAGTTCAGTGCTAGCCGCATCAAAACAATTCTGCCAGAAAGTTTAGAAAAGGCGGTGAAGACTATTACAAACAGCTAAATATAGTGGAAGAGAAAAGATGTAATATATAATATTAAATTTGGCAAATAAGAAAGGGGAAATATTTTTTCCTCTTGCCAAGGAACCATAGGATCTTTACATCATTTATATTGGCTTTGCTAACCGGAAGTACTATTTATTGAAATGCTGATGTTGCAATTCTGCATTGACCTCAGAAGAGATTTTGTTGCCTAGAGAATTGCCAATGCCAGAAGTAGCCAAGACAGTTTCATTTGGTTTCCATTAAAATACTGACCTGGTTTGACACTGATTGATTTGTGGTGACTGGAAGGACCAAAATTTTACAGTGACTTCACTGAAAATGAGATTATTATTTTAGAACTGAACTTCCATTTGGTCATTGACTATATCAAGACTTTTAAGAAGTTTTACAAAGGCAAGTCAATGCAGAATATTTTTGGAGAAAGATAGGAAATCTAGTTGTCTCATATTTATTCTGGACAAATTTTCTTCTGCTTCATTTGACAGAAGTGACACATATGAAGAGTAGGTAAGAAATTGTGCAGGAGATAATAGATTGCTTTGCAGAGTTATTGTAATTCTGAGGACCAAAAATCACAAAGAAGAAAGCAGCCCCATACCAACCTATACCAGGATAATTATACTCATAGCTACACATTTCATCACAGATCTATCTCTCTCATCTCTCTCATCTCTCTATAGCTATATATCACACTTCATATCACACATCATATCACACATAAACATAAAATATATATGATATATTATGTTTGTGTATATATATACACAATTATATATATATATAATTTGTGGCTGCATGTTATTTATCTACAGCAAATCATGCATACATATCTTATGCATAACCATGATATATATAATAGCACACGTGATATATTTATCTGTGATGAAAATGTGTGTGTGTGTATATATATATATATATATGTATATACACACACACACAGAGAAGAAAAAGTGATCAGAGAAGTGAAAAACCAAACTAGACCAACTGGTGGTATGACAGAGACCTTGTTCTAATAGAAGATCAGATTCAAGACCAAATGAAAATTCTTCAAAATTTTTTTTCTGATTTTTTTTCTGGCTTGTGATTATGTCATTATTAATTTGGCCTCAGGACATTATCCATGTTTAAAGCTGGATAATATAACAGGCTAGTTTAGAAAACCAACCACTGATATTGAAACAATACTTGCTACTTCCCCAAAGTCTTTAGCTATTCCATCGTGGCAGAACATAGTGGGAGAGTAGGAATTTTGTAGAACATGATCGTGACAAGCCACGTACCGAAATGATTTTGGATTAGAATTACCTGATCATTCTGTCCTCAGGTTAAAAAGAAAATATGATGGTGATGCAAGGACAGTCCTCTTTCTATTTCATATTCTCCCAATTGGAATGTTTGCTCTTTCTGCCAGGTACATGACAGACATCTTGGGATCTCCCTTCCCAATTTTCAAGGAATTCCTTTTGCTTTTTTTCCCCTTTTTTGAAGCTTTTTTTTTCATACTTTTCCTCTTTCTTAGATTTTTTTTCTTAAGATTTTATTTATTTGAAAGAGAGAGAGCATGAGGAGGATGGGAGGGGCGGAGGGAGAGGGAGAAGCAGACTTTCAGCTGAGTGCAGAGCCCAACACAGGGCTCGATTCCAGGACCCTGAGATCATGACCTGAGCCTAACGCTTAACCGATGAGCCACCCAGGTGCACCTAGATTTTTTTTTTTTTTTAGTTTCCAGATGAAAGGTGCATGGGAAATACATTTTTTTAGACCTCTCTTGTCTGAAATTGTTTTTATTCAGTCTTCCTGTTTTCCTGATAGTTTGAAGAGATACGGTCTAGTTGGCAGATCAACCTCTGGAATTTTGAAGGCATTTCTCCAGTGTCTGTTTGCTTTAGTGTCATTGTGGTGAAGCCATTTCAAATTTTATTCATGTAGGTCACTTTTTAAAACTTAATTAATCAATCGATCTTTTTAAAGTTTATAGAATCTTTTCTTTGTTCTTTAGTGTTCTGAAATGTTACAACAATGTGCCTTGGCATAGGCCTATTTTCATTCTGTTTTGGGGGTTGGGGGTTTTACCCCATGAGGGTTTATAATCCAAGAACTCATGTCCTTCAAATCTGAAAATTTTCTTGAATTCTGTCATTAGTGAGTTCCTGTTATTTCTTTTTATGGCTCTTTTCCAAATGTCAGATATCCTGCACTGTCCTCTCTGGTTTCTCTCCTTTTTTCCATCTCTTTATTTACTTATTCTCCTGGGAGTTTTCCTCAACCTTATCTCTCCCATCCCTGCTATTCCTTTTCTTTTCTGTTATCACATTTGTAACCATGCTTTATGAATACAATATCTTCTCTGATATTTACAGGGATGTAGATATGTAAAGCTTTACTGTAGGATAACTTGGAAGAATTATATATTGAGGAGCTCCCATGTCTCTATCTTCAGGCATTATTACCTCTTGAGCTAGTCACACAATCTTCAAGAAATTGTCTTCTAATCTCATCCCGAGGATAAGGTCTGGCTCCCAGCATTCTGAGAGTAGAGTGGAGAAAGATGGCGGGGATTTTCTGCCCTTAACATTCATTATTATATGGCTACCTAATTCACCTGTTTTCCATAAAATACCACAACCTGTTTTTCATGTATATTTAATCTCTGTTTCCTCACTTTCCTCTCTCTCTTTCTCTCTCCCTCTCTCTCTCCCTCTTTTTCAAGTGGATGGTTCACATTTTTCTTTTTATATAGACTTTATTTTTTAGAGCATTTTTAGATTCACAGCACGATTAAGTAAAAACTACAGAGAGTTCCCATATATCCCTGAACCTACACTTGCATAGCCTCCCCCACTAACAACATCCTGCACCAGATTGGTATCTTTTTTACACTAGATGAACCTTCATTTACACATCACAACCACCTAAACTCCATAGTTTACATTAGGGATCAATCTTGGTGTTGTAGAGTCTGTGGGTTTTGACAAATGCATGTAATGTGTATCTGCCATTATAGTATTATACAGAATAGTTTCACTGCCCTAAGAATCCTCTGTGCTCTGCCTATCCCATCATCTTTAAAATATGTTTAAGTCTCCTCCATTAAAAGAATCTTACCTAACTCTAAAAGCTTTCCCCTGTATTCACCTCCCTTTCACAGGTAAATTCTCCCTTTTTTTTTTCACTCTTTTCTCAGCCCACCCTAGTCCATCTTCCAGCCCTGTCTCTTTTCTGAAATATCTCCAGCAAAGGCCACTTCTCTGACACTACGTACAAAATGGATATTTTTCATTTATACTCTTTCTTGGCCTTTCATGAGCACTTAACATTCTCTTTCTTGATTCCAGTCTCATGGTTTTCATTATACCTATTATTACAACTTATTCTTTACCTCCTTTGTAGAATAATCCTCCCATAACCATTCACTAATTTCTGATGTCTCAAGGTTCACTACTCATTTTAGCTTCTTCCTTGTTTATACCTTCCTAAGGTAGTCTTATCAGTTCGCCTTTCTTCAGTCACCACCTATACAAGGATAATTCACAAAATTACATCTCTGACCTGGTGTTATGCACTAAATGGTTTTGTTCCCACAAAATTCATATGTAGAAATCCTATCCCCCAGTAGGCCTGCATTTGGAAATTGGGTCTCTAAGGAAATAATTAAAATTGAATGAGGTCAGAATGGTAGGTCCTGATCCAAATAGGATTAGTGTCCTTATAAGAACAGACACCAAAGAGCTCTCTCTGTCTCTATCTCTCTTTCTTCCTCTCTGGGTGCAGAGGAAAGGCTTCACAAGCAGACAGCAGGAAGGTGGCTATCAGAGAAAATAAATGTCTGTTGTTTAAGCATTCAGTCTGTGGTATTTTGATGTGGCAGCATGAGTAAATTAGTAGATCTGGTCATCTCAAATGAACCCTAGAACCTGTATTCAGATGTCAGCTTTTCATTTGTGTTCTCTAAAGGTTCATTCAGTTGCTCAAAAATCAAACTCATGATCTTATACTTTGCTATTTACTCGCAACTTGCAAAACCTAGTCTTTTCCCAGTACTTTCTCTCAGTGAATGACAGTGTCCATCCTGTAACCTGAGTCAGAACCCCAGGAGTCATTCTTAACACCTCTCTCTCTTCCTTGTCTTGCATTTCATTCATCATTCCATTATCTTTTACCTTCTTTATATTTCTTAAATCTGTTCACATGTCTTCTTTCCCATTTCAACCATGCTCTTTCCAAGGCCCCTTTATTTCCTTCATGCGGCAGTCTCCTAACTTATCTCTTTGTGTCCATTTTTGCCTACTTCCAACCAGTTCTCTCTACCATAGCCAAAGTGACAGTTTTAAAATAATGATAAAAAAAAAAAACAAAAAAACAGATGCTTTAATAAAGGGTCAGTGACACTTCAGGAAGCCTGGAGCCTGGAGACCAGATCACCTGTCATCAGATCACCCAATCCACAGACCAAGGCATGGCGATTGAATTCACCTCACAGAAGGACTCTACTGCTGGCTGAATCATCATGGGTATGAATATAGATTAACCCAAAGCAGAAAGGAATGCCAATCTGAAGACCTGAGTACTGCTGAATCACAGAACATACAGGAGCAAATCTTACTCTGTGAGCCCAGAAGCAAGCAGAACAATGGATTAATTACCATTGTTGACTATACTATTTATTGATGGAGAACCTCTGAAACAGAGTCAAATTGTTTGGCTGCTCTGGGCTAGAGTTTCATACTAAGGAAAATTCATAGTGATTTTGATGATAATTCCTTTGATAGATTCATCAAACACATATAAGTCTTAACGTTAGAGTTCAAGCACATGTAAGTCTTCAGAGACAGAAAACATCTCAATGTTATACTCCATAGGGAAGTAACAAAGTTGCATTTTGGGTTAGATGTAGAGGCTAAGTGAATAATAAAAGATGACAGAAAAGAAATGGATGAAATATTTCTCAATGGGATATTGGTTGTCAGCATCAATACAGTAGACTTTATAATTAGTTTCTCAAAGACAATCAAGCTCTCAAAATAGCAAAATTATGTTAAAGCTGTCAAATATGGATCTTGAAATTATAGTGTGATCTTTAGCTTAAACAGTTGCAGTTGTGGAAGTTAATGGGATAAAAACAGGGGGCACCAACAAAAACTTTCCACAGTTTAGTATTGGTGGCAATAATGATGATGGTGATGGAAATGAATGCAAAAGTCAGCATTAATGAAGATATAAACACCTAAAAGATGTAGATTTTTTTCTGTGAATCAACTTTTTATATGAGAAAATGGTGATATAATGGAAAAAGCACAGATTTTGAGTCAGAAAGAACATGGATTCAATTTCTGGATTCTCAACCACCGGCTATACTGTCTTGAGCAATGTTTCACTGTTTTTTTGTTGTTCTCTGTTGTCTTTTTTCCCCCCATTTTAATTCTACCCTAGTTTCAAGTACACAATATAGTGATTCAACAATTCTGTACATACTCGGTGCTCATCATAGTAAGTGTACTCTTAATCCCCTTCACCTATTTCACCCAGTCCCCCACCCACTTTCCCTCTGATAACCACCAATTTGTTCTCTATAGTTAAGAGTCTGTTTTTTGGTTTGTCTCTTTTTTTTTTTTTTTTCATTTTGTTTCTTAAATTCCACATATGAGTGAGATCATATGGTATTTGTCTTTCTCTGACATTTCACTTAGCATTATAGTCTCTAGATCCATCCATATTGTTGCAAATGGTGAGATTTCATTCTTTTTTATGGCTGAATAATATTCCATTCCACATCTTTATCCATTCATCTGTCGATGGCCACTTGGGCTGCTTCCATAATTTGGCTATTGTAAATAATGCTGCAATAAACATAAGGGTGTATATATATATATTTTTTCAAATTAGTGTTTTTGTATTCTTTGGGTAAATATCCTATAGTGAAATTACTGGATCATATGGTAATTCTATTTTAATTTTTTGAGGAACCTCCATACTGTTTTCCATAGTGGCTGCACCAATTTGCGTTCTTACCAGCGGTACATGAGGATTCCTTTTTCTCTACATCCTCACCAATACTTGGTTTTTTGTGTTTTCAATTTTAGTCATTCTAACAGGTGTGGGGTAATATCTCATCGTGGTTTTGATTTTCATTTCCTTGATGATTAGTGATGTTGAGCATCTTTTCACTTGTAAAAGATGTAGATTTTTGAATGTGATACCGAACTATGCTATGTTGAAACTTGACACAACCCAGGGTGAAGGTGATTTTAGTTTATTCATTCTCAGTATTTATGCAAGCCATATACCTGAAACAATGAAAATGATGAAAATCCTATATTTAGCAGAAAATGATGATCAAAATAAGTCACTGAATATAGACTCTTGGGAAAATGTGGCCATGTGTTGTTTCTGATTGACAGAATCCCTGGATTCGGTCCTTATAGAAGACAAGGATTCTATCAACAAATCAAGTTTGTACTGAAGCAATAGGAGGAAAGAAAAGAAGAAGAATGTAAAAAAATAAAGAATCAACAAATCATAAAAATGATAGTGTGAATTTTATGACAACAACTTACCAAATAGCACAAGTTTACACTTTTGAAAGTAATAAGCTGTAGCCGAGACCCTGCTCTGAGTTTGGGGGTTGGTATATTAATTTTGATGCAGAAAACATATACTCTAAGAGAAAAATCCTGTTCAGATCAATAAAAAGAGAGAGAGAAAGAAAAGAAAAAAAAAAAGAGCTCCTACAGAAAACCATCATTTCTTCTGATTTTGAAAAAGACAATTCTATCTTACGATGTAGGGAATTATAATTACAGTTTCAGAAAAACTCAAAAAAGAGTGACAAAAACAGAGGATACGGCTAATTTGATGAACGTTCCAAAAATGATGACTTGAACTGAAACATCACTTCAAAGAACTGAACAAGGAATTAGCGTGGATCCAAAAAAGTTTACAAGAGAGAACACAGAGATGGTTTCCAGATTAGACCTTTGCTGACAATCCAGCTGTGTTTATCATTTATGAATCCCTGAGGAAAAAAATAACAGACTGATGCAGAAGAACTGCTGGTTGGCTCAGAGTTCAGAGAGAAGAACACAGAGAAAATGGCTGAAAGTGCTGGAAAGATGTGTTGGTGGAAGAATGGACTTTGTGATTCAGATTCAGTGAGCATACTGCCACATGTCACTGACTTCCTTTCATTTATATACTGAAGATATATTGAAGACAAACAGCATGACATTAATTAATTTGAAGTGAACTGTTCCTATTTGTATACAGATTTTTCTCTGGGAAAAAGAATTGATTTAAGAGGGAATCAATCATGTGCCCTTGGGTAAAAGTAGGTGTGTTTGCAAGAAACCCATCCAGACTCATAATATTTGGGAAAAAAGAAAAGTAACCACAACTATTTTCAAATAAATTACATTTTTATGAAGATTTTAGTTTTTAGATGGTTGAATAATAGTGAATTAAAGTATATTTGGGAGATTTGCAATTTGTAAACATTCAAAGAATTTTTATTTATATGATCAAATAATTATAAAGAATGTCATTTAAACACGTTGAAGAAGTAAGCATCTCTGGAGATCCTGCCATCTGTGACAATATAGATGAACCTGGAGGATATTATGGTAAGTGAAATAAGCCAGCCATAGAAGGACAAATATTACATCATCCCACATCTATAAAAAGTCTAGAATAGTCAAACTCATGGAAGCAGAGAGTAGAATAGTAGTTGCCAGGGCCTGGGAGGCAATAAGAAGGTATTGGTCAAAGGGTGCAAAGTGTTAGTTATGCAAGATGAATGTCTTAGAGATCAATTGTATAGCATACTGCTTATAGTTAACAATACATCCTATGCTTAAAATTTTGCTAAGAGGTAGGTCTTATGTTAAGTGTTCTTAGCACAAAAAGAATAAATAAAATGAAGAAGTCGAGAGGAAACGTGGAAGTGATATGTTTATGGCATTGATTGTGATGGTTTCATGGGGGTATAGTTATTTCTAAACTCATCAATTGTATACATTAAATATGAACAGACTTTTATATGTCAGTCATACCTCAATAAAATGCCTAGTTTTAAAAAAATACCTCAGTGTATTTCCTTTGCTCTTAAGATAAAGACCAAAATTTGAACATGGCCTCTAGGCCCAAACATAGCCTGACATTTATCCTCCTTCTCTACATTTCATTTTTTTATTCACAGTTTTCATTCCTACTTGTATTCTCCATCCACTCTATTCCTCAGTGTGATTGGCTGCTCATCACTAAAGGTGATTCCCTCTTTCTAGATGACCCCTCCCCCTTATACCCAAGATCTCCTTTGCCTCCTACTTCTACTCTTCCTTGCCATTGTAGGTAAATCTTCACTTCTAAGAATCCTTCATTGGCTTCCTGCCCTTGGCCAGAGGTTCCTCTAAGTGCCTTTCTTTGTTCATACTTATCACAATTATAACTTATTTTAAATTGTGCTATATTTAAATAGCCCCCATCTCTCCCATGAACGCTCTAAGAAGGCTGGGACTTTGTCTAGAACTTTTGTACTTAGTAATTTATTCTCATATAATGACTGACACAAACTAGGTATTTGATAGTTTTTGATAAAATTAATACAAATGAATATAAATTAAGCATGTGTAATGAGTTTTGGTAGTTGCTTACAGTTAACTAAATTAAGTGAAAGCAGAATAAATAAGAATATTGCTATTAACACAAATGGACTCATGTCTTCAAATGATTTGCATATGTGGTTATAGCAATTATCCTATCATTGTGTGTTGTCTGAATGAAGGTCATTTGTAAATCAAATGCAGCTTTTGCTTCTGAAATTGGTGGTTGCCACTACCAATTAAAGGATAGCATTTTATGTGTAGGCTCCATGGAAAGGATTGATGCCTGTACCGGCTAATAATATCACGGTTATCTAGCTGTAGTTTGGTCTTTGAATACAAGGGCACATAAATATACTCATGTACTCACACTCTCTCATAAATTCTCTTTGTAGCCAACTTTCTTTCTTTTGTTCATTCTTTCTTTCTTCCTTCCTTCCTTCCTTTCTTTCGGAGATAGAAGTTTATTGAGTACACTGTGAAGGAGTGGACAGCAAAGGAGAGACTGCTAATCATGCCTACTTTCTCATTCAACCTATAATCAGCAGTTTTGCACTGGAATAAGCATTATAAGGTACTGTAAGCCTCATTTTTTTTTAAAGATTTTATTTATTTATTTATTTGAGAGAGAGAGAGAGAAACAGCATGAGAGGGGAGAGGGTCAGAGGGAGAAGCAGGCTCCCCGCTGAGCCGGGAGCCCGATGTGGGACTCGATCCCAGGACTCCGGGACCATGACCTGAGCCGAAGGCAGTTGCTTAACCAACTGAGCCACCCAGGCGCCCCTGTAAGCCTCATTTTAACATAGACTGTCTCTTTCATCTTTGTATCTCCAGGCCCTAATAGAGTGGGTGGTTCATAATATGCACCAAAAAATATTGTATGATAAATGTGTGCATTTAATGGATAAATGAATGCATAAAACATGTGGACCTCTATAATTAATATATAATGCACATAGTTCATTCAAGGTTATTTGAGAATCGAGAATGCCATATGTACTTGGATACTTGAAATTTTGTCAGTAGTGTTGGTTCTTTCCTGATAAGATGATGAGTAGAGTGCTGTTTAATAAGCAAAACATTTTGGGCGCCTGGGTGGCTCAGTCGTTAGGCGGCTGCCTTCGGCTCGGGTCATGGTCCCGGAGTCCTGGGATCGAGTCCCACATTGGGCTCCCTGCTCGGCGGGAAGCCTGCTTCTCTCTCTCCCACTCCCCCTGCTTGTGTTCCTGCTCTCGCTGTCTCTGTCAAATAAATAAATAAAATCTTTAAAAAAAAAAAAATAAGTGAAACATTTTAACCAAAGCATTGCATGCCTGGAGACTGCAATCAAGCTGCTGATGAAGCTGAGTAACAAAGGCAGACAGACATTAGATTAAAATTTTTAAGAAGCTTAGGGGGAAAATCTCAATGTTTTAGCAAAGCAAGTGATCATTTGTCATTCAAGGCACTCATTAAATGCAGTACTGGCGACAAATCTAATAGAATATGAGAGACTATGGCACTTGTATTTTCCTTGGCAGCAAATGCTCAAGTGAAGTTTTGGTTGATTGTTTGAGGGTATTAAAGAAATGCATTAAAAGAAAACCAATTGAAGAGAAATGCTGTGAAGGCGTATTTGAGAAGGAGGGAAGCCCACAGTTGATAATGATGCATTGCTGTTAAACATAAGCAACCTAATCCAATTTAGCTGCTTCATCAGAAAATTTGAAAGGCAAGTATTTGTTACGTTTCAGTGACCACCCACCCAATATATAAATCTACAGTCAGTTTTGTTGGTGAGGTTATGAAGGGTTTTGTACTGATTGCTGACTCTAAAGCTGGGTTAGAGTTAAATTTACTTGGAAACTTGGAATTTCTTTTTTCATGCCCTCCATTCATGATTTATGCTAGATTATGTTTTCTGTGAAATATAAGGTAATATATCTCATTTTGGGTTATTAAAAAGCTAGGAAATTATGTACTTGATTTCTAATCTTATTTCATAAATATGCAACATTTCTCTTCCTGTAAACTAAGGTTTTCAGGCCAGAAATTGCTCAATTTTAAGAGAGATGCTCGTAATTTTCTTTCTTTTAATTATATAGTTTTGTATCTGATTTTTTAAACCACAATAAGGGAATCTGTCACTATTATTTAACTCTCATTTGAATATTTTATTTCAGTATTGTGCCTTCTTATATGATGCTGCAGGTTTGAATGACCCTCTCTAGGGGCTGGTACCTGGTGAGAGAATCCACTCCACTTTCTCCATGAATTTTATCTCGTAACATCTTTATGAAATGGACCCTGGAGTGGGGATAGAGAAAATCATGTAGGTAGAAGAAGAAATAAGTCTCTGCCATTACAGAAACAGAAATAACCTTAGTTTCTTGCTACTACATTTTCTGGGAAGTATAACTTTAAGGGGCTGTTACAGGCTGAATTATGTCCCCTCCAAATTCATATGTTGAAGGCCTAACCTCCAGTACCTCAGAATGTGACCTTTAGAGATACGGTCTTTAAAGAGGTAATTAAAATGGGGCCATTAGGATGGACTCTAATCCAGTCTGACTGGTGTCCTTAAAAGAGAGGAAATTTGGACACACAGATATCAGGGGCTTACATGCATAGAGGGACACCCATTAAGAGGGTGGCCATTTGCAAGCCAAAAAGAGGCCTCCAAGAAACCAAATCTGCTGACACCTTGATCTTGGACTTCTGGGCTCCAGAACTGTAAGAAATAAATTTCTGTTGTTTAAGTCACCGAGCCTGTGACATTTTATTATGGCAACACTAGAAAACAAGCACAGGGAAATTAAAGATACACAGTGAGCCATGTTTCATGCCTTGTACTCACCTCACATGTTGATATCACTCTCAAGTTCTTTTAGTTCTTTCATTGAAGGATAGAATAACCTGTTCATACAAATCTATTTTTTAAATAGTTTAACTGATTCGCAGAACTACATGGCTGAGTATTCAGCTAATAGCCTACCTTAAAGTTCCTAGTTCTCAAAATATTAAGTGAATCAGCAAAAAATATAAGAAAGACATGATGTTGATTGAAAAGCAACTTTAAAGACCTCTGATTAGTTAGGAACTCCACTTATGGCTGCAGTGTAATTTCTGTCAGAATGTGCTTAGTGATGAGGATTAAATAGTTTGTCATTTGCAAATATAGTGAGAAATATTTTTCAGGACAGGACTGGAGGTTGCATGGATGAAGCCTCTCCCACCCCACCCCTCCTATTTTAAAAGAGTTGATATTATCGAGTGTGAGGGCTTCAGACTTCAGGTGGGTTTGGAGGAGAAAAGCCCTAACAAAAATGAGTTGAAAGAGTGTTAGAATCTATGCTGAAGGTAGGAATTTCAATAATGTGGAATTTTGATAGTTGTAACTTAATTAAGTGAATAAGTAAATTTCAAACTATAAAGTTTGATCCCAATTTTGAATATGCCTAGAAAAAATTCTGCAGGTATTTTCTTAAGAGAGAAGGAAATGTTTATTTAATGTAAAAAATCAGAAAGGAATAAAAATCCATGTATAGGGTAGAAAAATCTTTACTGACTGTCTAAACAATTACAGGAATGTAACCTTGAAAATGGCATCCCATCTGCAACGTGTCAAGAGTCACAGCCTGCCACCCCCCACTCCCCCGCTGAGGGTGGAGAACTTCTTACATCAAATACACCCATAAAAGTTTAGGTTTTACATTCCTTCGTCTTTTAATTTCAAACTGTGTTATATTGGAGTTCATTATAATGGCATTTGAAAAAATATTAATATCTCCATGTATTTCAGTGTCTCATTTATTATTAAAGTTCATATGTTGATATTCAAAGGCTAAGCCTTTGAAAGACTTATCAGCATATAACCTCTTCAATAACAATAACAACGTTAGCTAAGGAATTACTTTGGGGACAGGAACTATTATAAACCATCTCAGTGTAGCCTTGTGACACTTCTCCCACTTACTGTGCTTTAGTTTCTGTAGATAATGAAGTAGGCATTATTAATACCACAACATTGGAACACTTTTTGAAATAGATAAAACATTACTGACTTTGATTTGGAATACAAGGTTAGGACTATTGTAAAGGATTTTAAAGTAAAATTAAGGCAAAAATTTGAGAGCAATGCCAAGCAACCAGTTTAAAAAATGACATCCATAAGGTGAATAAAAAATTCAGGAGCAGGTGAAATTGGTTGCATTTTGAATTGGTTTCAGAATGTAGTTTTACCTTAATAAATGCATCAATTGCAGTCTTCTTGAATGATTATCTTTAATCACCATCCATCTTTTGCATTGGTAATGTATGGCATGGCATGAAGCCTTTTTGTACTTCCAATGATTATATTAAGTTGATTTAAACTTTCAGTAAGATTTTATCATTTTTTTTCTCCTTTAAATTTTCTCCTTAAACCAGAAAAAAACTTTTCCCATTTGCCTTATCTTTTTTTTAAATTTTATTTTATTATGTTAATCACCATACATCATTAGTTTTTGATGTAGTGTTCCATGATTCATTGTTTGCATATAACACCCAGTGCTCCATTCAGTATGTGCCCTCTTTAATACCCATCACCAGGCTAACCCATCCCCCCACCCCCTCCCCTCTAGAACCCTCAGTTTGTTTCTCAGAGTCCATAGTCTCTCATGGTTCGTCTCACCCTCTAATTTTCGCCCCCCTTCATTTTTCCCTTCCTGCTATCTTTTTTTTTAACATATAATAATACATTATGTGTTAATACAATATACATTATTATATGTTAAAAATACAAATAATACATTTGTTTCAGAGGTACAGGTCTGTGATTCAACAGTCTTACACAATTCATAGCACTCACCATAGCACATACCCTCTCCAATGTCTATCACCCAGTCACCCCATCCCTCCCACCCCCCACCACTCCAGCAATCCTCAGTTTGTTTCCTGAGATTAAGAATTCCTCATATAAGTGAGATCATATGATACATGTCTTTCTCTGATTGACTTATTTTGTTCAGCATA
>NC_138369.1:170492756-170530456 GCF_054177405.1 Leptonychotes weddellii
ACATAGTACTAGAAGTCCTAGCCTCAGCAATCAGACAACAAAAAGAAATAAAAGGCATCTGAATCGGCAAAGAAGAAGTCAAACTCTCACTCTTTGCAGATGATATGATACTTTATGTGGAAAACCCAAAAGACTCCACCCCAAAACTGCTAGAACTCATACAGGAATTCAGTAAAGTGGCAGGATATAAAATCAATGCACAGAAATCAGTGGAATTCCCATATACCAACAACAAGACAGTAGAAAGAGAAATTAAGGAGTTGATCCCATTTACAATTGCACCCAAAACCATAAGATAATTAGGAATAAATCTAACCAAACAGGCAAAGAATCTGCACTCAGAAAACTATAAAATACTCATGAAAGAAATTGAGGAAGACACAAAGAAATGGAAAAACGCTCCATGCTCATGGATTGGAAGAACAAATATTGTGAAAATGTCAATGCTACCTAGAGCAGTCTACACATTTAATGCAATCCCTATCAAAATACCATCTACTTTTTTCAAAGAAATGGGACAAATAATCCTAAAATTTGTATGGAACCAGAAAAGACCCCGAATAGCCAGAGGAATGTTGAAAAAGAAAAGCAAAGCTGGTGGCATCACAATTCCAGATTCAAGCTCTATTACAAAGCTGCAATCAAGTAAGCTTTGTTTTTAAAGAGTAAGGCATTAAAAAATAAATTTTATGATATTTATCTTGGAATAGAAGCTCATTTTATTTTCTTGTGACATAATTTTGATTTTATATCACTTAGAGGTAGAATTAAACTGATGTTGAGATGGAAGGTTGAAAAAATACTTTGATTATTTCCATGCTTAAGACAAATGAATTTAACTGATTACTGCTCAATGAATTGCTAAGCTATTGACCATCAAAATGGCTGATGGAATTGATTATACAGAAAATAGCCACTCTTTTCCAAATGATTGAGTGATAAGAAAGCTCTTATTTGCCAGTCAGCCTTTATGGAATGGTCCCTGGAAAGAAATCTTAACTGGCTGTGTGCACAACTATTAGAACAATGAGAAATAATTTCTACATAACTTCTGGCTTAGATGCAAGTCACTTCCCACATGAGCAAAGCTTAATAACACAGAATTTAAGCAATGATATTTCAGTGTCGGAATGCTCTTTAAATTAAGAATTCCTAAGTTAGACTGCTATGATTTGCTGGTGTTTGCTGTTCTGAAGAACATTATGTAGCCTTTATGTAAGTTTCTTTTTAATGTAAAGTAGGAATGTGTATGAGATAATAGTATGTGTATTAAACATTGCTATATCTTCTTTAGTAGATGAGATGGAAATAGATAAATGTATTGTGCTTTCCCCTGTTTTTTATTTTTATTTCTTTAAATTTTCACTTGACTAATTGATTTAAGCACATGAGGAAGAAAAGGAGAAGATACCTAACTTGCAGTCAGATACACTTTCTAAAATACTATTAAAAATTTCCCCTGAAATGTCTTTCTTCCCCATTCTATTATTAGAGTTTTCTGTGTGTATTGCCTAAGGAAAGAAAAGAATGCAGAGAAAAATTAATCTATTCACTGGCCAAGGCAAGAATATGGAAATCTTCATGATGATTTAGAGAAAGAATTTCTTTTTTTTATTTTTTTTAAAGATTTTGTTTATTTATTTAACAGAGAGAGAGACAGCGAGAGCAGGAACACAAGCAGGGGGATTGGGAGAGGGAGAAGCAGGCTTCCCGCCGAGCAGGGAGCCCGATGTGGGACTCGATCCCAGGACCCTGGGATCATGACCTGAGCCGAAGGCAGACGCTTAACGACTGAGCCACCCAGGCGCCGGAGAAAGAATTTCTATTCAAAGTCTAGATGGGGGCACCTGGGTGGTTCAGTCGGTTAGCCTCTGACTCTTGATTTCGGCCCAGGTCATGATCTCAGGGTTGGAGATCGAGCCCCATGTCAGGCTCTGCGCTAAGCATGGAGTCTGCTTAAGATTCAGTCTCTCTCTCTACCCCTCCCTCTACCCCCACCTTGTGTGTGTGCGTGCGTGCGTGTGCTTGCACACTCTCTCTCAAAATAAATAAATAAAATATTTAAAAAAATACTGTTGCTATTTAGGAGGGAGGAAAGGAGGAGACAGACTTGAGGAGCCTTACAGAAAAAATGGAGAGTTGATGCATTTACAGGGACCAGGGACTGAGGACTGGATGTGATGGAAGATGTCTGTGCAGAGGCCACAATGGTTGACCAAGAGATGACTAGTAATGGAATGTTTCCAAACCAGCGCCTCGAACTTAGATGTAACCCCAAAGAAAATGGGCAGTAAAAGGACTGAATTTGAAAAATTAAGAAAAAAATTTTGAAAAATTAAGAAGTCGTTCTTGCATATTTGAGTTTGTGAACTGATATTCAGAGCTGCTTTCAGTTCAAAATGCCACTATAGACTGAATGTTTGTGTCCTCCCAGGAGGTTGTGTCCTCCCAGGAGGTTGAAACCTAATCCTCCATGTGATGGGACTTGGAAGTGGAGCTTTTGGCAGGTTGATTAGGTCATGAGCATAGAGCCCTCATGCAGGGTAGCCTGCCTTTCTAATTGAGACACTAAAGACCTCCCTTTTCTCTCTCACCGTGTGAGGACATAGGAAAAAGCTGTTTGTGAACTAGGAAGCCAGCTCTCACCAGATACTGAATCTAATGGCACCCTGATCTTGGACTTCCCAGTCTCCAGAACTGTGAGTAAAAACTTTCTATTGTTTATAAGCTACCCAGTCTGTGCAATTTTGTTTTAGCAGCCCACCCAGACTAAGATAGCTGCCATCTGCATGGAGAAGGCAGGAAATTTAGTCTTTAGTTGTAACCACACAGGTCCCAGCCACAGGGCTGGGAAAATGTTCTCCAAACTAAGCTCACCTTTTCCGGCTTGATACCACTTCCAAGAAAATGGGCTATGAGTTATAGTGCCAAGCTCTGATATCCTGCAATATTCATGTGTATGGTTTTAGACAAAAAAAAATTCCAGTACTACAGTTCTAGGAAAAGAATACATTTAGAAGGATTATTCCCAAACATCAAAATAAATTCCAAAAAATCTTTGTTTATCGTAAGATCCACTAGGACCGTAACTGAAACTATAAAGTCAGACACACTTGAGTTGGTCTGTCATAGTCAACATTTATCACCTGTGGGAACTTAGGCAAGATACTTAACTTCTCTGAGCCTCAGTTTTATTATTTTTAAATTGAAGATTATTATTTGTAGGTAAGAACAAATAGGAAAATGGCACACGGTATTTAATCAAAGGCAGTTATTTTTATAATGATGATGGTGATGATTGTTATTGACCAAACTGTCCCATATTAGTCACTCTCATCCTCTGCCTCCTGATAAGCCCTCTCCTATTTTGTGTCCATATATACATGATCCCTGGGTCTGCGTTCATGACCATCATCTATGGTCATCTTTTCTCTTCTGCCCCACCCCCACTAGGGATGCACTTGGCCAAAAGTTATGTAAAAGAGCCTGAAAAAAAGAGGAGAAATTTAAGAGTGATTGCAGTATAGTGTGTAATTAGGAGCATAGACTCTGGAGTCAGACTAGTGTGGTTTCTTATCTTGCCTCTGCCATTTGCCTTCCTCTCTGGATAAGTGGCTCAGTCTCTCTGAGTCTGGGCTCCCTCATTTGTACAATGGTGAGATAATGAGTGATAATTTACCTTATAGAGGAGTTGTGACTATTAAATCACTTAATGCATGTATAGCTTCTGGAATATGAAATCTATGAAATATTAAGTACTCAATAGATACCATTGCTATTTTTACAAACACTTCAAAGTTGAATAATAATCTTTCTGTTCCCATAGCTAGAATTTATTTCTGCTTATGTTTTTACCAGTTAATATTCACTATGAGTTTCTCAAAGATGAGAACGTTTTATTCATATAACAAAAATCACCACGCTTTTCCACTCTTCTTCACCATATAATACTTTCTCAGGGCTGTTTTGCTGTATTTATTATGTGCTCTCTATGTGTCAGTAACTTGTGGATATTGTGTCATTTTATTCTCAAAGAGCCTTGTAATATAGGTAATATTTTCCACAGCTCAAGAAATGGTGGCTCAGAAATGTTACATAACTTGCTTAAGATCACATAGCTAACATGGATCATATCTGGATTTGCACTCAGAAAAGTCAGAGCCTGTTCATAACCACTCTGCTTATGTGGCTTCTGCTTGCTCCTGAGCATGACGAATGACTGTTCAATTGACAGTGAGCTAAAAGAGCAGCTTTATAACCCAAATCAGACTTCCTCATCTGACCTTCCTAGGTCACTCTAATTTCTGGCCAATTGTTTTTCAGTGGGCAGTAAGAAATTTATTCTCTTTTTACTCACATTCTGTATTATATAACTATAATTATATGTATTTGTATGTATATATATGGCCACATATAAACTATATATGTATATATATAAATATATGTATGTATTTTTAACAAAAGCATTTGTATCTACTCACTTCTGTATTCTCTTCTGTGTCATGGGGACTAGAAGTCTAGGGACTGCACTTTTTTTTTTTTAAGGATTTATTTTATTATTTTAGAAAGAAAGAGAGCGAGTGGGGGTGGGGTTGCAGAGGGAGAGAGAATCTCAAGCAGACTCTCCACTGAGTACAGGGCCTGACATGGGCTGGACGTGGGGTCAGGCTGGATGTGGGGCCTGTCGCAGGGCTAAATGTGTGAGGCTGGATTCAGGGCTTGATCTCAGGACCCTGAGATCATGACCTGAGCCGAAACCAAGAGTGGGAGGCTCAACTGACTGAGCCACCCAGGCACCCCATCTAGGGACTACACTTCTCAACATCCTTTACTAGCAAGGTTCAGCTTTTGGTTTCACCATTGAGAAACACTAGTATGAGACTGGGAAGGCAGAAATGAAGCAGAAGCCATGCCATTTCTCCTTTGTCTGCAGTAGGCTGATGTGTGGGCTTTGACAGATGGTAAATTTTCAGTGGCCTCTGGTTGTCCGTTTGTGAATCATTCTCCTGGATGCTATAAGCAGCTCTGATTATAAGTTTAGGTTACCTCCAGTTCTTCAAGTGTTCAACCCTCTGAAAGCCGTAAGTCAAAGGAGAATTTATGCCACCTTTTTTTTTTTCCAGCTTCACTTCTGCAGCACTTCCAGGAGTTTTATAAATAAGTAATCCATTGTATTCAATTCCTTCATGGTTGAAATACCTGGAAAGTTTTCTGTTGTTAAAAAACAGAATCAACTGAATAAATTTGGAAGATCTAATTGGCTTTATTAAGCCATTCATGAATTGGGCAGCATCCCATCTAGCGAGTAGAGGAGAGCTCACAGGAGTTGTACCAAATGGAAGGTTTTTATAGGAAGGAGGGTGAGGCAAGGAAGTTTCTAGGAAAAGAAAAGAAAGGGTTGTTTCCAGCCTGGTCACCTTCCCTTAGGGGGGAGAGCAGGGGGTTTTATCACACAGACTACCTCATCTTCCTTTGGGGTATGGAGAGGGCCCAGGTGACAGAGTACCTCATTGGTGCTGACCAGAAAATTCCTGACTGATTGGTTAAGACTGTGTTTCTGGAGGAGGTTAAAACTGCAGTTAGGTTAGGTATTAAGTCCTGGTTTAGTGACTTGGCCTAGTATAAGTGACTCCATCTTGGGCCTGCAGTTTTCTTTTTACTATTTTCCTGACTACACCTTGACTGACACTTTATATAAACAATTTCTCCTTAGTCTCTCTAATGTAAATGGATATATCTGTCCAACTAATTTTCCTAAACCAATTCTTTCATCAGACCAATAGTTTAAGATAAAGTCTGACAAAATCTGACCCAATTTTCACTTCTGAATTTATAACCTTCCAGGCCTCAGTGAGGTCCCTGTCCTCAGTTGCTAAGTGGGTTTATCTACAGTCAGCAAATGGGTGTTGTACCTGTTCAACTCATCTCACTCAAATTTGTCTCCTCCCGATGGGTACTCTTTTTTCCCCCAACTATCCATGGCTACCTTTGGCTCAAGATTCAGCTAAAACTCCCTTTTTCTTATCAAGCTTTCCTTGGTCTGCCCTGACTCAGAGTGATCTTATTTACCTTTGAACTTTTACCATCTCTATCACTCTTTTTTTAGATTTTCTGTTGGTTGTTTATTGTTATTTTTCATGTGCATGATTTAAAATTAAATTTAATTGAAAGTGTCCTGATGGGGAAAGATATAATCATGCATCTTGTATTCTCCACGCCCTGGTGCAAAGTCTTGTTTCTTAAGGTTCATGTCCTAAAGGTATGCAAGAATCCTTCTACAGCATTTCAGTGATGGAAACCCAATCATATGGTTGAACTGATGGAGCTGTTAGGAAGTTTTTTTTTATGGTGTACATAAATACCACTACCTACAACTTTAAGATCTTCTTTCTCTAGCTACCCTGAATGGGCCTAAAAGTCTCCTTTGTGTTATGCTTTCTAAAATTTTAATATTTTTAAGGCTCTGCATGATCTCTGTTAAACTTTTTCATTATGTTCTCCAAAAGAAAACTTTATATAGTGACCAATTATACATGTAAACACTAACACATAAATGTGAAATAGAAGCTGCAGAAAAAATTTACCTTTACTATGTATATTATTTTGTCTTTATTCAAAGTATTCAATTTGTTATAAAAAATGTAGGTATTGCCTTGATAAATTGAATTCACAAGCAACTAATGTTGCAAAATACTGATCTAGGACCACATTTCTATTCCAATCTTATCCTACACAATAGTTAGTTCTCCATGCTCTTACTGTTTCAGAAAAATTGGACTTTTCTCTGTTTTATGAATGGGCTGATATACTTCCTGTATCAGAGACTTTATACATAGTCTCTTAGATATTGTCATATCTTAACTACTTTTACTTAGATAACTCTAGATCTGGTTTTCCTTCTTCATTTTATAGACAAGAAAATTGAGCACAGAGATTAATTGAATAATTCCATGTATACACTAAACAAATATGTATTAGAATTTGATTATATCTGTAATGTGAAGCTAGGTCCTCAGGTAATATGAAAATAGCATCCCTCCCACCCCAACTCCTCCCAGTTATCCTCTTGGCTTCTTTGAAATAAGACCTATCCATCCTGACTTTTCCTTTAAACATGGATATTTCTTGGGGTGCCTGGATGGTGCAGTTGGTTAAGTGTCTGACTCTTGGTTTTGGCTTGTGATTTCAGGGTCATGAGATCGAGCCCTGTGCCATGCTCAGTGCAGAGTCTGTTTGAGATTCTCTCTCCTTCTCCCTCTGCACCTCCCTGTGTTCTCTCTCTCTCTAAAATAAATAAATAAACCTTTTTAAAAAACCAAAAACATGGACACTTCTTCCCTGAACTCCAATGCTCACTATTCCCTGTACACTGCTCTACTTTTAATTTTGTCCACAGCACTTAATTGTGTTCTGATATTCTAAATTTACTCATGTATTGTGTTCACTTTTTATTTCTGTATTCTCCTGCAAGAATGTGATCTCCGTGAGAGCAGGACTATGTGCTTTCACTGAGATATCTCAGACTCTTAGAACAGAGCTTGGAACAGAGTAGGCACCCAGTTAGTGATTATTGAATGAATGAATGCAAATAGCCACTTTGTCAAAAATCATAGCTAGTTAGTAGAAGCTTAGGATTAAAGCCAGATCTGCTGACTCTTATTTCAAATTTCTTTCCTTTGAAGCCCCTGACACATTATTTCTCAAGCAAAACTACATTCCTGTGCTTTTTCTGTAAAAGTTTTATTCAAATGACATTTTGGGTATTGAATAAATATAGATTTCTCCCTTAATCCATATGATACTCAAGATGAAACAAGATATAAGAAAATAATAAGCTCTTAGAGGTGATTTAAATACCTTTATTACTGCAATGAAGCATAATTGATCTCTCCTTATAGGTAAATACCCTAATTTTCTATGTTATTTTACCTCAAGGGTTTGCTCAGTTTTCCTTAGAACTCTGATTCATTTACTCTACTATAACCTGTTCCTGCTATAGGCACAAGGAGAGACTAATTGTTGCACTGCATCTTCCTTAAATTTTAATGTGACCATCTGCTGCTGAACTGTGCATTCATTTCTATAGGTACTCATCTACTTCTCCTACAAAGTTCAGTTAGTGGTTCTGAGGTTAATTGGCAAATCACTGACAGAATCCTCTTACACAAAATATCCACTCTTTTGCTAACATGAAGTATCTTCCTAAGATACTTTCATTTACTTCTCCAGAATATTATTAATCTTACAAACATGATATATAAATATGTAGTATTAAATCCCTATGCAATATAATCCCCAAACCAAAATGTCACTTCATAAAGCTCTTCCTGTCATCCCATCAGTGGCACTAGAATATTTTATGAATTATCCAGACTTTTCCTTGGTCCCCAGGTGTAGTCATATGCCAAGTTTGATGGAGTCATAATTTATAACAAATTTGTTTTTACGTTTTTGTTCTATCCATAATGTACTGTTCTACATTAACTTTAATTTTTTCTAGCTTGGGCTAGTTATAGCCTTCCAAAGTGTCCCAGAACCTCAAACCTATCTCATTTTCATTCCATCTTTTATCCTGCCTCAAGATTAGACACCCTAAAGCACTGTTCTGATCATATGACTCTTGGGGTCTGTATTGTCTATTCATTAACATAACCTATAGCAATGATTCTCAAACCTTTCTACAATTATACCCCCAGCTGCTAAAGACAGTGAAGAAAAATTCTCAGGAGGGGCGCCTGGGTGGCTCATTTGGTTAAGCGACTGCCTTCCGCTCAGGTCATGATCCTGGAGTCCCAGGATCGAGTCCCGCATTGGGCTCCCTGCTTAGCAGGGAGTCGGCTTCTCCCTCTGACCCTCCTCCCTCTCATGCTCTCTCTCTATCATTCTCTCTCTCTCTCAATAAATAAATAAAAATCTTTAAAATAAAAAAATTCTCAGGAGAATGTAGTGGCTGGCTCCACACCTAAAATGTCTCTGGTACTTCATATTTTACAGTCAAATTTATTTAAAATATGATTTTATTTCAATAATGTTTTTAGTTCTTATCATTAAATTCCTTACTTTGATGCTCCAGGAATATATTCCAGGGAATAAAGAACCATCTGGCAAATTGCTGCATATCCCTGTGGTTTCTCACAAAGTCCAGCCTTCCACAACATGGCCCTAACTTACCTTACCACCTTGCCTCTCCCCATCACCTTCTATATTCCATATTCCAGCTGGTGGATGATTTGATGTTCTCTCTTCAATTCTTTTGTTTGTTCTGTTCTTACTGTGAGCAATTCCTTCTCCGTAGTTATCCTCTCTCTTCCATTTCCTTTTATCATTTAAAAATATGTAGATATCATTAGTTTCATCAGATTCATAATATTCTTTGTTCCATTTATAATCTTTAAAATCTTGATAGAAGTTCAGTTTCTCTTCTTTTCATATTTTTGAGAGTATTTTTCTCACAGTGATATTGCCTTAAATTATGCTAATCATGGAATACTTTGTATTATAAGCTTCTCTCAAATCGATTGTGTGTGTCACAGCATCTGAAATATCACCATTAGAATTCCGTATGTATTTTATGTTATAATTAAACACATGAGTATGTTTTATTTAATAACTTGCCTTATATGGTTGCTATAAAACTACATTTTATTCTAGGATATTAAATAATTTTTAATTTCTACTTCAAGGCTATAGATTGAACCTATGTGGAATGTATCCTTTCTTTCTGAGATTCCACTAAAGTGATAATAAAGCTATAAGAAGCTTTTAAGCTTATAACAATGAAGAGGATAGGAGTAAGGCTATCAGGATATTTCAACACATTTATTGCAAATAGAAAACAGATGGATGAATTTATCTTGATGAACCAGAGTCATGGAATCTTCCAATGTAAATATTTATGAAAAGTTCCATAGTGGAAGAGGGTTGCAGACAACAAGATTGCAAGACAAATGAATGGCAAGAATGAAAAATGAATTCTAAGTCAGTGGCATTAGTTGGCTTTCTTTGGAGTCATAATGAAAATACTTAACTACTGATATAAAGTACATATGACTAATCAGAATAGACACTCAAACATTACATACTAATCTCATCAGAGTATACTAATTTTAACTCCTGTATACCTATAAATGTAACATTTTACTTCACCTACACTTGAGCACAGAATGGCTAGAAGCATGTTGTTTAACCCTGGTTAAAAAAAAAAGAAAGGCAAAAAAGAAAAAAAGGCAAAACAAAACCAAAAAAATGAGAAACTTTTCTGTAGAAAAGGAAAAGCTGAGTGATAATAACTAGGGCAGATAATATGACTTTTGTCTCCCTGGGAGACATTGGTTGTGTGTCCGTGGTCAAATTTAAGAATCATCCCTAGGGGAAATAGAGATATTTCAGGAAATAGAAGATAACTTAAAAAAAAGAGAGTCTAGTTATGAACTTCAAAACAATTGAAAGGATATTACATCCCTAAAATAAGAATAGTGCATAAATAGCCTCAGAAAAGGCTTTAAAATAAAGTGGAGGAAGTCTACCACAAGGAGAGTTTAAAAAGGGGGCAAGAAAACATGAGAGGGAAGATAAAAGAGAGTATTAATTCCAGAGTTTTAAGAGGCAGAGAAAACCAAGACAGGTTATCATATGTTAAAGATAATATATGCAATATTAAAATATAATTCTTAAGACTATAAAGGATGGAAGTTTCTACTTCTTAAAGGCCTAATGCCAAACATGATGGAAAAATAAAAAGAACTAATTCTGGACCTATTCTGAAGTTTCAAAAAAGAACAAAGAGATAATTCTAAATCTTTCCAAAAGTCACCCAATAATCAAAATTAGTTAGAATCAGTTGGAACCAGAATTCTTACCAGTAAGGCTGGTTGCTGGAAGACAAAGAAGCAATCATTTCCAAGCTCAAATGGGAAAATATTTTCTTTTTTTTTTTTTTTTAAAGATTTTATTTATTTATTTGACAGAGAGAGACACAGCGAGAGAGGGAACACAAGCAGGGGGAGTGGGAGAGGGAGAAGCAGGCCTCCTGTGGAGCAGGGAGCCCGATGTGGGGCTCGATCCCAGGACCCTGAGATCATGACCTGAGCTGAAGGCAGACGCTTAACGACTGAGCCACCCAGGCGCCCCGGGAAAATATTTTCAACTCAAAACATCTGTACTCATCAAACTATTAAACAAATATATAGATATTTTATTTGACTCAGAAAACTTACTTCTCACTGTTTCCTTGATAGTTCCTTGGGGGATGTGCTTAAAGTAAGGGAGTAAACTATGAAAGGATGCATGTAATCCAGGACTTCAGTCTAGATCCAACTCTGAAGAGCAATGACATGAACTCCCTAGATCATTTCAGTGAAGCAGAACTAGAGAAAGTTTTACTTGATTGGGAAAGGAGAGTGGAGGGTTTCGGAAGATATCCACAGAAAAACATGCATTGCAGTTTCAGTAGCATGCTAGACTGTGGATAAACCTAAGGACAAGACAAAAGCAGAGAAAGAAAGAAGAAATAAAGACAGAGATGCCTGAAAAAGTAAAAAAAAAAAAAAAATTGGTTGTATGAGAGGACAATTTATAGCACTCTAAACTTAAGTGAAAATATTTATGTAGTCTGAATAATGTAAATGCTGTTTTCTCATACATAACACATTGAATCAACCTATAGAAAAAATGGTGGATGAACACATTTCAACCTGAAAACTTTAAAAAGTAAAGGTTCAGATAACAGAAGTTGAAGGTGGAAGGCAAACAGAAGTGAGGGAATAGATGAGAGTGATAATACCTCCTTAAGTATAGAGCTAGGATAGACTATGTGTGGTTAGTGGAGTAAATAAAAGAGAAACATACATATAATAAAGGAACTAAAGGTAGAAATATAATTGTACAAGGAGATTGGTATAGGGAATAGACAGAAGGGTGGGTAGTAAGTGTTAAGTTTTGGATAGGGGCTAAAATGTTGACGTGGGTAGTAGGAATTCCATATATAATGCTTAATGTTGATAAGTATTAGTGTAAGTATATTATTTAGAGATATAAGGATATTTGAAGAACTGCAAATAGAAACAGTTTGAACATGTTGCCTTTGGGAAAATGGAATTGGATGAGTATAAGTGGGGAATAAGTCATTTAAGGTTTTAATCTTGTACATGTATTTCTTTGATAAGCACAAAAAAGTAAAATGGAAAAAACTGAAAAGAGTCAACCAGGACTTTACTAAGACTTGCCTAAGCTTGCTGAATATGTGTATATACAAATAATCTGTAACAGTATCTACTGTACTTTAGAGGCTCTTTTTGTCTTGGGGATTCTATCTTATATAGAGATAGTGATCTTAAGATTTTTACTCCAATTTTATACTCAGGCAAGTTAATGAATGTTTTAAGACTTCACTCAGCAGTAAATTGAGGGTATTATACCAGAGATGGTTATGTATTTTTTTTTAAAGATTTTATTTATTCATTTGACAGAGAGAGACACAGCGAGAGAGGGAACACAAGCAGGGGGAGTGGGAGAGGGAGAAGCAGGCCTCCCGCCGAGCAGGGAGCCTGATGTGGGGCTTGATCCCAGGACTCTGGGATCATGACCTGAGCCGAAGGCAGACGCTTAACAACTGAGCCACCCAGGGGCCCCAATGGTTATGTATTTTTTTGTGTATGTTTTGACTTTAAAAATGTTCTATTTTCCTAAATTAGAAAACCTACAGTGTTTTAATTCTGTACCCCCCATCTGTTGTGTTGTTTTTGTTTTTTGTTTTCTATTTTCTTATTCCTATCCTTCAGTCAAGTTTTAGGATTTTTTTCAGGACTAAATATCTAGGGATTTCCTTTTAATACCCAAAGAGCTAGAAGATCGATATTTGAATATTTTTGAAACAGTCGAAAAAGATGTCTGACCTGTATTTGAAATACATCATTATAACAATAAAAAATATGAGAATACTGAGAAACAGAAAGATAGGTAAAGCCAGTAGCTACATTTTCAACATCATCATCTATTTCCACTTACCAAATTTTTTTGCTGATGTCTGTACTTATGACTATATAAGAAAATTTCTCATCCAGAGTAGAGAGCATTAATGAAATTACTGTGTAGCACTCTTTGAAAAATGAGAGAAATCCACATTTGGTTTCCATAATGAAATTTATATTTGCTTGGTCATGGTCCAAATTGGTTTTGAAAAGTATATATTTAATTGAGGCAGATGGAGTGGTCCAAAATGTAATAAAGATAAAAACAAGAAGAAAAATTTAAAGAGAAAATTTCAAATTAAAGATGAGTAACTGTTGATTACTCAAGTCCAAGAATTAATACTGATGAATGTTATATAATTCAGCAGATCTCTCCAGGATAAAGAGATATTTGAATGTAAGCTTGACATTAATAAAAGATAGCTGTTTTGTAACTTGCATTTTATATTTCATCTCCTTAGTGTACCTTAAGGTAGAATTTCACTTCAATCAAATGGAATTTACCATTCTAGGAAGAGTATTCTTTTTTTATTTTTTAGAGATTTATTTGTTTATTTTAGAGAGAGTGCACGTGAGCGGGGAAGGGGGCAGAGGGAGAGGGAGAGAGAGAGAATCCTCAAGCAGACTTCCCACTGAGTGCTGAACCCCATGCAAGGCTGGATCCCAGGACCCCAAGATCATGACCTGAGCCCCTGAGCCAAAACCAAGAGTTGGCTGCTTAACTGACTGAACCACCTAGGTGCCCCTAGGAAGATTATCCTTTACAACTTCTGGGTTTTCATCCTTATCAATTGCTCAAGTAATGTCCAACACTTCATTTTACCATTTCAGGATTCTGCCTTAGGTTCCTTTACCTAAATATAGTCTAGATTTGCTCTTCACTGTAAGTTAGTGCAGAGTACTACACACCGACTTCAAAAGTTTTGGCTGGATTTTAACTGTACAAGTTGACTGAGTGAGTATATTTGTTAGTTACATCAGTATCATGAGGCAGGATTTGACAGGGCAGTAGGCAATATCCCCCCATCTATATGAAAAAACATGTAACCAAAAGCATATTTTTATTATGGTTTCTTTAGAATTTATTCCCTTATTCAATTTTGAAAAGGTTTTAAGGCAATTAATGATATTTTAAGAAGGGCTGTTTTTTTTTTTTTTTAAAAAAAAAAACCTCACTGAAAAGAGTACAAAGTTTAGTGTGAAGCTCTAAAGAAATACCTATTACTTTTAAAACTGTCTAATTCATTTTTTGATTTTATAGTTTTTAGGCAAGTGGAGCCAGTCATAAAAATGAACCTGAGAGATCAGTTAGGGTCTAAAAGAATGATCAGGAAGAGGAGTGTAATGTTTTAATTGGCAAGGCTGGAACTTAGTGTTAATATTAATGCCCACTGCCATCAGCTACATCACTGAAACATTTGAGGAGGCTAATGAACATTTTGTTGAACTACTCTCTGGAATTCTCTCCTGAGTAGCAAGATAGCACTTTGTAATGTAGGGAGGGATGACTTTTGCAAATGGGATACCATAAAACTTAAAGTAAGAATTGGAACTGAAAGTAAAATATTAATTTATTTGGCATAAATTTCTGCTTTTTCATGCTGAAGTTTTATTTTGGCATGAAGATAGCAATAACACTAAGCCCTCCACTGGAATCCAAACTGAAGATAGATTATTTTGTCTTTAAAAATTTCATTAGAGAAGACTACATATGGAATAGATGAAAAAATATTTTAATTTAATGGTAAGATTGTCCCTTTTGGAATCATAGAACCTAGATTGGAGGCAGTTTCATTTGTTTGTAGACTTTTCTTTTAGAAAATAGAAATCATGAGATTTATTTAAATGGATGGTTGCAAGAAAAAAATCATGAGAAACTGTGAAATATTTTCAAACAATACGTTTTTTGCAAAACCCAGATATTAAGATAATAAAGAGATTGCCATTTTTTCCATTTAAAAAAATAAATAGTTTCAAAGTATAAATATCCTACTTTCTCCCCAGAGACACTATGAAATAAGGGGAAGATTATGGGCCTTAATGTTAAAACTATCTGAGTTTAACTCTTGATTTGAACACAAGTTAGGGAAAGGAACCAATCGATTTATTTAATGTATTTTCTGGTTATCTATAGCTGTGTAAAAAAACAAACAAAACAAAAAAACCCGGAAACTGAGTGGCTTAAAAAAAAATCACCATTTTATTATATGTCATGATTTTGTGGGTCAGGAATTCAAGTGGATGCAGCTGGTGGTTCCTCGCCCGCCTATGGCATTAGCTGTCTCTCAGTGGGATTCTGGTGGCGGTTGGACTGCTCTGAGGGCCAAGATAGTTTTTTGTCCATGTCTGGAACCAATATTGAAGATGCCTGGAAGGCTGGGGCTGTGGAACAGGATGCTAATGATTGACGTATCCAGCATGTCAGTCTTAGGGGACTTGAACTCCTTACATAGAAGCTGGCTTTTCCCAGAGTAGCATCCCAAAGGACCCAGGGCAGAGCTGCAAAACTTCATCTGATCTAGCCTTAGGTCCCTTCTTTTACATTCTTTCCATCAAGGGAGACACAATGTGTAGCCAAAATTCAAGAAGAAGGGGATTAGACTCCACCTTTTAATCTATCATACCTCTGAGCCTCAGCTCTCCTTTTGTAAAACCTACCCCCAAAGAATTGTGAAGATTCCATGAGACAGTCTTCAAAGTACCTCTCATAGAACCTTACCAAAGAAAATCTCCTCTTTTCTTCTTCATGCATCTGGAGATCATATTTCCCAGTATCACTAGGATAACGGGGAAACACTAAAATAAGCACAACTACCCCTGAGCATTCAGGATCATAGTCAAATGAGTTCATGTACTTTAATTGTAGAAAATGCCTGAGACTCAAACCGTGTAGGATATTTAATTTACTGTAGGCCAATTTTTAGGGTTACTTGTTTTTCCAACCTATAGCAGATTAGGAAGAAAAAAATTAGAAGAGAATGGGACTCCTAAAAAGAGATACAATTGAAGAAACTGGAAGCCGAGGGGAAGAAAAAGTATAAAGCACAGGACTCTAGACCTCTAGCATTGGAGGACTTTTTAATGGAATAATGGAAGGCTATCAGGATCTCAATAACTATTATTTTATATCCTAAGTTACCAATTGCTGTTCCTGATGATGCCAGTAACACAGTTTTTAAAATTTTCTTTTTTTAAATTTTATTTATTTATTTGAGATAGAGAGAGGGCAAGAGAGAGTGAGTGAGCCAGGGGAGGAGCAGAGGGAGAGGGACAAGCAGACTCCTTGCTGAGCACAGAGCCTGATGTGGGGCTCAATCTCAGGACCCTGAGATCATGACCTGACCTGAAACCAAGAATCAGATGCTTAACTGACTGAGCCACCCAGGCATCCCTCCAGTAACACAGTTTAAATTTTGTTTTGTGTCACCTGTAAGTATAAGAGAACGTATAATCTATTTTAGAAAGATTTCTAACCATGATGGTTAAATGTGTATGTCATGTAAAGAATAAGTTTCAAGATTTCCTACTTATGGAGTTTTTTTTCCCCTAATGGTACTATGTAATTGATAGGTTTCAGTGTGATGCTATGACATAACATGGGAAATATCTATAATTTTTTGGCTACCTAGCAGCTGAACGCTGTTTTGATGTTTTTGGAGTTACTTACCTTGAATCTCGGTGAGTTTCTAATAAGTTAGAAAGGGCAGATATTCCCTCTCCTTAGCAACGAGGGCTAAGCCCATGACATAGGCTTAACTAGTCTGCTCCATGAGAGGAACCATGATCTAGTAATGTAAAGAACCAGGGCTTTGGAATATACATTCTGGAGCCCAGTGGTCACCGCATGCTAGCATGCAGGAGCCACGGAGAGACTGGGATAGCAGAAGTGTGCAGCTCCCACAGCTTTGGAATATACATTCTGGTGCCCGGTGGTTGCGGGAGCCGCGGAGAGACTGGGATAGCAGAAGTGTGCAGCTCCCACAGCTTTGGAATATACATTCTGGTGCCCGGTGGTTGCGGGAGCCGCGGAGAGACTGGGATAGCAGAAGTGTGCAGCTCCCACAGCCAGCCACAGTAGAGCAAGCTGTGGTGGACCTGCCAGATTTGTTTGGTTGCAGGATTTTACTCTAATCCTGGCTCATCCTTGCCTTATTATGTGTGCCTTTTTCCAAGCCATGTTCTCTAGTGGTACCTGCGATTCTGTGACTTACTTGACTATCATTTCACTATTTGCTTAGATCAGAGTTGGGTTCTATCGCTTAAATTAAGAATCCTGGTCATTATGGAACTTACTGTTAAGAATGCTTGCAGGCCACAGACATGCAAGGAAGTGGTGGCAGTGGTTTGTGATTCTGGCTCTGCATTAGAATCCCCTAGAAAGTTTGGAAAATACCAGTGCCTCATGCCAACCCAAATCAATCACACTGCATGTCCAGGGGCAGAATCCAGGTATTAATGCTTTAAAAAAATATTTAGATGATTCTAATGTGAGAATTAATATAGAGAAAGAAATTCAATGATTTATGGAGATGGGGATATTAAAGCAGATTAATTTTATGCAACCTGTCCACCCAATTCCCAGTTATGTCCCCAAAGAAGCCCAGAATATATTTCTTTCACCCAGGCTTTGGGTGGCTATAGGCATTTTTGAAAATCACTTTTGTAGCTGTTATAAGCCAGAAATAGTGGAAACATTGCTATTGAGGTGTGTTCTCTGACTTCAATGAAGATAACAGGATTTCAGGTAGCAGTTGCTAACTAGCCATATCTAACTTCTAGAATCAAAGGAAGGCACAGTTATTTTAAGAGTCTGTGAGGCCTGCCTGATGATCACAGTGACTGGTCCAGGTGGGATCTTTGGTATCGCCAAATTAATCGTAGGTTCCTAGGTCTAAAATGGATGAGAAGCCTACAAAATTCTTACTTGATTTGTATAACTGAAAAATTTCCAAGTCTGATGAATGGCAGTCTGACTTGATTTCTTTTTTTACAGACATGGATCTATGTCCAATTTCCAGACCTAAGTTAGTTCACAAAACCAGAGTCCTTGAATAAAATATAGTACCCTTGAGGATAAAACCTCTAACATAGCTAGTACTAACCAAGACTGTAATTCCTAGCCTTCCTCAAGTGTCCTTGGTCAGTTACCAAGTAGCTCAAGGTCCTTGATTAGCTCAGGACAAAGGGCAACGCAGAGACTTTTAAAAGGTTTTTGTTGTTGTTGTTGTTATTGCTTGTATGTTAATTTTAATTATGGGGGACCCAAAATACCCTGGGAGTCAGAACACAAATCGAGTCTTGGTTCATCCAGCATCTGCTAGGCCCTGTGGGACCTTGACACCACCCTGTGGTTATTTTCTCTTTACTGAAGTGTATAGAAGTAAGTAAAGGGTATGCTTAGTAATGGGCAGAATCCACTCTTTTATTTCCTGCCCTAAAAAGCAAGAGCTATTATGATAAAAAGGACTAAATGGAAATCTCTGGAGCTTCCTCTCTCTCCAATAAATAATGTATCTAAGGGAAATACAAACATCAGTACCATTTTCAGTATTGAAATAGACAAGAATAATATGTTCATATTTCCTTTTAATCTGCCAGTTTGCCTATTGCTTAAATATATTGAATATGAACTTTGAGAATGAAAGTGAATTGCTCCTTAATGATGGTTGCTTCTATAGCAGCTGCAGTTTCCAGATGTGGTCTCTTAATGGGAGCAAATAAATAGAGCACCTAGGTCCTGGTATGAAGCTCCCAGTCTGGCTAAGCTTTTTTCTCTATCCAAAAAGCAGAGAATATTACATGTGTCTACTTTCACCTTGAAAAGACACATGCTAACCCTTTATCAGACATGTCATTTACAAATATCTTCTCCCATTCCAAAGGTTGCTTTTTAATTTTGTTGATTGTTTCCTTCACTGTGCAGAAGCTTTTAATTTTGATGAAGTCTCAATAGTTAATTTTTGTTTTTGTTTCCCTTGCCTTAGGCGATATATCTAGTAAAAAGTTATCATGGCCAATGGCAAAGAGATTACTGCCTGTGTTCTCCTCTAGGATTTTAATGGTTTCATGACTCCCATTTAGGTCTTTAATCCATTTTTGGATTTATTTTTGTACTTATAAAACTCAACACCCAAAAAGCAAATAATCCAATTAAAAATGGGCAGAAGACATGAACAGACATTTTTCCAAAGAAGACATCCAGATGGCCAACAGACACATGAAGAGATGTTCAACATCACTCATCATCAGGGAAATGCAAATCAAAACCACAATGAGATCACCTCACACCCGTCAGAATGGCTAAAATCAGCAGCACAAGAAACACCAGGTATTGGTGAGGGTTTGGGGAAAGAGGAACGATCTTACACTGCTGGTGAGAATACAAACTGGTGCAGCCACTGTGGAAAACAGTATGGAGGTTCCTCAAAAGTTAAAAATACAGCTACCCTATGATCAAGCAATTACACTACTAGATATTTACCCAAAGAATACAAATATATAATAAAAAGGGATACATGCTCCCCAATGTTTCTAGCAGTATTCTCTACAATAGCCAAACTATGGAAACAACCCAAGTGTCCATCGACTGATGAATGTATAAAGAAGGTGCAGTGTTTATATATACATATATATATAATGTACATATTATATATATAATAAATATATAATATATAATGTAATATAATAATATATATAATGGAATATTACTCAGCCATAAAAGAGAATGAAATCTTACCATTTGCAAAAATGTGGTTGGAGCTAGAGAGTATTATGCTAACAAAATAAGTCCATCACAGAAAGATAAATACCATATAATTTCACTCATATGTGGAATTTAAGAAATGAAACAAACAGGCATGGGGGAAAAAAAGAGAAAAGCAAACCAAGAAACAGACTCTTAATTCTAGAGAGCAAACTGATGGATACCGGGGGGAGGTGGAGGAGGGGATGGGTTAAATAGATGATGGAGATTAAGGAGTGCACTTGTGATGAGCACTGGATGTTGTATGGAAGTGTTGAATCACTATATTGTACATGCAAAACTAGTATTATACTGTATTAACTAACTGGAATTTAAATAAAACCTTAAAAAATAATAAAAAAAAAGAAAAGACACATGCATGGCAGAGAGTAAAGGTGAATCTCACAAAAATAAAGGGACTCATCAACTTGATGTTAACAGTACAAGGTGATAGCAGGCCCTGAAAGATGAACTTCAAGTGGCTTGAATGTGTCTATTTTGCCACAATGCCATCCTTTCCTCATTTTATATAGTTAGCCTCATAAAGAGTTCCTAGGAAAAGTGGGCCTAGCCTGATTGGAAGTGTACTGTTACAGTGTGAGAACTGACTTCAGGGTTTGCTTTAAGGGAAAATGACAAAGAAAATTTTCCCACTGGGAAGAACCTGGAGCAATACTCCCCGTTGTCCATATGGCCTGGACAGAGAAATGGCTGGAGCTGAGCAGTGACATTGCTCCCTGTGCCTGGTTAAATAGTTTGTGGTGAAGTTAAGAAAATTAAAGGAAGAGTGAAAAAAGAAGTAAAAAGTATAATGAATATGTGTTTGGATGTAAGACTATCTGATTCAACATGAAAATTCATCAGAAGGTCCCTAGTAGGGAAAACTATTAGAAACATATAGAAAATATGGGCGCCTGGGTGGCTCAGTTGGTTAAGCGACTGCCTTCGGCTCAGGTCATGATCCTGGAGTCCCAGGATCGAATCCCGCATCGGGCTCCCTGCTCGGCAGGGAGTCTGCTTCTCCCTCTGACCCTCCTCCCTCTCATGCTCTCTGTCTCTCATTCTCTCTCTCTCAAATAAAATAAATAAAATCTTTAAAAAAAAAAAAAAAGAAAAAGAAACATATAGAAAATATGACCCTCAAGTAGAAATATAATCACAGATTGATTATATTAGACACTTCTGTGTAGAAAAATTATCATGCACTGGGATCTCCTTGCCCTGCTTTTCATGGGCTTGACAATTCATGAACTTACTCGTTTCCGTTTACATCATCATGAAGTTTGCATACAATCTTGCTTTTGACCAAGGAACTCACTTCACTGGGCAGTTGCCCATCAGACTCACTGATTTCATCATATACTCTTTGATCTGCTAACTGTTGGTCTTTCAGAATGGTGGCATGGTTAAATAATTATTATGTCTGTTAAGAGGTCATCATTCTGTGTTCAGGGTATTGTCCTCTAGGATGCATTGGTACTCTTTTTTTTTTTAAAGATTTTATTTATTTATTTGACAGAGACACAGCGAGAGAGGGAACACAAGCAGAGGGAGTGGGAATGTGAGAGGGAGAAGCAGGCTTCCCGCGGAGCAGGGAGCCCGATGCGGGACTCAATCCCAGGACCCTGGGATCATGACCTGAGCCGAAGGCAGCCGCTTAACCGACTGAGCCACCCAGGCGCCCTGCATTGGTACTCTTAACCAAAAATTAATATAGGGTGATGTATGTCTCATGAATTGAAGAACTAGTTGATGGAACTGGGAATGGCACGCTCTCAGTGACATCTGATTATGGCTGGAAATATTTCTTTTCCTGTCCCTAAAACACTGTGCTCTACTAGTGTAGAGGTGTTTATACTCAAGGGAGAAATGTTGCTATCAAAGGACCCAGAAAGTTCTTTGTTGAATTAAAAGATAAGACTTCTACCTAGCTGTTTTGGCCTCTTCAAGGAGCTGAGTTATCAATCAAAAAGGAAGGCTATAATGCTAGTTCTAATGATTGGTCATGACAGTCAATGGTAATAACATAGGTGATATACATTAAAGGATGGAAACTGTGTGAGTAGAACTCATGTAATACTTTGGCTTCCCCTAATAATACCTTGTCAAATAGCATAAGTTAATGCTATTCTAACAAGGCCCTTTATAAATAAGCATTTCCTCACTCCACTGGGAAAACTCTAGTCAGCTAGCTGATGAAAAAAATTATGAGAAAGAAGGAAGGGGGAGTCATTAAAACAGAGCACCTTTATGAGTAGCTATAGAGACACAATTGTAGTTTTTTCCCACATTTTCTTCTTTGCCATATCATTGTGTGCATGTTGTGTGTGTGTACATGTATATGTGTGTTTCCTCTTAGTTCCTTTTACTTTCTCTCTCTTTTATATCAGCTTGGTGGTAGTTAAATTTAGTTTAGTACACATATCACAGAATATTGAAATAGGTTCTTAGCAGACCTCTATTTGTAAGACATCCAGGATTTTCAGCAGAATGTTGATTAAAATCAAGATCATCACTCCCTAAATAAGTGCTATAGATGTTTTCAGCATACAGGTGATAGTTACAGCATTAATTATGTAGCAACATTTTTTAAACCTTAAAAATTTGAAGAAAATTATTTGGGGATATTGTTCAATCAAAGGGATGAATTATAGTAATTATTTAAGTTTTTTCCCCTTGCAAGTCATCTTAACTCCCCTTCTTATATTTGGGAATGGCCCACCTCATGAGGTGAAGTACCACCCCTCTCTTTACGGAGTTTGAAAATCAGATACTTAGTGGCCTAGCCTTTTTTTTTTTTTTTTTAAGATTTTATTTATTCATTTGACAGAGAGAAACAGTGAGAGAGGGAATACAAGCAGGGGGAGTAGTGGGACAGGGAGAAGCAAGCTTCCTGCCGAGCAGGGAGCCTGATGCGGGCTCGATCCCAGAACCCTGGGATCATGACCTGAGCCGGAGGCAGACGCTTAATGATTGAGGCACCCAGGCGCCATCTTTCTTTCAGCTAGAATGGAAGCACGTAACACAGGCTTGGCCTATTAGATGCATCCATCTGCATGGATGATTAATGAGTCAGGCAAGCAAAAGGAATGGAGATGCCACTTTGGCAGTGAGGAGCTGCGGCAGCAGCAACAAGATCAAGTTTCAAGGAGCATCTGTGACAGCGGTGACAGCAGTCCAGGAATGGCATCAAGTATCCAAGGCTGGCGTTAGGTTTTTCGGGGACTGACTTCCTGGCATGACTTGAGCTATGATCCTGACTGCTGGTTCACTCTTTCATTCCTCTCTTTTTCCGTGTCCGTTTCTCCCCCTCCCCCTGAGCTTTCTAGAAATTCAGGAAATCTTTGTAGATGTTCAGGGCGGCAGCATATGCTTTAAATAATTTTTTAAAAAATGGTTAAGTCTGCAAGAGCTTTTTTTCCTGTTGTATTCAACAAAAACTGAGAAGGAATGAAAGGAGACAGACCCAAGAAAGGTCTGTATCTCGCTTAGATTCAGGCTAGGACAATGGCCGTGGTAGGTGGACATTCAATTATAATGTGCTAGAATTACAGTTATAGACCAGCATTGAGCTTTTGCTCACCTACACTTTCCATATGTGAGAGACATAGCAAGCGAGTGAATTGGTACAACTGTGCATAACTGAGTTCCTAGAGAGTTTTTGTAGTAACTCATTAAATTAAATTTCCGTTTGTAGAAGGAGACTTTCACGTTTCAGACTATAGATCTTTTTGTGCTAAAATCTGAACACCTAGAGATTGAGGCAGGCAAGCTGATACAAATTCATGTTTCTGCTTTAATTTATCAGTTTCAACTAACTTTATGCATTCATTGAGAAGTCACACATACTAATTCAGGTACTGCCACTTGTTAATTATATACATGGGCCACCAATCCCAAAGATGTGGTTGTTGGCTAGGTCTGTGGAGACATGTCCTCTGCCAGTATTCAATGGTACTGACTTTCCTTATGGAAGAGCTAACTTCCCTGTTTTGTTCATGTCACCTGGGCTCAGTCCAGCTATGGTACCAGTTGTCTCACCCATTACAAAACAGGTTGATTATCATTTCCTTAAACCTAGTAGTCTGGTTTAGACACTTAATCATAAAGGGGCATGGTATTTTTCTTCCATCTTTGCTTTCATGAAATATGTAATTATTTGTAATATACCTTCAGTTCACTGGAAGGTGATTCTTCACCAGTTACTTATTTATACTACAATTTAAATTATTTAATTAAATTAATTTCAAGCAACTCAATCTACATTCATGTCTATAAAGAAATTTTACCTTTGTTCCCAAGATATTTTAGATTAGCCTATTCTTTATTTTATAGATTCCTTGGCTGCAACCAAAAGCAGTGATCTGTTCAATACTGTAGGGGAACTCTAGGTTCACTCTGGGAGTGAAACTCACTTACTAAAACTCTATACTCTTAGTCCTTCTGAATCCTGGAGGAAGTGAAAGACAACGCATAGTCAGATATTCCTTCACTCAAAACATATTTATTGAGTGTTTCTATAATTCAAGCAAGCACTATTTTAGGTAAAGAGAACGTGAAAATGAAGTCTTTGCCCTTAACAGACTGGTGAGGACATGGGCACATATGAAACTAATGATAATACATTGGAATAACTGCTATTAGGGGTATGTGTAACGGATCATGGAAGCCCTGAGGGTTTGTAAATACCTAATATGCAGAGTCAGTTAAGGGCTTCATAAAGAAGTGATGTCCGACCTTGGTCTTGAAGGTACAGTAGGAGTTCAGTAAAGAGAACTGGAAAGGAACCCCAGTTGTTCCAATCATTCCAGGTGAGACCAACATAGAGCAGCCAGTCCCAGGTGATAGCCAGCCTGTCAGGCATAGGAGTGAAAACATCAAATTCCAGCTGACGACAAATATTTGAGAGAAGCCCACAGAGACCAGCAGAAGACCTGTTGGTCCAGTTTGCCTCTTATGGCTTCATAAGTTAAATAAATGTTGTTTTAAGACACTGCGTTTTGGGGTGGCTTGTTATGCAACAATGGATAACTGATACAATCATATATGCGTTCTAGAAAGATTAATGGAAGAGTCATAGAGGGTGAATTACAGGGATGAGGGTGAATCAGGTAGAGCATTTTGGAAACAATTGGAAGAGCTCAGGAAAGCCCAGTTGCTATTACTCAGGAGCCTTTATGCCAGAAGCCTGGAACTCAGAGCCTTCTCTTGGGGTCTTGTGCAAATAAGCAGGATCCTGTCCAACCTCTCCTGAGTACAGCATATCCTCTAGCTTCAAAGGCTGCTGATTTTCTTAATATGAATGAGAGTCAAGTGTGAAATAATTCTATTGCTAGTGGACTCACCTGGGCTAACATCCTCTTAGCAGAACTGCATCCAGGCCATGGCAGCCTCATTCTGCAACTCTGGGGAATCTCCTTTCTTCTTTCCACACCGGCATTTATTTGAATTCCCCAAGGTCTTACTCATTTGGGAAACTTGTTGACAGCTAAACTCACTGAGTCTTTCTTATATGTCACTCTTTTTTATTGTGCAAAATTTTAACCCCTGATTCATCTTCTCCCACAGTGCTAATTCCCTTCTGCTTTCTCCCATGATGCAACCTCCCATTCTGTCCAACCTTTTCTACTGTACCCCCTGTGAAGACAAATCCTCTGTTTCTTCACTGAATGTTTCGCCTATTGTTCCAAGCTTAAGTCTGATTTTACTTTGAGAATATTCTTCTCACAAGTCTCTCAAAGAAGGCTTTTCATCTTCTATACCCCATGTATCTTAGAATTGGGAAATGAAACAGTGCCTTTCCTACCACTCCACTCTAACTATTCTTGAAAGGTAATCAATGACCTGCTAGTTGATTGAATCCAGTGGATATTTTCGGTGGCATTGGGCCTTCTTGATCACTGTCTTTGAAATACTCTTTTCCTTTGTAGTCCTTAACATTCCTCCTACCTCTCTAACCTTTCCCCTTGAGAATATTTTGTTTGTTCATCTTCTTCTGTCTATCCCTTAAATTTTTGTGCTATTTACTAGTACATGCAAAGTCCTCTTCTGATTTACATAATTTATAAAACTTCCTTGAGTGATCTAATTTTTTCATGGCTCCAACTACCAAGTGTATGTCAATGCCTTAAATGAAGCATAGTTTTCTCCTGAGATTTGATTCATATGGTAACTTCATGTGGATATTCCAAAGTTAAAGTCAACATATTCTTTAAACTATTTCTGTTTCTGTGTTTTTCTCTCTCTCCCCCATCCTTCCACCACCCCCCCATTTCATTTAGTAGTACCAGAATCCAACACAGTTGCCTAAACCAAAACCTGGCTCCCACATCTCTACTTCTACCCAATCACCACGTCCTACTGAGTCTGTCTTCTAAATATCTCTGTGATCTGTCCAGTTATCTCTATTTGCATTGTCACCATTCTAGTGCATATCAGTACCATCTCATTTCTAGATTAATTCAAGATTGGGCTCTCCCCCTTTTTTTTTCCTGTTGGGATTGAAAGATAGAGGAATGCATCTGATAGATTAAGAGATCCCTAATCAAGCCCAGCTTTTCAGGAAAGGGAAGTTGAAGGGAGGAGTCTGAGATGGACATTGGGCCCTGGGTCATTTTGGGGGAGAGCTGATCTAGGGCACCATCCAGATGCCACAACCCAGCTGAAGTGGGTGCTTCTTGGAAAGAAGGATGTGGTTGAATTAAAATATATCTTTTACTAGAAAGCTTCAGAACTTGGGTCTCAGTTAGTTTTACTGTGGGACACCCCTGATGCATATCAGTGAGAGAAGGCTCGTCTTCCTCTGTGTGATAGGGAATCACTGTGGCTGGGCTGGATGAGCCAGGATGCCAACAGAAGGTGGAACACTGAGGGAAGCCAGGGAAGGTGGCTCGTTGGGCTCATGTTTTTGTAGATAGCCAGGGCTTAATCAAGAAGCAACACTGACACTGATTTCCTAAAGGTGTCATCTAGCAAGGCACTAGGAGCCCAAAAGAGTAGAAACCTGGTCAGGCTCTAGCAGTGCTCCACCATCAACAACAGAACAATTGTGTAGAAGATGGTGCTATCTGGTGCTAGCTTCAGAAGCTGTCATGACAGAAGCTTTGAGGCAGAGCTTCCCAAACTCTGGCAAGTGGTTACTGATGGGTTGTTGAGCCCATCAGCCCTTGGGATGGATGGGTGGATGGGCAGATCGGCAGAGACATGGGCAGCTAGAGTTCCCAGGCTCGTCCGTTCGATCATTTGTCCTAACATTTCTAACGGTATTATTTTCCTCAGTGCTATGATAAGATAAATATTGGAAACTTATATGATTTAAGGAACCCCTAACCATCTGCTAGACTAAGTGATAGCTCCATTCCCTCTATATTGCATATTGACTAATACCTGATGCAAATCAAAGGCTCACAGCTCAGAAGCTCCTCTTGCCACATTGGTTGTTAGCTTAATATACACAATACAGTCAGCTCTGTCTGTTTCCAGTCCTGTTTAAGCCAGTTATATTTTACTCATTCATAAAAAAATGAATGGATGAAGTCCCTTCTTCCCCCTTGAGACAGATTGTTGAATAAGACTTATGAATTTTGTATTTCCACGCAGCTTATTTTATCAGTGAGGGAGCAAAACAATAAACACATGAGTTACTGTGGGGCGCCTAGGTGACTCAGTCGGTTGGACATCCGACTCTCGATTTTAGCTCAGGTCATGATCTCAAGGTCCTGGGATGAAACCCGCATCAGGCTCCACACTCAGCAGGGAGTCTGCTTGAGGATTGTCTCTCTCCCTCACCTGCGGCCCCTCCCCCCTGCTCTCACACTCTCTCTTTTTCTCTCAAATAAATAAATAAATCTTTTTTAAAAACCACATGAGTTACTGTAATTATAACTTTAATTAGATATCCAGTACAATAATGAAATATGAATTTTTAAAGGAAGGGAGTTGCTATTATGAAATTAAATTTGGAAAACGTGATGAAGGTGATTGTTTAAAATTGCTGTTGAATTAGTTTTAAAGCAAGAAACCTTAACAAAATTAAGGAGAAATTATAATTCTAATTCTACATTTGGCTTGCTTCACAGGAGTCTTTTTTTCACTTCACTTTAGAGAAACTGAAACCTGAAATCATATACTATGTGTGTGATGGTGATTTTTACAGAAAAGACAGCAGGGGTCTTATTAACAAGACCGTGAGTCCACATTTAAGAAACTGTGGGGTTAGTATGTACTTACATGTTTTCAATTAAAATGCAATGTTTGTAGCACAAATATATTATTTTAATGATTGCCAGTCTTAATTAAATTTTTAATTAATTAAACTATATGAATTGCTTTGGATAAGAGGGCTTCTATCCTAATTCATTCAATAAATATTTATTGATCATCAAGTTCTTCATTGCTCTATTGAAGATATTTTGGGAGGTGCAAAAATAAGACAAGAATCCCATCCTTAATGGACTGGTAGCTTGAATGAGATAAATACAAACAGCTCAAAGGTAGGGGGTAATAAGACAGACAATGCCCTTCAATTACTGGTCCCTCCTCAAAAATGCTAATTAGCATCCTCAAATATTTCTTAAAAATATTATTTTCAAGACTTTATGTTAAAAGTTATGAACTTTTGTATATTGTCTGAATCAGGCTTATCAACCATTATTCTAAATCACTCTTCCAGTAAAAGTACAAAGCAATAGCCAATACTGGAATGTTTCTAGATGTTAATAAATACAACGTAAGTGGGTCTTATATTTCATGTAATTAACCTGACACGATGTCTATATGGGACTGATGGTTCTTTTCTAAGTAATTAACTAAGGAAGGAATGCAGCAGGCTTCTAATGCCACTCGATAGCAGAACCACACACTCTGAATTCCCCCAGCACTTGTCTCTGCTGCTGCTCTGTCATTAATTGAGAGCTCCCTTTCATAGCTTTTCTGTCTGGAAACAACAGTTAACTATACTTTGGATGAACCTTGAGGACATTATGCTAAATGAAATAAGCCAGTCATGGGACAAATACTGTATGATTCCACTTACATGAGATATCTAAAACAGTCAAATTCATAGAATAAAAGTGGAATGGTGGTTTGCCAGAGGCTGGCGAAGGGGGAAATGGGGAGTTACTAATCAATGAGTATAAAGTATCAGTTTTGCAAAAGAACTGAATAAGCTCTAGAGATCTGCTATAGGTGGTCCTATGGACAACAGTAATGTATTATACGCTTAAAAATTTAGGAAGATAGATCTCATGTTAACTGTTCTTAACAGAGTAAAATGAAATGAAAAACTTAGTTATATATTCAGCATCTAGCAAAATAGAAACTCATTATTACTACTGAACTTTTTTTAAACAGTTTCAGAATACTTTCACATACATCTCACTTCAAATTTGTGCTTCCCACTCACCTTCTAGCTCTTTCTCTAAGTGAGATGAGAGAGTCAGTTTATCTTGTTTCACTAACCACAATTACCAAATCAGGTCAATTTTAACTCCTAAGTCTCTCTCTCTCTCCCCTATGTTTTGTATGTTTTTATTTTATTTTTTTTAATTCCTTGAGTATTTTAAAAAACAGCCTTATTGGAGTGTAATTGATATATGATAAACAGCATCTATTTAATGTGTACAATTTGATACATTTTGATATAGGCATTCACCCACCGTACCATCACCAATCTGAAGATAATGAACTCTCCATCATTCCCAGTTTCCTTGTGTTCTTTGTAATCCCTTCCTTCCATCCCTGCCCTGCCCCAAACCCAGTGAACAGCTGATCTGTTTTCTGTTTCAGATCCCAAGGCCAGGCTCAGAGGTGGTAGGTAAGGAGCCATGGATGGTTAGAAGTAACCCCTGCTTGCTTACCCGATGAGATTATGGAACTGGTTGGGGGTTGATTCAGAAGTCAGCTTCCTATTTCTTGTCCAAACTGTACAGATTGCTCATAGTGTAGTGTTCAAAGTGCTAGCCATGGATGTGACCAAGAAAGGGGTTGCTCATAAAATGACCCAGGCATGTACCCTAAGAAAGAAGGTAATGTTGGCTTAAGAGCTGTATGAAGGGTTAGTGGGGGAGGATTTCTGAATGTGTAGGTCAAGTGAGAGGAGCATAAAGTCTAAGATTTGGGACACAACATAGAGTTGGTTTAAATTAAGAAATTGCCCTATGAAAATGCCACAAATCAGTGTTGGGGGTTTATGGAGAGCTACTAGTAACAGTGGAGGAAAGTGAACATAAAGTAGTGATGGAAGTAAATAGACATATATGTAGCTTGTAAAATTATATTTGAGAGTTAGAAGGTACCTCAAAAATCATCTAGTCAATGTTCTTATTTTAGTCATGAAAGTGAGATACTCAGGATCACCCATCTCACTTGTGGCAGACCTGGAGCTAGGAGCCAAACCTCCTGATTCTGAATTTGTAGGAATTTTTTTCTCAAGGAATTAATATTGTGCTAGATAATGGCTAAACATATCAGACGGTGCTAAAATTAACCGCTGTGATTGACAGTGAGATCCAGAAGTTTGAAAGTCCTGAGATCGTGGTTGCAGGTCCTTTTTTCGTAGTGACTAAGTGAAAAATACTCTCTGCTGGCTCTTGAATAGTCCTAAAATCACTGGGGCAAGGGAACAATCTGTATTTGTAGACTTTTGAGAATAAGAATTGTTTTACATTGTGCTGATGGTGTTATTAAGAGTATAAAATATGTAGCTACATCCAATATGAGGTTATTTTCTATCTCCTGTCAGACAGAATTTCCCTGTATATGGGGCAGAAAGTGGAGTAATAATATTAATCTCGGCTGCATTTATTTGAATCCTTTGGGCATCTGTCCATCCTCTACATACTTTCATTTCCAATCACACTCATAGATCTGTGAGGTGAAACCATAGAGAGAACTAATTCTATTTTCTTAACCTCTCCCACTTCATAGATTTGTTCCTTTCCTTGGAGTAGATCAAACTGACTCATAGAAAACATTTACTAGAAACCAGAATGAACCTGTTATTGTTTAGGCCTACTTGTTTAAAAAATGTTTGTGTGTCTGATTGTATATGATTCTATTTATATCTATGTATATACCTGTTCATTTAAATATTTTTCTACTCTGTCCATAGCTAAGTACATTTCTTACTTACTTTGGTCTGATCAATATGCGAAAGGACCTCTGTGAATATCCTGATAATATAATGGCCCTTTCTTCTTATCTATTTAGTCCTATGATATGTAGGAAAACTAAAATTCTGTGTTCCTGTTGCATGTGCTTTTCCATGTGTAATCACACTCCCATGTGACTATCACCAAAGAAACACCAAGTGAAAATCTTAATTTCTTTCAAGTCCAAGGAAGATGACATGATAAACAGCCAAGTTGTCTTTCAGTTACCTCTAATTATAAGGCAAGAATTATATTTATAAAACATTAGAACTTTTCCAAGTTTCCCACATTTTCCTTATTCATTGGCTATCCTGTTTTTGTTTTTGGTGATTCTTCCTTCTCTCAAACTCACAACTTCCCCCGGTCCTTACTCAGGGCCCTTCTCTTCTGGCTACACACTTTCTCTGGGAGATCTCATCCATTTCCATGGTTTTAAATACCATCTTTAAAAGATGACGCCAGTCCCTACTGTACCTAGAATTCTAGACTGATATAGCCAACGGGTTACTTGACATTTCCACTTAATATCAAATAGGCGTCTCAAACTTAACATGGCCCAAAGTCTTACTTTCCTGTTCCCCCAAACCTGCGCCTCACTCATCTTCCTCATTTAAGTAAACACCATAGTGTATATCTCTCCCAAATTAAGCCAAAAATCAACTATTTTTTTATTCCAGTTTTCCTCATAATCACAGATCCAATCCTTTAGACACAATGTCCTTATTGGTGTTCTTGCTTCGACACCTGCAGCCCTAGAATCTTTTCCACTTGTTGACCCAGAGTGATCATATCACAGTTGTTTTTAACTCCCTCATCACTGCTGATCATAATTAGAATAAAATCCACTCCTTACCCTGCTTTATCAGGCATATCTAGACCCTGCCTGTCTTTACTCGTTTGACAAATTCCATGCTGCTTTCCCTCTTGCATACCACACTTCAAACTTACTAACCTTATTATTTTTACCAGTTTCTGCCTTAGAGCCATCATACGGGAACTCTCTTCTTCCTGATATTTATGCTCTCTTCTTGACATTCAGAACTAAGCTTAAATGCCAGTTTTTAGAGTGGTCTTCCTGACCACCCAAACTAAAGTAATACACTCTTGAACATTATCATCTGATTTTTTTAAATTCCAGTGTAGTTAACATACACTGTTAAATTAGTTTCAGGTATACAATATAGTGATTCAACAATTCTATACATTACTCAGTGCTCCTCATGACAAGTGCATTCTTAATCCCCTTCGCCTGTTTCACCCATACCCCCACCCAGCTCCCCTCATGTAGGTAGCCATCAGTTCTCTATAATTGAGTCTGGTTTTTGTTTTGTTTCATTTATCTCTTTTTTTGTTTTGTTTCTTAAATTCCACATATGAGTGAAATCATATGGTATTTGTCTTTCTCTGACTTATTTCATTTAGCTTAATACTCTCTAGCTCCATCCATGTCAATATAAATGGCAAGGTTTCATTTTTTTGATGGTTAATTTTTCCTTTTATATATATATAATATACATATATTATATATAATATATATGCCACATCTTCTTAATCTATTCATGAATCAGTGGCCACTTGGGCTACTTCCATAATTTGGCTATTGTAGATAATGCTGCAACAAGGCAGAGATGTTTGTATCTTTTCACTTTAGTGTTTTTATCATCTAATTTTAATAATTACATAGTGCTGGTTACTAGTTAATATTTCTTCTCAACTGTGCAATTCTTTAAACTGTAAATTTCATGAATGCAGATTTTTATTATCAGTGCCAGGCACTTAGTAAACCCTCTACTTTTCTATCTATATTAAAGAAATAAATGGTTATGTTAACTCACATGAATTATAGCCCTTAAAGAAAAATTATCGTCTTAAATTTTCTAAGAATAATTACTTTGTTTCAATCTACACTCATGAAGAATTTCATTTTGTGATGCATACAATAACTATGGAGTTCTAAATGCCTAAACTATTTCAACTGAAATGATCCCTGTTTTACAATTTTTTATTGATTGTTTTATAAAAAACTCCAAACAGAATAATATATGTAAGATGAGATGCTGAGATGCATTCAAAACTACCAATGGACATACATTTAAAAAAAAATCTTTTAATATCTTTTATTATACACTTTCTTACAGCCACTGGACAAGGTCCATATACTGCATTAAATTCTTGTAAAATATAGGTTTTCTCCTGAAGAAGGATAATTAATTTGAGCAGTGTAAACAGAAAGCATATTGTTGTGCCATTTTTGGAAGAAATCCTCTGTGAGCTCAGTGGCTAATTAAAAGTCTGTGCCAACGTTTAGCAACTCAGTAACTATCAAAAAACCCAATAACATCTTTCTGCTCTCTCTCTTTTTTTTTTTTTGTATTTTAACAAGTTCTGTCAATGCCAGAGAAATCTACTATACAATGTGTATGTAGAAGTAACTGTTGCAAATAGTCTTACCTAAGAATGAAGGCAGTTTACCAAAGAGGTGATACATATAGATTAGAAATAAAACACTATTAAAGTGAATAGCTGGATGTTTATGAAATGCATTCATCAAATAAATGCACATTTTCTGTCATCTCTAACAGTGATATTTCCATTAGAGTCTTATTCATGCACTGCATTTAAGGTATCTGTCAATTTAAAGTGGCTTCATTAATCACTGCATATTTAATCATTTGATATAAAGCAACATTTTCTCTCCCATAGTTATATGTTTACTTAATCATCAATTTATGTATGTACAAGTTTACACAATTTGGTTTGGATGGCTATTTTGGCTTTTGTATGAGATAATTGAGATAAGCAATTGGCTTTTCATGTTGGAGATTTAGGGCTTGACATTTGTGACATCTTCCAGAGTAACACGGTAAGAGCCAAAGGCTTTCATGTGCAAGACTGCTTTGGGGGTTTGTCACAGGCAGGGTGGACTTGCACAAAATGGTGAATTAGAGATCTCCATTACGAGCTGTTTCAAGTGTTCTTTTTCGTTCAGACACCCACCCTCACTGGACATGGTGGTATAAAGCTGAAACTTAAAGCTCAATATTCTGTACTGCCTTGACATTTGATGAAATCAGGAGGGCTCCTTCAGCCTAACTGCAAGTGCCCACCTACTCTGCTCCTGCTGGATAAGTTCCCCAAACCGTACACGTTTCTTTAGTAAGGGGACCAGGTGAAGTTCCTGTTTATCCCTGAGCAGTAGGTTTCGGTTCCCCGATGACCCGTGGAATTATTCAAACAAGCTAGTCACATTCTCCCACCAGAAAGGGGGCAGGGCACTTCATTCTCTTGCTACTACAAAGTCCGCAGCCCCTGTTGTTCACTCTGTTCCCAAGTACAATCCTGTGTGACCCTCCATGGCATGCAGTGCCCTCCTCCCTCCGAGCTGTAAGTGTATGTGACTAATAAACTGCTCTCATCTTATCTGTCCGGTGTCAGATGTCCTGTGTTTGCCCATCCCCATTGCCCTAAGGCAGAAATTCTTTCCCCATAAAGAGGGTGAACAGGAGGTGATCAGAACAGGTGATGCTCCCTTGCTCCCCACCCCATGTACTCTCTGGCCTTTCTCCAATATGCTGTGACCCAGCATCCTTGGATGCCTTGCTATGTCACTGCTAACCTTGTACTGGAAATAACCCCCCTCTTGTATCTATCCCCTAAGGGTCAAACAAGGCATGCAGCTGATTTTTTAAAATATTAAGATTTAAAAAAATTTTATAGTAGACACACAATGTTACATTAGTTTCAGATGTGCAACGTAGTGATTGGACAACTCTATATGCTATGTTTGCACAAGTGTAGCTACCGTCTGTCACCATACAATGCTATTACAGTACCATTGACAGTATTCGCTATGCTAAACCTTTCATCTCCAAGAATATTAAGAATTTTAATGCTGAGAAGCAAGAGGGCTGTCAATGGAAAGCTGATGCGCCTGAGAGCATACATAGGAAGAAATGGCCTGCTTTGCATCTACCCACACCCTTTGAGGATGTTTTGGACATTTGCTGATCAAACTGGTAAAGAGAGGCAGAAAAGAGAAAGTAAATGATATCCTGAATAAATGACAATGGCTAAGCTTTGCCAAGCGCTTCCACGTACCATGATCTAAGACTTCTGCATGCATGTTTTCATTTAATTCTTTTTTAAAATTTTATTATGTTATATTAGTCACCATACAATACATCATTAGTTTTTGATGTAGTGATCCTACAATAGGTTTATGAAGTAGTACAGTTGTCAAAGATTAAAAACAAACAAACAAACATATAAAACTCTAAGGACTAGAGAGTTAAATAAGTTGGCCAGAAGTAGAAAGTGGTAGAGGTAAGGTTAGAGCCTGTCTGTCTGAATCCACATCTTGGATCTTGAAAAACACCCTGCCCTGCAATGAATATTAACGTATATGCATGCATGGTAAGTCACACAAATCACACAACAATTTTCAGCTCCCCATTTACACATGATGCAGTCTTGAACCAAGTGCCTGATCTCTTGTTTCCTCTTTAGTGATAAAAACCAGTGAACAAAAAGCACCTTAGGGAGCTTTATAAGGACTTACTGACATAACTGAAGTTAAAGCATGTGGGATGTTATAGTTGTTAAATTTGTATTTATTCCTAACCTCCTTTTTCTTCACTTAATCACACATCCAGTGAATATACTCTGAGTGCCTAATATGTGTTAGCTATTTGTTCTGGATATTTGGAATACGTCAGCCAAAAAAAGCAACGGACCCTGCCCTCATCCACTTCATACTCTATGTTCTAGATAAATTCCAAATGAATCAGAGTCAAATATAAAATATAAAACCATGCAATGACTAGAGTTGAGTACTTTGTCATCTAAACATGGGGACGTCTTTTCTTACTGTGATTTAGTATACAGAAGAATTAAGGAAAAATACTGATGCATCTGATGATTTTTTAGAAATGTTTTTTATGCTTGGAAAAGATCACCAAATATAAATACAAATACAAATAAATAGCAGAATTGAAAAAGAAATCAAAACTTATATAAAGAACTTTTTCAAAAAGAAAGAGACTAGTAGCTTCATTAAAAAACAAATTAGAAAAAAATATAAGTATAATGCTAAGCGAAATAAGTCAGTCTGAGAAAGACAAATACCCTATGATCTCACTCATGTGTGGAATTTAAGAAACAAAACAAATGATCAAAGGAAAAGAGAGAAAGAGAAAGACAAACCAAGAAACAGACTCTGAAACAGAGCAAACTGATGGTTACCAAGGCGAGGTGGGTGGGGAGATGGGTGAAGTAGATGATGGGGATTAAAGGGTACACTTATCATGATGAAAAAAAGTTGACAAAAAAATGAATTAGAGATTAGAACAGATAGTTCATAGAATAAAAATGCAAATAGTTTTCAACCTAATAAAAACATATTCAACTTTTTTGAAAATAAGAGAATTGGAAATTAAAACTAAGATACCATTTGTCAATGATTAGTTTAGCAAATTCCAAATGTTTGACAATATACTCTGTTGGTGTGGCAGTGGGGAAAAAGATACTCTTGTATATTTACAGTGGGAATACATTGGCAATATTTAGCAAAACTACATATATGTTGTTGGAGAATATCATCAAAAAGATGTGATGGCTGATTGGCCCTTGGGTTGAACCTGGGCACTTGAAGCCTCCTCACTCCATCCCCTGTCCTTGGAATGTGGGTTCTGCTTGCCTTTCCCGCTCCCAGACATTGCTCCAAGGACAAAACCTTGAGATAGTGATGTGTTGAGAGCACCTGCATGATCCAGTTAGGGCTTCTTTATAAACTTCTAAGATTTGGTGGTCGGATACAGGGATCCATCTATCTTGCTGCCGCCCAAGAGAAGCCTCGTATGTAAGTTCCCTTTGCTTATTAAAACTGCCACCCAGCAACCTGGAGTGGCCTGCCTTTTTCTTTGGTCTCTTCCTGCTCTCCATGTATGGGGGCCAGTTGCAGATTACATTTGGGAAGTTCCTGAGAGGGTTGCAAACCAATCTATGTTTACCCTTTGACCTTGCAATCCTATTTCTAGGAATCTATCCCCATAATATGCTGACATTTTGTTGGTTTTATTGAAGCCTAGAGTTTTCATCATGGGAGAAAGTAAATATAGATCAAGGTCAATAAAGTCAAGCAAAAATTTTATCATTTGGGGGTGCCCTGGCTGGCTCAGTCAGAAGGGGATGTGACTCTTGATCTCAAGGTTGTAAGTTTGAGCCCCATGTTGGATGTAGAGATTACTAAAAACAATAAATAAATTTAAAAAAAACCCTTGTAGTTCTAAATTTGAAGTATGAACTTAATGTATTGAACTTATGTGTTTATAAGTGTTTTTTATTTTAATTTTTATGTCCCAGCTCTAAACATGGAGAAAGTGTAGAAAGAATAAAAGACAAATTTCTTTCATGAGTGTTCTGTAGTTCCTAGAGTATAGATCCTTTACCTCTTTGGTTAGGTTTATTCCAAGGTATCTTATGGTTTTTGGTGCTATTGTAAATGGAATCATTTCTCTAATTTCTCTTTCTACAGTTGCACTGTTAGTGTATAAGAAAGCAACTGATTTCTGTGCATTGATTTTGTATCCTGCCACATTACTGAATTGCTGGATGAGTTCTAGTAATTTGGGGGTGGAGTCTTTTGGGTTTTCCACATAAAGTATCATGTCATCTGCAAAGAGAGAGAGTTTGACTTTTTCTTTGCTAGTTTGAATACATTTTATTTCTTTTTGTTGTCTGATTGCTGTTGCTAGGACTTCTAGTACTATGTTGAACAATAGTGGTGAGAGTGGGCATCCTTGACGTGTTCCTGATCTTAAGGGAAAGGCTCTCAGCTTTTCC
>NC_138369.1:170530956-170547173 GCF_054177405.1 Leptonychotes weddellii
ATGAAGTTTGAGTTGGAGATACGGTTTCTGAGGCATTTTGACTTGTCTTCTTAAATGCTTTATTTTTTAAACACAATTTATTTGGATCAAACCATTGGGACCACCAGTATTGCAGTAGGACCTGGGTAGGGACTGGAAGTGCTTGGCAGGGCAGCAGCAACCTTACTCCTTTTATATAGTGTGCACCCTTGTGCAGATGCATTTAAATTTTACACTGTGGGGAAGGGATGATTTTTATAATGCTGCAGTAGAATTGGATTACTTAGCTGTGTTCTTGTCTGATATAGAAAATAAATGTTTGCATTATTTCCACATAGGGGAAAAAAAAAATCACCATAATTGCCAACCTTACATGCTAATCCTACAAAAGACAGGAAAGCTGTCCCCCACCCCCCCCCAAAAAATGATCCTGCACAAAATGTCAATATTGCCATCGTTGAGAAACCCTGCTACAGGGGAGGAATACTCATAGAGCATGTTCAAAAATAAATGTTTGGCCAAGAAATTAACTGGCATATATGAGAGTAGAATAGAAGCCTTCATAACTCCTCCACAGTGGATGCCCATCCCCCAGTTGAGACAACAAAAATATCTCCAGATATTGCCAAATGTCCACTGAGGGCTCCAAATTGCCTGCCATCGAGAACCAGTGCTCTGAGATAAAATATATAAACTCTCTGGTTAATGGAGTCACATTTAAGAAACAGCACAGAAAACAAAAGCCAGAGCACACTGTCAAAAGGTTTGCAAAAAAAATGAACCTACTTGTGATATATGCTATATTCCGTGTGTCTAGAGGCAGAACACACTAATAAAATTCAAGAGTACATATTCTGATGCTTGCTTTTCTGTAAATGTCATTTTTCTCAGCAATATTGCCTGAGCATGTAGGTGAAGTGAATAGAAGATGCAAATGGAGACGCAGGTGCAATGTAACATTAGTGTGTCTTCTAATTCAGTCTTTTGAAGAAGCTGTACTTCTGTCTTCTATCTAGCAAAGCAAAACCAATAAGGACTTTTTATGTGCAGCACCTTCTGTTGCCCCTTTTAAAATTTCAGACAGATGCTGATGTTGGATAAAGAAAGTACAAGTGATTGTATAGTATTCAAGACTGAAAGAAAGAAAATGATCTACACAAAACCTATTGTACATCAGTCTCTGCATGTTTTCCTCTTTCAGGAAATGGAGTAATTGTCTTCCACTTTCATTCCCACCACTCAAAATGGCTTACTTCTTTCTAGTATCTCCAGAAGTTCCCCTAATGACAAACACCATAGTTTTCAAAAAAAAACTCCAAATACCAAAACAAAATGAAAAAAACTCTTGGAGTCTGATGTGATTGAAGTGAATCCTCAAATAAAACACATGGTAAAACCATCTTAATGTTTCTACTGATTGTTCAATTGATCATTGGCTTTTCTTTTTCTTTTTCCACTTCTTTTCTGGAATAGACTTATTTTCAGTTCTCTAATCTATCACCATGATTCAAGAATTATATGCCTTTATTTTGGCAATATAATTTTTCAAAATGGTAAAACCAGAATGTCAGAATTAATGAAATAATGTTATTAAACTGATGCCTAAATTCTATAAACAGAAAAGTATATAGATTTATGACGATATGGTAAATATTAAATTGAATAGTGCAAAATAATCCATTCTGAAACTTAGCAAAATAGAGTTACTATACACCAAGCTTCCAGTACTACCCCTAGACAATACAGCACACAGTTAGAAAAGAACCTGTATAAACACTGGACTTTATCCAGTAATTACTGCAGATGATGAGATAGCTTGCAATATGACATTTTTTATTCACATATTATGGCCCAAATGAGAACATCTGCCCAGAGGCATTATGGGCAGGCCATCTGCTGTTTGGATGACACAACCTGCCTGAATAAAGAGAAATAAAGTTTTCATGGCGATATGTACAAACAGAATTTTTAATGAAATATATCTATAATGTTACTAGTAAACTGAATAATAAAAATATCATTGCATTTTTCAATTTAACATTTGTTCTTCTCATCACAACTATTAGAATACGTAATTTCATTTATTTTATGACCACAAATAAAGATTTTTCTGAATAGTTCCCAAATGCATAATGGCAGGTAAGCAAGACAGATTGTGGCTACAAAGATACTCTCGATTGAATAATAAATATGCATACTGTAAACATCGTGACAGACTGCACTTTCAAAAATAGCAACAACAGATCTTCCAGCCCACATACCCTTGCTTCTACAATATGACCTTGGTACTCCTCCAACTGAGTGATGGTTCCTATCCCCACTCCCCTTGAAGGTGAGCAGGTGTGTGACTCTCTTGTAACCAACAGCCGTGGTGGTGGTAAAGGGACTGACACCGCGTGGTTTCTAAGGCAGCTGCTGCCTTGTTCACTGGAATAATTACACTTGGAACCTTGAACTTACATGTAAGCTGCCGTGACTGGAGGAATTCAAGCCACTCGGAGAGGCCAAGGATAGGCACACCTAGACTTTGGGTCCTGCCTGCCCAAGAGCAACAGGTGACTGAACAAGCCATCAGATGAGCAGTCCTCACCATCAACTTACACCCTCCCTCCCAGCTGTTGAGTCTTCCAGCTGAGGCCCCAACCTTGTGGATTAAGACAGGTCCTCCCCACTATGCCCTTTAGAGATTCCTGACCCACAGAAGCCATGATCACAATAAAAGCTTGTTTTATACCAAGTTACCAAGTTTGGGCTGGTTTGTTTCACAGCAATAGTGACTAGAACAAATGGGTCAACCATAAGCAAACATTTTAATATGATGTTCACATTAAATTTAACAACAACAAATCCACAGGTGATATTAAACTTCACTGATTCTACACTGACCCAGAAAGTAAACTTTAAAATCAAGCCTCTACAAATTTTGATCAGTTATGTGTGGGTGGTGATTTTTATTTTTATTGAAATCATTTTTAATAAGTGATAAACATTTTAAAGCCTGAATTTGGAAGTCAATGTTTATTTTTAATTACAGCTATTTTTTTTCTCTCAAAGATAAATTGAGAGTAAGTTGCCTTTCAGATTGTCTTTTTACCCCCACAAAGTTATCAGATCTCTAGGTAAAGTGAGTCACTCTGGTTTCCCTCCCAGAGTCCAAAGTCAAAAGAAATATGTTAGGCTATATTTCAGCAGAGAATCTTCCAGTCACTCTCTGAGTATCTAACACTGCAGACAGTTCATCAATAGTAGCACTTGGCCTCTGTAAAAATACTCCATGTTCATAATGCCTTTAAATTACTTAGTTCCAGGATTTCCTTTTAGTGGCCTGATGACCCTGAGACTCTAAAGCTCTTTAGTATGTGTCCTGAGTCTGACATTATTTAGCAATTTGAGCTAAGCTCAGAAGGCCTAGAATTGAATCTGTAGCCTCCTCCCAAGACTGAAATACTGAAGCCTAAAGGCTCAGTTTGAAAGAACAATTCTAGTCCAGATCACTGTTTCCACGGCTGCCTTCCTACTGCCCATAACCTGAGGAGATCTGACTCCAGAAGACTGCTTAATAACTAACTTCCTGACTCTAGTGTTCCATGAGGAACACAGTTTAGCTACACTCAGTGGCCTTATATTTAAATGACCAGGTTTCTCGGGGCGCCTGGGTGGCTCAGTTGGCTGGAACTGAGGGGACACTTAACAAAATAAATACAGAAATCACCAACGATGTCAAGACCACGCATATAGCCCCAAATCAGGGCTTATCATCCTTGCTGAGGGTGATGGCCATTCTCCCCTCTTAACTTTCTGTCAGAAGACTTATTAGGAGTCTCATGATTATTGTAGCAACTTGAATATGAGTCTGTTCATGTGTGAGGCTGAATTCTAAGATGGTCCCGAAGATCCCCACCCCCTGGTGTACACACTCTCCTCTGGAATGTTGGTGAAACCTATGAATATGATGGGATAGATGCTCTCGATTATGTTACATCATGGAAGAGCAATCATAGCAAGCTGGAGTGGGGTTTTCCTGCTGGCTTTGAAGAAATAAGCTGGCATGTTTTGGGATGGCAGTGTGGCTAGCATCTGAAGGAGACCTCTAGGAACTGACAGCAGCCCTTCCCTGTCCTGTAGCCAGCAATTAAATTCTGTTTAATTGCTTCTGTTCTACAACTGCAAGGAACAGAATCCTGCCAACCATCTTGATGAGCTTGGGAAAGGACCCTGACTTCCAAATGAGAACCTCGCCCTGGCCTACACATTGATTTCAGTCTAGTGAGACCGTGAGGAGAGGACTCAGTTGAGCAGGGCTCACACTCTAGAACTCAGTCCTGTGTGATAATAGATAGGTGTGTTTTAAGCCATGAAGTTCATGGTGGTGATCTGTTATGCAACAGCGTAAAACTAATATGGATTTGCTCATATAGTCCAAGGCTATCTTATTATAGATGATGATATGAAGAGTAAACAGCCTTCAGAGGCAAAACCACTTAAGGTCTAGCGTTGTGACTAAAAGCCAGGTTGGGTTCCATGCTTCCATGTTTTACACAGCTACTACCTGTTGAATGGATTATTCATATATTCCAAACCATCTTACAATCTATTTTATCAAAAATATTTACTACATAAAAAATATTTACTACACTATGATACCAATAAGTTATACATACACACTTATACACACACAGAGAGACACACACAATTACATACATATTGTCTCATCCCAGTTAGCCGGTCATCCCAGCTCACTATCACAGGACAGCCTAACTTACTGGAGAGTCACTTAGGACCCTTGGTGGTATTAAGTTTTACAAAATGGTGCAGTTTTACTCAAGGAACCTTGAATTTTTTGAATATGTGTAACTGAGTTGATGTTCTCATGGAGATGTAAATCGCCACATAGAAGTTTAGAGTCCCCTTGCCTATTTAGACTTTGTAGCATTAAAACGGCTCCGAATAGTTGAAAGACTGGACCTTATGTGTTGTTCATAAGCAAAAGGAGAATCTTGGTGTAGACAGGCCCATGAGATTCCTTCTTTTAAAAAAACAAACAAACAAAACTTTAAATTTCCTGTAAATGTTTAATAGATACAGTGCACAAGAGCAACTGTGCATACATCCCAAGCCCAGTCTTCTTCCTTCAGCACTTAGGTATCAGGAGTATATATATGAAGACGGTCCATTCAGCGTGAGACCCTTTTTCCTGAGACTGACCATGACCGCCAATTACATTGTCAGATGGAATAACAATAAAAGAAAGCAAAAGAACAATTCATCTGAAAAGAAGCTTTCCTTTTCTTGTTTTTCTCTTCAAATGTCATTAAAGCCAAATCCAAAATCTGACTCTCATGGTTATGTTTTACTTTTACAAATCAGTAAGAAATGAAACAGGACAGGGAAACAAATTCAAACAGAATGTTCAGCAAGGAACAAATAAATCCTCTAATTAGAAAGCAGGAAAGCCAGTTATTTAAGAGCAAAACTACTCATTCCAAGCAAAAGAGCCTGCTTTTAAAATTAATTGGTGACTTTATCCAATGGTTAACAAGTGGGTAAGGGGGCTCCATCTGACCTTTTTCCCTTTGACAGCCAAGATTTTGAAGTAAGATTTAAACCTGGGGTCCATGTGAAATAAATTTCCATTTCAACATTGATAATAAGTATAAAAACAAAGATACTTTAGGGTTTGTAGAAAGTTTTCTTCTGTCAGCAACTAAACTGCTCAACCCGTATGGAGTTTCAAGATAAAATGACATGTGATGGGCGCCTGGGTGGCTCAGTTGGTTAAGCGACTGCCTTCGGCTCAGGTCATGATCCTGGAGTCCCGGGATCGAGTCCCGCATCGGGCTCCCTGCTCGGCGGGGAGCCTGCTTCTCCCTCTGACCCTCCCCCCTCTCATGTGCTCTCTCATTCTCTCTCTCTCAAATAAATAAATAAAAAATCTTTAAAAAAAAAAAAAATGACATGTGTACATTGTAAATGTAAGTAATACTTCTTGGACAAAGAAGGAATCATCAGAGAAGGAAATTTACATAAATATGAATATCTGGAAGCTGGTTTATATGGCCTCACACCTCATAAATTACTCAATATGAGATGTACTGTATCCATTTCCCAATTAAAGAACATCGTATGCATGTGCATAAGTCCAAGAAACCTCTGTAAAACCTATAAATTCTCTGCAAAAATCCCCAACTTTTTAATTAAATTTTATTCTATCATTTCTCTTAAATATTACAAAATATTCTTCTACATATATAAAAATTACATTAAGTGGCACTGCTACATTCCCTAAGGGATCTCAAAAGAAGTATTTAGTTATTTTGCAATGACATTTTTTAAAAAGATAGCTTTTTAAGGTACTTATGCTTTTCATGCAATTTTTAATTAGGTTTCTGGAGACATAAAGTTTATCTTTGCTGTGAATTTGGTTGCTTATGAAGCAAATTAACAGTATTCATTCTTAAATATTGAAAAAATCTATCAAAAAAGGTGGTACCGATGTGTGTCACAGATTTGGGGACAAAATGATGAGTTACTTGAAGTTAGCACAAATCATCACTATCCTCATCATTGATAATAAATGTGATATAATTACATCTTCATAATGTAGCTAAGGAATCTGCTTTTCTTTTCTTTTTTTAAATTTTTTTAAATTTTAATTCAATTAATTAACATATAATATATTATTTGTTTCAGGGGTACAGGTCTGTGATTCATCAGTCTTACCTAATACCCAGTGCTCCATCACAACACATACCCTACCCGATGTCCATCACCCAGCCACCCCATCCCTCCCACCCCCCTCCCCTCAAGCAACCCTCAGTTTGTTTCCTGAGATTGTCTCTTATGTTTTATCACCCTCTCTGGTTTCGTCTCGTTTCATTTTTTCCTCTCTTCCCCTATTCTCCTCTGCTTTGTTTCTCAAATTCCACATATCAGTGAGATCATATGATACATGTCTTTCTCTGATTGACTTATTTCGCTTAGCATAATACCCTCTAGTCCCATCCACGTTGTTGCAAATGGCAAGATTTCAATTTTTGATGGCTGCATAATATTCCATTGTATATATATATACCACATCTTCTTTATCCATTCATCTGTCGATTGACATCTGGGCTCTTTCCATAGTTTGGCTATTGTGGACATTGCTGCTATAAACATTGGGGTGCATGTGCCCCTTTGGATCACTACAGAACCTGCTTTTCTTATGTGGCCTTCTCCTACAAAATGATTAGCAGAAGTCCCCCAACAGATTTCCCTTTTGGTGGGATATACACCTACCCCTAGACCAATCTCTGGCCAAAGGGTATTCCTACTGTTTTAAATCAATCATGATACATTATTTGAAGCTGAGAGAAGAGCCTACTTTCCTGAGCATGTGCTCACCAACTTCATACTGAAGAAAAAGAAAAAAAAACCTGGATTTCGGAAAGAAAGAATGAAGAGAGGAGCCATCAGATAGGACAGGCATTAGCCACACTCAGTTATTTACACATCATCTAAGGCTCCTTCATGCTACAACAGCAGGGTTGAGTAGATGTGACAGAGGCTATATGTTCTACAAAACTATAGTATCTACTCCCTGGCCTTTTGCAGAAAAAGGCTGCCACCCCCTGAGATAAAACAATCAGTAGTGTCTTCCATAATTTACACAGCAAAGACCAAAAGTTCTAGAACTCCTTACTATAATTATGAGAAGAAAATAACTGAGATTATGTCTACAAGCCACCCATAGGAAGATTTACTACTTTAGAATCTTCTTTTTATTTAACAGATTTAGCCAGTTGTTAATTATTTAACAGAGAATTAGAATGAATTTGGAATAAGGAAGAGCAAGAACAGGCATGAGGACAGACAACTAATATTTGGAAAGGAGAAAGGTGTGGAAGATTCTAGCTACTTCCAAAATGACCATGAGCCTTCTCAAGAATAGCTTATTGACTCTGCCGAGTAGATCATGCCTGTTCTCTGTGCCCCTGTAACCAAACCAAAATGTTACTCTAATAAAGTTACTCTTCCAAGTGATTTTTTTTTTTTTAAGATTTTATTTATTCATTTGAGAGAGAGAGAGAGTGAGAGACAGCATGAGAGGGAGGAGGATCAGAGGGAGAAGCAGACTCCCTGCCGAGCAGGGAGCCCGATGCGGGACTCGATCCCGGGACTCCAGGATCATGACCTGAGCCGAAGGCAGTCGCTTAACCAACTGAGCCACCCAGGCGCCCCCTTCCAAGTGATTTTTAAGCTCAAATACAGGAGTAAGAACTCAAACAAACATTAAAACCTGTCTAGCAAGATAGCCCCAGAGGATAGTCCATATTTAAAACATATTACAACTCTTTCCAATGGTCAGAACATGAAGCCCCTTTCTCTTTGCCAAGGACAGTACATAAGGCCAAGAAGGTGAAGCCAAAAGGATCAGAAAAGGATTGGAAAAAATGATGAGTCATTTTTCTCCCTCTTCCAAGATCCCCAAACACTAGCAATCTGAGAGGAAGAAGGTAGACATTTCAGGTCTGATCTAAATAATATATTAGTCAGGATGCTAGAAAAGCCAACAAGCTGCAAATCATTTTGATGGAGCCAATAAAACAAGTGGATTCCAAAACATTCTTCTTTACAATATTTGAGAGAAGAGGATAAGAAGAAAAAGGCTTTCTTGGTACAAAAGAGATCAGAGACGTAAGCAAACGATGTGTAGGTACAGTGCACTAATGGAACTTCATTCCCATTTTAAAACTCGTACTAATGGGCACAGGATTCTTTCCCCACATGCATGGGCACTTTGACTCATTCAGATACAACTCTGAGTACTGGGTTAGAGGCACACGAGAGTTAGTGCATGTGTGTGTATCTGCGTGTGCATGCATGGAAAAATCTTTCTCAATCCATGGAATCATCACAAAGTGAAAGGAAAATTAGCCATTGTCTGGTCTCTCTGATTGATAAACACACTTGCACCAGACTCTCAGGCTCCAAACTGGGAGCTTCTGAGATTCTTTATGAAGTCTTAAAAACACAAAGATATATTTCATAAAACTTGGTGAAACCCCAGGCTTTCTTCCTTGAACACATCAACTCCGAATGGAATAGTTTATTGCCTCTTGCTAGCAGTTCCTCTCTATTCTGCACTACACAACCAAGCTTTAAGAAAAAACACCTTTTGGATGTCTGTCACTCAAGCTTTCCATATACAGGTTTAAAATGAACTCAACATCATACTGTCCTCTGCTTTTTTTTTTTTATTATTTTTAAAGATTTTCTTTATTTGTCAGAGAGAGAGCACAAGCAGGGGGAGCGACAGGCAGAGGGAGAAGCAGGCTCCCCGCTGAGCAAGGAGCCCCACATGGGACTTGATCCCAGGACCCCAGGATCATGACCTGAGCTGAAGGCAGACGCTTCACTGACTGAGCCACCCAGGCATCCCGTCCTCTGCTTTTAAGTAACAGTATTATACAAGTGTTCTACTTTACTGAATTAAAAAATTTCCCTTAGTCTACAAAATGTATTTGTAGTAGACAAAAGCAGAGTTTTAACAAGATAAAGATCACTACTCTAAGGTTTTGTTACTGTAAACAATAACTTAAGTAAAGTCATTAATGATGTGTCATATCATTTATAACTGACATGCAAATGATTTATTTTCAAAGCTTCAAAGTTATACTTTTTCATTTAAAAACAAAAGCATTTTCGGGGTGCCTGGGTGCCTCATTGGGTGAAGCATCTGCCTTCAGCTCAGGTCATTGGACTCCCTGCTCAGTGGAGAGCCTGCTTCTCCTTCTCTTCTGCGCCCCCCACTTCAGTACTCTCTATCTCTCTCTCCCTCTCTTTATCTCAAATAAATAAATAAAATCTTGGGGGAAAAAAAACACAACAAAAGTGTTTTCAACCTTTACTTAGTTAATGTGATTCAGAATATAACCTGCTTTCTTTAAGGCTTTTTATCTTTTCGGTTACAGAATTTCTCAGTATTCTTCCTAAACTTGCTTCCCCTGCCTCCCTGCCCCCTGAATTCAATAATACCATAAAAAGACAAATAAAAACATCTTCATACACTGGAGAAAAGGTGACATTTCCTTCCTAATCTCCAGAGAAGGAAGAGGTAAGAAGAAAATTAAACATTTTACATAATAGGACCTGATGTAGATATCTAAAATGTGCTTTCCGGAGAAATACTTAATGAAAGCTTGTTGTGTGATGGAATGTTTAAGTGGGATCCCTGTGGTCTCTGTGTGAATGTAAATCACTTTAAGGTAGGCACTTACTGAAATTGCTGTATGTGATGTGGACTAGAAATCACTGCAAGTGACGCAGACACAGGTTCAAAGCGAACCAACTTCCATGTAAACGTGGCCTTAAGGTTAGTCGCATATGTAAAATGAAGAGTGATAACTGGGAAAAGCTGCACTAATTCTCCTAATGGTAAAATTAAATTCCTCTATTGCTTTATATTAATACGATATTCTACATGGCATTGTAGTTCCTTCAGCTAAAATGTTAACAGAGAACATTTCTGTAAGTGGTACGATGCAATGCAATAATTCTCAAATATAAAGAGCTATCTTCTCAGATATCAAGTGACTCTGGTGTGATTTCCTTTACTACAAATGATCGCAAAAATTTAAAATCAAACAGTCTGTGTAGAGAAGCTGATATACCTAGACTCAGGCGCTATTCTTCCCTCAGAGAATGTTATTGACCACACACAAGTATTCCAACTAACTACAAGCAAATATCTTCCGGATAAGTCTGGGTAGCTATTAATTACTAGACCAGCGCTGCAAGTCCTGATGATCTTAGTTATGTTATTGCCTCAATATAATCATTTAGTTTTTGTTTAAAAAGTTAATGGAATTATAATGCCCCAATATAAAAAGAGAGGAGAAAGGAAATATTCAACCATAGTGAATAAATGTTGAATATGTAATTTTGTAAAAGACTGACCTAATTAATATCCATAAGCAGGAAATAATTGTCCATAAATTAGGATGTTATTCAGAAACACCTCCGTAAGTTGGCTGAATAATCAAATAAGTACACATTGAATTATAATAATAGCCAACCATTATATAGCATTTGTTATGTTCCAGACATCATATAAATGATCTACATATTTGAAATCATTTATCTCAAAACAACACTAGGGAGTTGGAACTATTATTATTCCCATCTTATAGATAAAGACATAGAGGCACATTGAGTTTAAGCAACTTGCCCAGAGTCACACAGCTAATATTTGGCAAAACAAGAATTTAAACTCCAACCACCTCGCTTCAGAATCCATGCACTTAGTCATAAACATTTTAAAACAACAATTCACTTGTAATAGTACCCATCAACAGAAATAGATAAGGGAATTCATCTCCCTACATAAAAAACACTATAGCCATAAAAATTAAAATCATGAGAATTTTCTATTATGATGTTGGAGATGTTAGACAAACAGATACTGGAGAAATACTGGATGTTGGAGAGAAGTAAAAAGGATCAATTGACATAAACATTTCTGCTGAATATATACATGGCAACAATATTCCTCCCCTTTGATTGTTCAATATGTATGGAGTAACTTAGGGGTGCTTAACCTAGAGAATGTGCTCCTAGCACTTAGTGCCTTGACAAATATTGCATTTATGTAACTATCAATTCATTTGTAAAGTGTTTTTCCCTAGGGTTTGCTAGAAGTCAATCAGTAGTACCCACTGAAAGAGAACACAAATATGGAATGGGAAGATGGGTAAATTAATCAGGCTGTCAGAATTGCTGACTCCTCTGGTTTTAGTGGAATCTTAACTATAGCTCAGTTTTGTTTCTCCTGTTCTGAAATATATTATACTGGGTATCTAAAATCCAGGAATTTCTATATTTGAGCAACCCTAACATAGAAAGGTGAAAAGCACTTAAGTATTCTGCAAACATCAAATGCAAAGTAGATCCCAGTCAATCAGCCAGCTGTGTTAATCATATACTTAACCTAGGCATTCAGCCAACTATCGTCTGCATATATTTGTCAGAAAATCATATAACACCTGATGATTCTCCTAGCAGATCTGCATACACATCTCATAATAAAAGACCATATGAACCCCGGGGAACTCCAGATTTGGAAATTCTTGGAATAGAAAATGGATGGTAGGAAGTTGTGAAGGAAGATCCTAAGTGGAAGTGGACAGAAAGTGACCTCACAGGGTGACATACCTGCATGGATTTACCATGATCTGGAGTCTGGTTTTAATCTCTCAAGGCCAGAAACTGGGACTTAATACTGTATCCAGAAATAAGTGATAAAATGATTCTAACTAAATTCTCACAAAACAGATGTATAGTTAAGAATACTAACTTATCAGGGCACCTGGGTAGCTCAGTTGGTTGAGCAACCACTCTTGATTTCAGCTCAGGTCATGATCTCAGGGGCCTGGGATCAAGCCCCAAGTCAGGCTCCGTGCTCAGCAGGGAGTCTCTTGAGGAATCTCTTTCCCTCTCCTTCTGCCCCTTCCCCACTGCTGGTGTATGTGTGTGTGGTGCACACACACTTATTTTTAAAATAAATAAATCTTTTAAAAAAAAGAATACTAACTTACTAATTCATAGTTGAAGATATCACTTCTAATATGCACATTTCCTCCAATATCTATAGCCAATAATTGGATCAGTATGTTAATTGATGGCACATAATTAAAGCAAAGCCCAAGGACTGACATGGGGAGTAATTTACTCTAGCCATGATGAGGTCTAAAGTAAGAGATCAGCCACAACAAAGAACACACTTTGCTCATGAAAGAGCTGAGACCCTGAATGCTGCATCTCTCTTCCTGGATAATGCTATAGCTGAAAGTCCAAAATTTGCCTCTCTAAGAGGACCTTCTCTGTACAAGCCAATCCATTTACCCTTTAACTACACTTTCCTAAATAGGTCTAAAGAATATGATTTCTATTTTCAATAGGTTTTGATTTTTGTTTTGTTTTGTTCTGCTCTCAAAAGCAAACCTGTTTCTATTATCTCCAAGTTCTTTGGAGGCACCTTCTTATAACCCTCATTACTCATACCCCATTATGTGATGTGAGCGACATATAAGGTTGAGGAATTCAAGTCTGAAATAAAGTCCAGGTCAATTCACAGATCTATTATACCTGGGCAACTGCTATCAAAGGCTCCATGCAGACTAGTCAGAGTCAACGTAGTATCTTGAAGTGCTTCTGAATTCTCACCCTCAGTTTGTTTCTCTGGCTTATATTTCTCTTGCTGATCTATAAATGAGTTTCCTCTAATGTCGTATTACCATTTTCCTTTTGCTTTCTACTATTTCTCAAGGAGGATCTCCTCCAGTCACTACATTCATAGAAGTGATCTCTATTTCACACACTAACTTCTCTCAGCATTTAAAAATATCTGGAGGGAACTTGTCCACATATAGCATCCTCTACCTCCAACGGCCAATCTCCAACGTAAATTCATCATTTTCCTTTAAAGCCCATCAAATCCAATCATCTCCCATGTTTCCCATTTCTAAAGTTGTCACTACTTCTCGGACACTGAGACAAGTACACTCAGAATGTCTTTTGTCCACTGCTATCCATTTCACCCCAGTGTGTAGTGTCGGTTTTATTATTTTTTAATTTTTTTCACATATTTGATGGGGCTATGGAAATGTCTTCCTAATTATACTCCCTATTTTCAGTATCTCTATATTTGATTTGATTTTATACATGTCTACTAAATTAGTAGTAGCAACCTTCCCATAGAGAAAATTTCAGTAGCTTTAAACTTTACTTACCACTGAAGCTCAGGGGTCCCCATGATTGCTCCAAACCCATCTTTCTGGGCTTATCTCCATTATTTTTCTTTACTTTGGTGTTCTCCATTTTATGCTTGATGCATTTTTCTACCTCAATCTTTTGTCATTGTCTGAAATATCTTGAACTCCAAGTCGAGCTAATTCAATGACCCCTATGGAAAATAATTCTATTTGTTGACAGTATCTACATAGCTTGTGTCATACTCAGTGTAGACATCTAACATGAAGTAGCAAATACATAAGTCTTTATGTCAAATTCACATTTTTTAAATGTGAGAAAAGTGCCACAATATAGCAATAATACGAAAGGGATATTTTATTAAAATGTAGGCACTCTAAAAGGACCATTAAACTTGAAACATGCAAAGGAAAATAGTTCAAATTTACCTTTCCTTTATGATCCATCTCAGACGTCTTAGTTACATGCTCCATTCTTGAATTCTCTCATCCCTCTTCCCCATCAACTGTCTACTCTCTCATCAACTAAGATTCAACTCTATATGTAGAAACTATAGATTTATTTATCAATATAATTCTAACAATTACTATCATTTTCTAGATTATTTTAGTCATTTTGTACATATATCCCATAAGCCCCATATTCTTTAAAGAAGCTTAACTTAATAAATTCATGTAATTTATTTGTATAATATATATACACTATATATAATTTGTATAATTATACATATTATGTGTATAATTATACAATTTTTATTGTAGCATATAATTATATAAACATATGCACATACACATATGTATAATTATATGTCATATATAATTATATACAGGTACATATATCCCCACCACCACTGTTACCAACTTCCCACATTTTTTTTTTTAAAGATTTTATTTATTTATTTGAGAGAGAGAGTGAGAGAGAGAAAGAGCACAAGAGGGGGGAGCGGGAGAGGGAGAAGCAGACTCCCTGCCGAGCAGCGAGCCCGATGCGGGACTCAATCCCAGGACTCCAGGATCATGACCTGAGCCAAAGGCAGTCGCTTAACCAACTGAGCCACCCAGGCGCCCCAACTTCCCACATTATTAAAGGACAGCAGGAATGTAGATTATTTGTGCTATCCAAGTAAAGTCCCTCCTGCTCCCACTGGCTGACTCTATTTTTCCAGCTTTTCCTACACCTGGAAATTTTCAGATCCTGGAACAAGCAGTGAACCATGTGGAAAGAGCCTCAAGATAATAATATTCAGCTTTCATGCTTCATATGTTCCCCTCTACCTCAACAGAAATGGGTCCACAAGGGCTCTTCATATAATTTTATGAGCTATAAGGAAAAAGAAATATTGGCAAACTATTGGCAAAGTCAAACAGTAAAACAGTGGTACGTTAGAAGGGTTATATATTTGACATATATAAAATTCTAAGCTTATAGACAGGGTAGTAGTCCTAAGTTTACTACCGTCCCCTCTGTGCATATTACAGGCCTTTTAAACTTTAAGGATTATCAAGTTTACCCCCCTACCCTGCCCCATTTTGTAAAAAAGTGATTGAGGTTTAAAAAGGTTAACCAAATTGTCCAAAAGTGAAGAAGCTCATTATCCATGTTCAAAGTCTTCAGTTTCTTCCCAATCTCCCTATTTGCCCTCAGATACTAAGAAAGTGTTCTAGGAAAATGGACTCCAAAAAAGATGTTCTTTTCCCAGAAATCTAACCTTTTTTATTAAATTAATCTGGGATGTCAGAGAAAAGAGAGACATTTACTACAGTTTTGTTTCTGTGAATTTAAACAGAAGATGGAACAGTGCAATGAGATAAGGAAGAGGAAAGAGATTGGGACAAATAATTCAACTGGATAACAGAGCCCTTTTTAGCACCATAATCCATGTGATAGTTCCTCAGTTTTCCCAAGTATTTAGAGTCATTAAATACTGGTACAGTTTCTCAAGCCCATTCCCACTGTTTTTTTCCCTATCAATTCTGGACATTCAGGTATAGTATTCTTTAAAAAATTAGTTAATAGGGGCGCCTGGGTGGCTCAGTTGGTTAAGCATCTACCTTCAGCTCAGGTCATGATCCCGGGGTCCTGGAATCAGGCTCCTTGCTCAGCGGGGAGCCTGCTTCTCCCTCTGCCTGTCTCTACCTCTCCTTGTGCGCTCTCTCTCTCCCCCTCTGACAAATAAATAAAGTCTTTTTAAAAAATAAAATGGTAGGGCGCCTGGGTGGCTCAGTTGGTTAAGCCACTGCCTTCGGCTCAGGTCATGATCCTGGAGTCCCCGGATCGAGTCCCGCATCGGGCTCCCTGCTCAGCGGGGAGTCTGCTTCTCCCTCTGACCCTCCCCCCTCTCATGTGCTCTCTCTATCTCATTCTCTCTCTCAAATAAATAAATAAATAAATAAATAAATAAATAAATAAAATAAAATGGTAAAAAAATAAAAATAAAAAATTAGTTAGTAATTACAGTCAACATAAAATAATACACAGCACATACAATA
>NC_138369.1:170547673-170713957 GCF_054177405.1 Leptonychotes weddellii
AAAAATAAAACGACAGTTCTTTGGAGTTTCCTATATATGGGCATTGTTTTTAGTATCGTGGTAGGCGGAATAATACGACCACCACTCCCCCTGCCCCCGCTCCCCGAACTCCGCGTCCTAATTCTCAGAACCTGTGAATCTGTTGCTTTAAATGGTAAAGGGGGTTTTGCACATGTGATTGAAATTAAGGACCTTGAGCTGGGGGTTATTCAGGTGGGCCCACTCTAATCACGTGAGTTCTTAAAAGTGGAGCATGTTTTCCCAGTTGTAGTCAGAGGGTCAGATGGAGGGTGATGTGAGAGGAATTCAATTTGTTGAGGCTGGTTTTGAAGATGGAGGAAGGAGGCCGTGAGCCAAGGAATACACACAGCTTCTAGAAGCTGGAAAAGGTAAGAAAGTGGATTCTTCCTTAGAGTCTCCAGATAGGTACACAGCCCTGGTAATACCGTGCTTTCAGACCTTTTTATCGAGAGAACTGCAAGATAAAAAATCTGTGTTTGTTTAAGCCATTCAAAAAAGGTTTGAAAATATTAGATTTAACGAAGTAAGATTTTTTGTTCTTTTTAGTTTTACTACAAGACTTTTTTTTTTCCCCCAGAGCTTTAAAATGCTAATGTGAATTGTGTTTCTCCTAGAGAGTGAATGTGAAAGCTAGTGTTTCTCAAATTTGTTTGACCGGGACATTTTTTTTTTTTTTTAATGTGTTTTGGGCAGTTATAGCTAGGAACCAAAATTCTGTTAGGCTCTCTACTTACTGAACAGGTACTGGATTTTTTTTTTTTTTTTTTCAAATGTGATATGAGCTCATTTGGTAAATTACTTAAACCTAACGAACTCAGGAGGATGGGTATATGGTTTGGACCATAGTCTATCAACTAACTTAAATCGTGACACTGAGGTTTTTGTTTTTGTTTTCTTGTTTGAAGGCTAGCAAATTTTTTGAAGTATCATTTGTATTACGATGATAAACCATATTTTCTGTTTCTGTAAGGGGTTCTCTGCATGCACAGCGTTTCTGTGATAAAAGAGCTGTCTCTTAGAAGCCTCAAAATTCAGCATGAATAGTGATCAATCAGCCAGGGCTAAGCTCATGCTATCCTTTTACTGATCTGGGTGTGATTAATGCTTAAGAAGGAGGAACAACCCCATTTCAATTCCCTTTACAACTTTATTCTTAGCAGCACAGTGGATTAAATGCTTGCAAAAGGAGTTGTTTCTATTGTACATCTTAAAAGAATTAAATTTTAATTACCAAGTGCATTAAACCTATATATTAATTAAGTGGTTTGGGGTGCAGTGCGCCTCGGGCGTCAGCACTTTTCCTGATGGCTCATTTTGCTGACTGCAGTCTGAAGGGAAGCTTGTCCCAGACAGAGGCAACAGGTCCAGTGCTGCCAAACGGCACTATGTCCAAACAAAAGGGCTTGCACCCCAATTAAGTTAAAAGTCTCTGAGCTGCTCTTGCATTCCAGATGGCAAGTCAATTCGGATTTACGGAGGGATTTAATTAAGATACTTTGATTGCAAGCGTGAAGCCAGGAATGTAATCTCAAGCACACACACACACGAAATGCAGTGGGGCTTAAAAATCGCTACCATATAAGTAGGATCTAGACCACAGTCGTCAAAAGCCCGGGATCTGATACCCAGTAACACTTCTCATTCTGTATCTTTTGCTATTTAGACAACTTAGAAGCCTCTTTTCTTGTGGCCAGTGTAGTGAACAAAATTTCAGTTATTTTGTTCTGGGTGGTTAAAAGGAAAGGCTTTGGTATTAGACACATCTGGTTGCAAATGCTAGACTTGGCAATATTAACTTTATGATTTAACTTCTCCCCAGGCCTCCGTTTCCTGAACTGTTGGAGGAGAGTAACATCTGCATTGTAAGATTGTGGGGATTGAATAAAAAACATTCTAATGATTCTAAGTATCTCTCATTAGTCCTGGTCTTTCTACAGCTCCAAACGTGTCCCTCCAACTGCTTAATTGCCACCTCTGCTCACATTCAGAATAGGCATTTTGAGCTTACATTGGCTAAAGCAAAACAGTTGGTTACCACAAGCACAGAAATCTCCCAGTTCTCCCCCTTCCCAGCTGTGGTTCTACCATCCATCTAGCAGCTCAAGCCAAAGAACCAGGAGTGAATCATTGTTCCTCTTGTCCCATCACCTCCCACAGGCAATTCTGTTAACTCTGCCTCTGATCTGTATCTTGAATATGCCCACTTCTTTCCATTGCCATGACTAGTCTGGTGTTTCTCAGGCTTGCTGTGGACAACATTTTGGGCCGGGTAGTTCCTTACTGTAGTATGTCGTCCTGTGCATTGTAAGATGTTTAGCCATATCCCTGGCTTTTACCCACTAGATGCCAGTAGTGCTCCCCCAGTTGTGAACCCAAAATGTCTCTAGACATTGACAAATGTCCTCTGGAGTAAGAAAGTCAGTCTCTGTTGAGAACAGCAGCACTTGTACAAGTTGGTATTACCTCTTGACACATAAAATTAACTATCACAACCACCACTTGAAGTAGTCTATGTTTGATTTTTTTCATCTATTTAATATTGTAATTCATTTCAAATAAAGATAATTTTGCCACCTTTCAATCTTTATCTTCATTTTATCCTGGTAGTTACTGTGTTTTAAAAAAAAAAAAAAACCTCAAAATTTAATGACTTAAAAGAGCAATAACATTTATTTTGTTTACAAATCTGCAGTTGGGCAGTAGTTGGCAAAGACAGCTCATCTCTGCTCTACTCATGGCAACAGAAGTGGCTAGAAGTTCAGACAATGAGCTTTTTTTGCAACATGGTGGCTGGCTTCCAAGAATGAATGTTGCAAGAGGAGAAAACTAGGTGAAAGCCAAATTGCGTCTTAAGACCTAACCTTAGAATTCTTATACTGTCACTTCTGTAGTATCTTATTCATCAAGAGAGTCACAGAAATCTACCAAGTTTCAAGGACAGAAAAAATAATCTCTACCTCTTGATAAAGGAAGAATGACAAAGTCCTAGTAGAGTGTGTGGGGATTAAAGTTACTACTGTGGTGCTTTTTTTGCTTTGTTTTTTGGTCTGTGTGGAGGGAGATTACTACCTGTCACACTATTTCAAGATGAATATTAAGTTGGGAGCTAAGTTGAATGTTTTTGTTCTTTAATGAGAATGTGTGTTGGTTTTCTATTCTGTATTACACGTTATCACAAATTTAGGGCTTAAAAACAACAAAAACTCATTTTATGTTTCTGTAGATGAGAAACCTTGGCTCAGTTTAGCTGGATTCTTTGCTCAGTTTCACAAGGCTGAAATTATTAGCCAGGCTGCATCTTTTCTAGAACCTGAATTGCTCTTTTAAGCTCACATGATTGTTGGTAGAAATCAGTTCTTGGTGGGAACAGAAATCTTAAGGTCTGTCATAGAATTCTACCCACCACAGAATGTTTATAATATTTCTCCATGAAACATAATGATTCTGGTTTTGAGATGTGTGTATGTCTGCATAATATAAGGGAAATCTAGATCTATTTCTATTGAATAATAGACATTTCACTTGAATGGTGGCTAAATTGTATTAATAGATTTTCAATTATTATTGTGCTGGTATTCCTGAAATTGATGTAGTTTTGAATGTAGGTGAGGTCCAGAGCCGATGGCCAAGAAAGAATTCTTGAGATGTCTTTGGTGCAAAAAGGTGATTTTATTAAAGCACAGGGACAGGACCTGTGGGCAGAAAGAGCCTCACTGGGGTTGTGAGGAGCAACTGATTATATACTTGGAGTTGCGGGGAGGTATGGCAAAAGGCAGGTTTTCAAAGGAACTTTCCTATGCTAAAGAGGACCTACAAGATACTGGAGGCCTTGCCATTGTCAAGTTAAGGTCGTTTTTCCCTCTAGTAAAGCACAAACATTAAGATGTTGGGAGCTTCCTGGAGGAATGTTATACTCCGCCTGCCTCAAGTATTGGTCAATGGGCTGCAGGTTATGAGGACATTTAATTTTATCTACATTTCCTTCTGAAAGTTAGGTTATTGATGATAATGCTCTTTTCTTGTAAATCACTAATACATTTGTAAACTGAGGGAGACTCCTGTCTTGCAGAACTGTGATCTCTATAAATTAACCATTTGTTTTTCTTCCCCTTAGCTTTAGGGCAGCAAGGAGTGCCTGAGGAATGTCACACATATCCCACTGGGGCAGGGGGATGCGTGGGTGCAGTAGTTGGGATGGTTTGTGGGGTGTCAGCTTGTGCTTTGTCCCTCACCAAAGGGAACTTGCTTGGTTTTACTGAATCCTATTTACATTTTTTCCACATTTTTTATTTAGCAGGTTTTTTGCATCATTATTTGCTGATAAGCTTGATCCTATGGAATCCTTTTATTGTGCTATTGGTGTTGGGATCAATTTTATGCTGGTACTGTAAAGAATTTCCCATCTTATGTTCTGAGTGGTTTAAATAGCAATGGAGTTTTCTCATCCATGAAGATTTGCTAATGTGTACCTATGCAAATATTTAAGCCTAGTAATTTTTAAAATTTTTGTGTTTGTGTGGTGGTGGTGAGGAGCTGGGATAGATTTTTTTTTTTCCTTCAATTTCTTTGGGAAAACAACTTGCTTAGTTTTTCTATTTTGGGGTCCCTTTGGTCATATTTTTAAAAATATTTTATCAGGTTTTCGAATGCAGCTGTATACAGGTGGGAAAAGATCAATATTAGAATTAACTTTTTTTTTTTTTTTTTTTTGGTAGTTACTTCACTATTCTCGCTTCTAATTCCATGTTTTTATGTTTTTTTGGCAGGGGGGTGTTGAAGATTTTTTTGGGAGGTATGTTAAGATTTTTGAAGAATCAGCCCTTTAATTTCTGCCATTTTAAAATTCACTACTTTTTCTTTTTATCTCTGGTTATTCTTTTTATACTTGTTGTTTAAATTGTTCTTAAACTAGCCTATGAGGTAAGTAGATTATTGGAACCATTTTGCCATTGAAAAACATTGAGACCCAGGTAAACTGACAGACTGACTAGTCTGTGGTCATAGTTAGTAGGTGGCAATCGTACCATTTGAATTCAAACATTCTGGCTCAAGAACTTGAGTTGCCAACATTAGTAATTATCTGTCTTTTAGCCATTCTAGTGTGTGGGTGTGAAATGTTATCTTGTAGTTCTGATTTGCATTTCCCTAATGATGATAATATTAAACATCTTTTCATGTGCTTACTGGCTGTTTGTATATCTTCTTTGGAGAAATGTCTATTCAAATTATTTGCCCATTTTAAAGTTTGGTTGTCTTTTGTTGAATTGTAAGAGTTCTTTATGTATTCTGGATACCAATTCTTAAAATTTTTATTTAAATTCAACTAATTAACGTATAGTATATTATTAGTTTCAGAGATAGAGTTCAGTTAATCATCAGTTGCATATAACACCTAGTGCTCATTACATTGCATGCTCTCCTTAATGCTCATCACCCAGTTACCTCATCCCTCACCCACTGCCCCTCCAGCAACCCTCAGTTTATTTCCTATAGTTAAGAGTCTCTTGTAGTTTGTCTCCCTCTCTGATTTTGTCTTTTATTTTTCCTTCCTTCCCCTATAAGCCTCATTTTGTTTAATTTCCATATATGAGTGGAACTGATGTAGGAAAGATGTTATTAGGGTTCGAAGCTGATGGCCAAGAAAGAATTCTTAAGACGTCTTTGGTGCAAAAACGTGGTTTTATTAAAGCACGGGGACATGATCTGTGGGCAGAAGGAGCTGCAATGGGGTCATGAGGAGTGGCCCATTATATACTTTCAAGTTGGGAGGGGGTTAGGGATAGGGTAAATCACTTAGGAATTGTGGAAGCCAGGTTTCCAGGGCCTTCAGGGGGCTAGCTGTTGTTTGGAAAAGGTCATTTATTGCTGTCTAATAAAACCTTAGTCATGAGACCCTTCAGATGTATATGGGTGGGCCATATGCTTGGGGGTTGATTACCAACACGTATCTTGGGGGAGTTTAGAGATAAAGGAAGTTTCCAAAGGAATTTTTATATGTTAAAGTAAACTTACAGGATCCTGGTTGGGGAGGTGGTGGGGAGCTCAGGCTAGGATTGCCTTTTGCCCTTAGCAAAGTATTAACATTGAGGCAGGTGAGCCCCTAGAGGAATGTCATTCTGCCTGTTTCAAGGACTTGTCAGTGGTCTCTAGGTAGTAAGGAAATTTAGTAATTTTCTTCTGCCTTTGTTTCCCCACATCAAAACCATATGATAATTGTCTTTCTCTGATTGACTTATTTTGCTTAACATAATACCCTCTAGTTCTATCCACGTTGTTTCAAATGGTAAGATTTCTTTCTTTCTTTCTTTCTTCCTTTCTTTTTTTTTTTGATGGCTGAGTAATATTCTGTTGTATATATGAGTAAGGGACAGGCAGGGCTAGGTAGGGAGAGATAGGTAGGGGGCTACAGGATCAGGCTCATAAAAATTCCGAAAATGCATGGTGAAAGGAAACCAGAGATAAGGAAACAAATCAGACCACCTGTCCTAGGTGTCAGAGGTGTGCTCTTATTATAAGAGCTACTTGTGACCAACAAAAAATTACCTGACCCTAAAAAGGAAGCAAGCTATTATCACTAATCCTTGCTCAATGGTGCTATCAATAGAGATGTTAAAAGGATTTAAATTCCCTGGTTAACTCAAAGCCCCCAGTGGCAACCCTGTTGGGACCCCTCTCACTGCTGAGCTTTTTCTGATCCTTGCTTAATAAACTTCTGTAGCTTTACTCACTCTCCGCCACCCACGAGATTCAGTCTTCGACTCCATGAGACAAGAAACTCACTCTTCCAGTTCATATATATACCACATCTTCTTTATTCATTCATCTGTCGATGGACATCTGGGCTCTTTCCATAGTTTGGCTATTGTGGACATTGCTGTTATAAACACTGGGGTGCAGGTGCCCCTTCAGATCACTGCATTTGTATCTTTGGGGTAAATACCTAGCAGTGCAATTGCTAGGTTGTAGGGTAGCTCTTTCAGTGCATTTTTAACTTTTTGAGGAACCTCCATACCGTTTCCCAGAGTGGCTGTACCAGCTTGCATTCCCACCAACAGTGTAAGAAGGTTCTACTTTCTCCACATCCTCACCAACATTTGTTGTTTCCTGACTTGTTAATTTTAGCCATTCTGACTGATGTGAGGTGGTATCTCATTGTGGTTTTGATTTGTATTTCCCTGATGCCAAGTGATGCTGAGCATTTTTTCATGTGTCTGTTGGCCGTTTGTAGGTTGTCTTTGGAGAAATATCTGTTCATGTCTTCTGCCCATTTCTTGGCTGGATTATTTGTTTTTTGGTTGTTGAGTTTGATAAGTTCTGTATAGATCTTTGATACCAGCCCTTTATCAGATAAGACACTTGCAAATATCTTCTCCCATTCTGTCAGTGGTCTTTTGGTTTTGTCAACTGTTTCCTTTGCTGTGCAACAGCTTGTTATCTTGATGGAGTCCCAATAGTTCATTTTTGCTTTTGTTTCCCTTGCCTTTGGAGATGTATCTAGCAAGAAGTTGCTGATACCAGTTTCTTATCAGATACAGGAATTGCAAATATTTCCTTGATCCTCTGGATTATCTTTTTAATTTCTTAATGATGTCCTTTGAATCAGTACATTTTGTATTTGTTTTTAAATATTGATGAAATCCAATTTATCTGTGTTTTTGCTTTTGCCATTTGTATTTGTTATGTCTAAAACATTAATTCAAGATCACAAATTTACTCAAGTACTTTAAAGAATTCTATAGTTTTAGGTCTTACATTTAGCAATATGGCCCTTTTTGAGTTAACTTTTTGTATGGTATAAAATTGGGATTCAACTTCTTTGTTTGTGGATATCCATGTGTCTAAGTCTTGTTGAAAAGACCCCTCTTTCCCCATTGTGTTAAGGTTGATTTCATATGATGGATCAACCTTGCATTCTTGGGAAAAATCCCAGTTGGTCATATTTTACAGTTTTTATATGTTGCTGGATTCACTTTTCTAGTGTTTTATTGAGAATTTGTGTCTCTATTCATGAGGGATATTAAACTATAGTTTTAATATGTTTTTGTCTGGTGTTGGAATTCTGGGTAAGACTGGTCTCATGGAGTGACTTAGGATTCCCTCTCCAATTTTTTTTGCAAGAGTTTGTGAAACATTTGTTACCTCTTTAAATGTTGGACAGGATTCACCAGTAAAGCCATAAGAGCCTTGTGTTTTCTTTGTCAGTGTTTTGATTACTAATTTAATCTCTTGTTGTAGGTAGATTCAGATGTTTTCTTTGCTCAGTTTTGGTTCTTTGTGTCTTTCTAGAAATTTATCCATTTCCAGTTATGTACTTTGTTCATATGACTGTGAATAATATTCCTTTAATCTTTATTTCTGTAAGGCAGATGGAAATATCCTCTTCTTTCCTGTTTTAGTAGTTTGAGTCTTCTCACTTTCTTGATTAGTTTAGCTAAAGTTTTGCCACTTTCTTAATCTTTTATATTGATCTATATATCCTTATGTTAGGACCACACTGTGTTGATTACTCTAGTTTTATAGTAACTTTTGAAGTTAGTAAGCATGAGTCCTTGGAACCATGTGATTCCAAGGACAACTTCTGGTTTGTTGATTGTCTCTCTTTTTCTTTCCTTTATTTCTTCTCTATTCTTTATTTTCGTACTGTTGCTTACTTTTGGTTTTATTGATTATCTCTCTTTTTCAAAATCTGTAGAACTTCTATTTGGTTCACTTTTTAGAATTTCTACTTATTGATATTCTCTATTTCATGGGCCATCATTCTCTACTTGTTCCATAGATATGGTTTCCTTTAGTTCTTTTGACATATTTTTAATAGCTATAGCCACCTGGGTGGCTTAGTCAGTTGCGCGCCTGACTCTTGATTTTGGCTGGGTTCATGGTCTCTGGATTGTGGGATCAAGCCCATCGTCAGGCTCCATGCATAGAGCCTGCTTGGGATTCTCTGTCTCCCTCTGTCCCTCGCTTGTACTCTCACTCTCTCTCTCGCTCTCTCTCAAAAGAATAATAATAAAAGCGGTTTTAAAATTTTTTTAGTAACTCAAATGTCTGAGCTTCTTCAGGATGATTTCTACTGATTTTTCTCCCCAGTGCCCCACCAATGGATAGCCATACAACCTATTTCTTTGCATGTTTTGAATTTGTTTGTTTGTTTGTTTGGAAATAGGACATTTTAAATGTGACATCTCTGAAAATCAGACCCCTCTCCTCATGATCTCTCCATTGTTTCTTGGTTTGCTGGTGATTGTTGCTGCTGGTCTGTATTCTTTGGCATGTGCAGCCATTTATTTCTCTGCTCAGTTAGCTTAGTGGTCAGCCAATATTGGACAGTTTTTCTTAAATGCCTTGAAATGGTAAGTCACCCCCCCACACACCTTTTTCTAAGGTGGTACTCTGTGTGAGTATTAAGCCACACTTTCAATTGCTCCAGCAGTTCACAACTCTACTTTAGCCTTCACTTCCTACTTGGGCAGGATTCTTTAGATTAGCTATAGATGAGAGATTAGGGGCTTCTCAGGCCTTTACTAGGTAGACCGCATTTTCATGACCTTCTAGGTTCCCAGGAATGTTAGTTTTTCAAATTCCCCTATAGTCTTCTCATCCCATCACTTTTCCTTTAAAATTATTCCCCATTTCCTTTATTTTATTTTTTAAAGATTTTTATTTATTTGACAGACACAGAGAGGGAACACAAGCAGGGGGAGTGGGAGAGGGAGAAGCAGGCTTCCTGCTGAGTAGGGAGCCCAATGCGGGGCTCAATCCCAGGACCCTGGGATCATGACCTGAGCTGAAGTCAGACTCTTAATGACTGAACCACCCAGGTGCCCCTCCCCCAGTTCCTTTTAAGACCCCCCCCCTCCTTGTGTGCTTTTGTATTGTTATTTCTGCCTTGTGCCAGTGTGTTAGACAATTGAAACTGTTCTTGTTGTTTTGACAAAAAACCTAAGGCAAAGACTGTTTGCACTGAGTGAGCTCTGAATCAGGTCAAATTAAGACAAGTCCTATGAGTAGGTTTTTAGGAAGTAACCAGATAGATCAAATAACACTAGTTCTCTGGGAGAGTGGGGCTTTTGGTTCAAAACTGGTGCTAAACCTGTTTGGTCCCATCCAGTGGTTGCTACACTGTTTATAGCTATCTTGGTTGTAAGGCTGTTGATTTTCAAGGCTACTGAAAAGCTGGGTGGAAGGTGATGGGATGGGATAGGATAATGCAAGTTAAAACAAAACAAGGCCAGCTGTTCTTACCAAGATTTAGCTGTTTTACTGAATTAAACACTTCTCAGTCTGGCGATTGGGGTCTTTGGCTTTTTCCAGAGTTCTGAAAGTTAATTTTGAGAATTTGTTAGTGTTCTTATTGCTTTTATGGAGGAGCGGATTTTTGGATGTTCTTACTCCCGCATTACAGAAGTCCCACCTAGAAGATGGGGCTGAAGTATACTAACTTTCTATGTGATTAACAACCACAACTTTCATGGCTCAAAAGATACCTATTTATCATGTCACTGTTTTATAGGTCTAAGGTCTGAGCACTGCTCAATGGGGTCCTCTGCTCGGTCTCACAAGGCTGAAATCCAGACATCTTTGGCCAGCTTCTCATTTAGAGCTTGTGGTCCTCTCCCAAGCTCATTTAGACTATCTACACAATTCAGTTCCTTGTAATTCTAGGACGGAGGTTCTGAGCTCTTAGGGCCACCCCTCTCCACAGGCAGTTCACAACATGGCAGTTTGCTGCTTTGACACCAGCAAGAGAGTAGATCTCTGATAACTTTGGCTCTGACCTATGGACCCACTGTTAAAGAGCTTACGTGCTTGTGCAGTCCCATCCAGGATGATTTCCCTTTTGATAACTTAAATTGATTAAAGGCCTAAATTACATCTACCAAATCCCTTCATCTTTGCCGTATAAAATACCATAATATAATCGCAGGAGTGAATCCTATCACCTTTGCCATATTCTACTCTTTAGAGGCAAGTTACAGGTTTTGTCCACACTCACAGGGAGGTATTATTCAAGGATGATCCTAAAAATCTGTTACCACATAGGGTGAATCCTAAAAAAGTTCTCATTCTACTAATTGGTTTGGTCATTTTTAGTTCATAATTTTACCTTTATAATGTAACAATGACTTCAAGCATTATTATAAAGTGGCAGTGGACTGAGGGGATTCCAACGGCCAACAGTCAAAATCTAAGGCCCAGTGTGACAAGGGCAAGTTCTTGTACTGTCCTTACAAGGCTTGCTTATGCTGGAGACTTGCTATAACTTACAAATATGTGCTGCCACTCTTATTCTACCCTCAACACCCTAGTCTATACTCCTCATTCTATGCTGTCTATACTGGTATTCTCCCAGTGGATTTGCTTTGCTTTGTAAGAGAAGATGGGAAAATGAGTGGGCAGTTTTCTCAGCTGTATTATGTGGGGAATAATACTGAGTTTCACAACAGGATGGTGTCCTTTTTAGACCTAAGTAAAGGCTTTCATTTAAATTTATATAACTAAATTAATGTTGAAATGTACATGTTTGGCTCCACTTTGACTTCTTTATAAGATACTTATAACATTGCCATATATCCCTGATTAAAAATTTAAAAGGAGGGGTGCCTGGGTGGCTCAGTCGTTAAGTGACTGCCTTCAGCTCAGGTCATGATCTCAGGGTCCTGGGATCGAGTCCCGTGTCGGGCTCCCTGCTCGGTGGGAGGCCTGCTTCTCCCTCTCCCACTCCCCCTGCTTGTGTTCTCTCTCTCACTGTCTCTCTCTCTCTGTCAAATAAATAAATAAAATCTTAAAGAAATTTAAAAGGAAACAAACAGTAGCTTATAAAATTGAATGCCCAAATAACTTTACATAGAAAGATTGAAATAACCGTCAGTAGTGTTCTTAGGCTTTTTTTTTTTTTTTAACCAGACTGTATATACCAAGCCTTTCAAAATAGTGATGCTTAGTTTTTCATTCACATTATCAGGGAATCCTTTCTTTAAAAAAAAGTCAACACTAGATATGGAGATTATATTTGAAAATCATATAAGTAACACACAAAGGAATTATTTCTTGCAATTAAGTTTTTTTTTTCTTTTAATACTAGGTAAAGTGCTATTCCAAGAATTGGATTCAATATCTACTAGTTTTCCTTGAATCTTATTGCTAAAGTTCTAATTAAGTTAAATTTTTATGGCATCAATAATTCTAAAATTCCTTAAGGACCACATTGGGTTATGAAACACAGTTGCTCTTAGCCATTAACTTTCATATTTAAGACCAAGTTTATAAGCTTTTCTTGCTTTGTCATTTTTTTTGAAGATACAATTTTTGCTGACAGGGCTTTTGGAGGTAACTAATGGATGCATATGATTCCAGAAAAAAAAAAATGTTGAAAATGATGAAATGGCTTTTTCTAATTAGAGAGGATTGGACCAAACAGGTTCCACTTAAGTCAATGAGGGAAAAAATACGCCTGTATCTAACCTGGCAGAGCTTGTTGGTCAGGCCTGGACAGGGATATGATCATACTTTGTTTTATGCCACAGATGTTGTCCTGAGGGCTTACCTGCACGTTACATTTTTTTTTCCTCCCCAAATCAAACGACACTTAAAATACCAAGAGAAATGCCTAGATATGGAGACATTTTGGCACAATTTTGCTTTAGCATGCAGACTCTGAAGCCAGGTGGTGCTCAAATCCTGGATTTTCCCACTTTTAACTGTGTTACTTTGGGCAAGACCTGAATTTGCCTGTCAGTGTATTTGTGAAATGCACATCCTACTGCTACACCATAAGTTTGCAGAGTGGACTAAGTGGTAATATCTGTAAAGCACTTAAACCAAAGGAATACTGTATGAAATAACTACCATCTTTCATTAAAGCAATTACTTTAGAATGTAACTTTTTTTAAAGATTTTATTTATTTATTCATAAGAGACACAGAGAGAGAGAGAGAGAGCGAGGCAGAGGGAGAAGCAGGCTCCCCGCTGAGCAGGGAGCCTGATGCGGGACTCGATCCCAGGATCCTGGGCTCATGACCTGAGCCAAAGGCAGATGCTTAACCATCTGAGCCACCCAGGTGCCCTAACTTTTTTGTTTTTATACACTGAGGTTTTCTAAATTTATAATACAGATGTAGTTTAAAAGTAGCTGGAAGGGAATTCTCATTTACAGTGAGTGATAACTCACATAGTCATTCAATGCTTTATTTTCTTTTGCATCTAGTTATTCATTTAGCAGATGTTTTCAGAGACACATTATGTACCAGGTACTGTGCAAGATGCTGGGTCTATATTACTGAACAGGAAAGATATGGTCCTTGCCCTCATGGAATTTATAATCAGATAAAGGAGACAGAAGGAAAAGCATCTGATAAATGAAATATTTAAAACTTGTAACAAATTCTGTGAAATAGAATACTAAGAGAATATCAGAAGCTACTTGGTTTTAGGGAGAAATCAGAAATGGCCTCTTTGAGGAGGTCACATTCAAACTAACCTTGAATTTTAAAGAAACAGAGTGACTGGCAGAGCATTCTAGACATGTGAAAGATTTATTAAGGCATGGAAGACCTTAGCTAATTAAAAAAAAAAAAAGGCTAAAGAAGATATTGTAGTGGTAGTGGGGGGAACACACTTTTTGGTGGTAGAGAAGGAAATCAAAAGTACAGTTTTGGACATGTTAATTTTGTGAAATTTAAGACCTCCATACAGAGATGTCTAGTAGGTAGCTGAATACATACATTTGGAACTTGGAAGAGTCTGAGCATAGAGAGAATTGGGAAATAACAGTATGTGGGTTATATTTAAGCCCATACGAATGAATGAGACCACCTAGGGAGAGACAGTAGGTAAGAAGAGGATCAAGGACTGAAACAGGAGGAACAGAAACCTTTAGAGATAAGTCAGAAGAGGAAGAGCTGGGAAAGAATATAAAGAGAAGCTAGTGAAATGAAGAAAACCTGGAGGGTGTGAGGTCAGCTACTTAGGCCCATTCTTAGGGGTAATGCTAAGACCATTGTACGGTCTATCAGTTCTACCGTCTCACAAAATCAAATACTAGAGCTCGTTAAAAGAGGTTAGTGGAATTTCATGGTCATTGTATTTGTCTGTAGATGCTAGTAACTATTGAAGTCTTGAACTATCAACAGGAGATTAAAAAAAATATGAACATATGAACTTTCATTTTCATTTACCCTTATACATGTAAGGAACTGTTTACCCTTCATGCATGTCCAAGATGTGTAAGATAGAATGGACCATTGAGTCCTTTGTGCTGGTAAATATAGTTCTATCAGAGTAACTTGTTTTTGTTTGTTTTTTTGAGGCTTCTTTATCTGATGCCATCTATGGTCCTTGAGATCAAGCAAAATTATTCTATTCTATTTATTTAATATTATGTTAATCACAATACATTACATCATTAGTTTTTGATGTAGTGTTCCATGATTCATTGTTTGTGTATAACACCCGGTGCTCCATGCAGCACGTGCCCTCTTTAATATCCATCACCAGGCTAACCCATCCACCCACCTCCCTCCCCTCTAGAACCTTCAGTTTGTTTCTCAGAGTCCATAGTCTCTCATGGTTCGTCTCCCCCTCCGATTTCCCCCCCCTTCATTTTTCCCTTCCTGTTATCTTCTTTTTTTTTTTTTTTAACATGTATTATTTGTTTCAGGGGTACAGGTCTGTGATTCATCAGTCTTACACAATTCATTGCAGGTGGCTGGGTGATAGACATTGGGGAGTGTATGTGCTATGGTGAGCACTGTAAAAATTATTCTTTCTAAAGATTAGTAAGTATTGCAGAAAAGTGTGCTTGAAACAAATGTGTGTGTGTTTTTTAAAATATTTTATTTATTTATTTGACAGAGAGAGACAGCGAGAGAGGGAACACAAGCAGGGGGAGTGGGAGAGGGAGAAGCAGGCTTCCCGCCGAGCAGGGAGCCAGATGAGGGGCCTGATCCCAGGACCCCGGGATCATGACCTGAGCTGAAGGCAGAGGCTTAACGACTAAGCCACCTAGGTGTGTTTTTAAAGCAAGGCTAAATAGATTAAACTTCATTGGCAATTGGGAGCCCAAAGGGCTTACTGAAACAGAGGAACATTATCATAAGAGTTGTGATGTGGGAAAACTACTCTTGGGACAGGACGAAGTGGGGAAAGGAGAAGGGAGATTAGAGGCATGCAAAAGGAGGGAAATAGATGCAGCTTTTGTTGCAGAAAGAAAATAAAAACATCTTTATTTATAGGTTGTGAGGGGGCAAGGGATTAGAAGGAATCCATTATTTCCAGAGTCTTGAGCTAGGAGATAGGTAATAACCCACAAACACAGTAGGGAAATAGGTTCCAGGAGTGGAGTTAGAAGTTCTAAGTCAGGTAAGATTGTGTTCATTGGAGGTGCTCACAACTATTAACATTGGGGCATTGAGTTCCCAGCAGGAAGTCAGACTTGATCCTTAACCCCCTAACATCTGTGAATAAGCCATGGAGTGGCATCCACCAAGTGTATGTTGAATCACAACCTCTTCATTATTTTCGGTTTATTCCTTTGAGCTTCTTTCACAATGAACAGACTGTAGAATTTTGCCATTCCTTATGGGATCTATTATGATTTCAGCTTCATCTGCCTAATTTGTTACCAGAACAATCCTTTTTTTTTTCCCAATAATTTCATTTTCATTTGTCACATGTATTAGCTTTTATATAGTCTCTTGGCATTTGGCATCCTGAACCCTCCATAGGACATCAGTTGAACATTGGTATCCCACACTGGACTGCAAACCCCAAAGTGGAGACGTTGTTTCCTTTGTCTCCACTGAGCCTAATAAAATGTTTGGGCCACAGTACCAAGCTTCTATTCTAATTAATGGGGAAAAATGAAATTTTGCTCAATAAATATGAAAGTATTTGATACTAAAATGTGCTCATGGTAATATTACTAGGTACCTATGACAAAAGGGTATTGTCTGTAGTTTAAGGAAGGGCTTTTGTTCAAGCTCAGAAGAAAGAGTTGGAATTGGAAAAAGATTCACTACCTGCTTACCAGAGAGAACAAAAGATTTAGATGTTAATAACATACAGTATTATTAAAATTAGATTAAGAATTTAAATGACAAGTACAACACAATTTCAGGTATATCAAGAGTCCAAAGTAAGATAAGAATGGTGCAAATATTAGCAAGAGAAGAAATTCCTTCAATTTTCATTGTGTGCTTAAGTGCCATGTTAAGGGATTTACATAAATTATTGTCAGTCCTTATAACAACTCTGCTAGGCAGGCATTATTAAACCTATTTTTCAGTTGAATAAACTGAGGTTGTAAAAAATTATATAAATTGTTAAAATTCTGAAGCAGCAAAAATGTTGAAGAGCTGAGATTTAAATCTATGTCCTTCTTACTCCTCAGTCTAGTTCTTTCTACCATGCAGATATTTATCATTTGGTGCTTTTATTTTTACTTTAAAAAGGGAATTATTATTTTTTTACTCAAAACTGAAATGCTTAGATACCTCATGGACACCTCATAATGCCAGAAAATGCAATATTCATAAAAAATGATGCCAGGATAGTCAATAAGTTGATTCTCTAGAATTAAGTACCAAAATTCTACTGATTTTAAACTTATATAAAATTATATCAATTATCTATCTTACAACATTCATTAGTTTAAAAATTGTGTTTATTCAACTGGTTTAGAGTGCTCCATCAACAGTAAATTATTTATAATACACTTTCAGGAATAAACTTTGAGTTTATTCAGTAGGTTTAGAATGTCACTTTATAAACAAATTTGATAATCTTTGAAAAACCTACTGACTTGGTCCAAATGAAAATATTTATTTTTCAACAAGAGCACTGTAGTTTTGTTTTCTAATACTTAGGTTCCTTATCCAATTCCCAGAATACATATGAACTTTGAGAAATTGGCTAGGGATAAATCTTAGCCATTAAGCTTATGGCTGGTAGTAATTAACTTAGAGATCTTCTAGCTATTTGTTTACTCCAAAGCTACATTTTGTATAATATAGTTCAAATTACACTTTGTGATATAAATTTCATAATTACGTATACTGGATACAAGTTATTTGCACAAGGCTATTGGATAATTTATATTTTGTAGGATCCCTTTAAGATTATCTGTGTGTTTTAACAAGAGGAGGTGGTGATGGTAAATACAGATACTATGTTATGCTTTGCAATATTTTGCTTTATCTTTTTTTATCTTTTCCCCCTTTCATGTCCAAAAATAACTTGCATGAGCTTTAATTTCAGATTATCACCAATTCATATCATACTCATAAAACTATAGTTTCATAAAGGCATGTTTGAAAAGTATTGTGGTTATCTTAATTTTGTTACTGTTGAGTTTCATCTTTAAGATACAAAGTATATTAAGAGTGCCTGGGTGGCTCAGTCAGTTGAACATCCAACTCTTGGTTTCAGCTCAGGTCATGATCTCAGAGCCCTGGTATCCAGCCAGGCATTGGGCTCCGCACCCAGTGAGGAGTCTGAGATTCTCTCCCTTTGCTCCTCCCTGCGCTCAGACTCTCTCTCTCTCTCTCTCAAATAAATCTTTAAACAAAGATACAAAGTGTATTAGTTTACTGAGGAATTATACCATTTGGGGGGCAATAAAGTAATGTCTTCTGAAAGCTGCTCATTTCTTGCCTATTTTCCCAAATCCTGTCTTCTGTGGATAAGAATTGGATATTGTTAAAAAGAAAGTTGATCACCACCAAACACACAGATCCATCCTTAGAAACTGCTTGTAAGTAACTGAAACCTCAATAAACTCAAGGTCTCAAGCTGAAACTCTCCATTTGTGGAGTTCTGAGGTGATGCAAGAACACCTGGCTGCTTGGCAAAAAGCCAGGTTTCTGCTTTGCCCTTTATTTGTTCTACTTGCCCTTTCACCCATTTCTGGCCCATTTCTACCTCTAATTCTAACTCTTGGATTCTGTCTCATTCATTGATTCCTGTCTTTGGTTTTCAGACTACAACCTTGAGATTATTGCTGCCATTATACTCACTATACCCATTCTGAATTGATTTAGTTTTGCCAGTTGGTTAATGGCTTCAGGTTTGTAAGGACCAAGCCAGGCTGGTTTTGTGACTCTTACTTCAGAATTTCTCAGCAGCCTCCCTGGACTCCTAGAAACTTCTCTTTCCTCCCTTATACTTACCAGTCTAAAGTTGGGGCAATTTCCCCCTTAAGTTTAACCTAAGAATAGATTTTTGGGATGAATAAATTGAGGGGCTTTCCTTTTACCTTGATTCTCCTGTTCTTGTTACTGTGGGAGGAACTGATTAGATGTGATAATAGCATTTCTTTTCCCTCCACTTTCCTTTTCTAGTTCACAAAGGACTTATGAGATTCCTAAAAGCAAACTCTTTCAGAAAATATTTAGATATGGGTGCCTGGGTGGCTCAGTCGGTTAAGTGTCTTAGCAGAGAGTCTGCTTCTCCCTCTGTTCATTCCTCACCCTCTGCTTGTGCTTGTGCTCTCTCTCCCTTGCAAAAATCTTTTTTTATTTATTTTATTTTTTTTTTAAGATTTTATTTGTCAGAAAGAGAGAGAGAGATCACAAGCTGGGGGAGTGGCAGGCACAGCAGGTAGAGGGAGAAGCAGGTTCCCCGCCGAGCAAGGAGCCTGATGTGGGACTCGATCCCAGGACCCTGGGATCATGACCTGAGCCGAAGGCAGATGCTTAATGACTGAGCCACCCAGGCATCCCAGAAATAAAATCTTTTTAAAAAATTTAGGTATACATTTTGCAAACGAATCAAAATGTCTAAAAATTCCATTTATTTTTAGGAATGTCTGTCTCAACACTGAAATTTGTTTTCTTAGATATTATAGACCTTCTTATACATGGATTTTATAATGTTTAATGATTTTTATTAACTGAAACTAATCTTAAGCATTTGGGGTCACTTTACAATAGTGGTCAAGAGTATGAGCTGTTAACTAGATTATCTGGTATCTTGGTTCTGCTACTTCCCTCTGCTCCATAGTCCATATCTATAAAAAGAGGATAGTAATAGTACTTAGTTTATAGTATTGTTTGGGGATTAAGTGGGATGATACATGTAAAGCAACAATTCCTAGGTTATAGTTAGCATTTTGATGAATGTTAACTTCTATTGTTATTGGCAACATTTTTAAAATTTTTATTGAAATTCCAGTTAACATACAATGCAATATTAGTTTCAGGTGTACAATATAGTGATTCGACACTTCCATACATCACCCAGTGCTCATCACAGCAAGTGCACTCCTTAATCCCCATCACCTATTTCAACCATCCCCCCACCCACCGCCCCTTTGGTAACCATCATAACCATTTGTTCTCTACAGTTAAGAATCTTTCTTGGTTTGCCCCCCTCTCTCTTCTTACTCCCTTTGCTCATTTATTTTGTTTCCTAAATTCCACATATGAGTGAAATCTTTTTCTCTGACTTAATTTGCTTAGCATAATACTCCCTAGCACCATCCATGTCATTGCAAATGGCAAGATTTCATTCTTTTTTATGGCTGAGTTAAATTCCCTTGTATATATTTCTTCATCCATCCATCAGTTGATGGATACTTGGGCTGCTTCCATAGTTTGGCTATTGAAAATAATGCTGCTATATAAACATAGGGGTACATGTAATCCTTTGAATTAGTGTTTTTGTATTCTTTGGGTAAATACCCAGTAGTGTGATGTAGGGTAGTTCTATTATTGATTTTTGATGAACTTCCATACTGTTTTCCACAGTGGCTGCACAATTTGCATTCCCACCAACAGTGCAAAAGGGTTTGTTTTTTTCTCCACTTCCTTGACAACTCCTGTTGTTTCTTGTGTTGTTGATTTTAGCCATTCTGGCAGGTGTCAGGTGATATCTCATTGTAGTTTTGATTTGTATTTCCCTGCTGAGTGATGTTGAGCATCTTTTCATGTGTCTATTGGCCATCCATATATCTTCTTTGCAGAAGTGTCTGTTCATGTCTTCTGCCCATTTTTTAATTGGATTATTTGGTTATTGAGTTGTATCGGTTCTTTATATATTTTGGATACTAACCCTTTATTGGTTATGTCATTTGCAAAATATCTTCTCCCATTCAGTAGGTTGCCTTTTAGTTTTGTTGATTATTTCCTTTGCTCTGCAGAAACTTTTTATTTTGATGTAGTCTCAGTAGTTCATTTTTGCTTTTATTTCCCTTGCCTCAGAAGACCTATCTAGAAAGAAGTTGCTAGAGCCAATATCTGAGAGATTACTGCCTATGCTCTCTTCTAGGATTTTTATGGTTTCAGGTTTCACATTTAGGTCTTTAATCCATTTCAAGTTTATTTTTGTGCATAGTAAATGAAAATGATCCAGTTTCATTCTTTTGCATGCGACTGTCCAGTTTTCCCAACACCATTTGTTGAGACTGTCCTTTTCCCATTGGATATTCATTCCTCCTTTGTCAAAGATTGACCATATAATTGTGGCTTTACTTTGGAGTTTTCTGTTTTATACCAGTACCATACTGTTTTAATTACTACTGTTTTGTAATATAACTTGAAATCTGGAATTGTGATACCTTCAGTTTTGTTTTTCTTTTTCAAGATTGCTTTGTCTATCTGAGGTCTTTTGTGGTTCCATACAAATTTTAGGATTGTTCTAGTTCTGTGAAAAATGCTGTTGGTATTTTGATAGGGATTGCATTAAATCTGTAGATTACTTTGGATATTATAGACTTTTTAACAATTTTTGTTTCACAGTGTTAGATAGAAATAACCGCATTCACTTCTGACAGTGCATTAACACACAATTATTTGCTTACATGATATTATCTTGGAACAACTCTTACTCATGTTGTTGAGACATCACCAGATCCCAGTGGTTACCCAGTTGGTGCTAGAGGAAGTTATTGTAGATGTACAATTAGGCTTCATTATTATCATTGTGAAGGGGTGCTATTGATAAGGAACTGCTTTGCCCAAATCAAAATTAGTTTTTAAGTGAACACACATCATTACTATATAGAACTCAGAAAACAATTCAATGTTCTCTCAAATTATCTCGAGGGGACTGAAAATCAAAAGAAATGGCATTGTTACATGATGAATTCACCTAAAATACTGGGGAAGATTCTTAAGATATGATCAAGTAAGGTGTCCTAAAACCAGTTACACATATCCATCAAGCTACTGCAAGGTGGACTGCATATCATTTGTGTTGGGCCTATGGAATCAGCTAGAATTGAGTTTATCTGTTCTGCAGTTTACTAGATTTATAAATTGGGGCAGTTAATCAAAGCTAGTTGAGCTCCTACTTCTTCATATGTAAGATGGATTAATAGCACTTACCTCTTAGGATTAATAGGAATATTAATGAAAACAGAATGTTTAGCAGAATGCCTGGTACAAAGTAAATGTTGAATAAGTCATAATTGGGGCACCTGGGTGGCTCAGTTAGTTAAGCGGCTGCCTTCGGCTCAGGTCATGATCCCAGGGTCCTGGGATCGAGCTCCATGTCAGGCTCCCGACAGGGAGCCTGCTTCTCCCTCTCCCTCTGCCTGCCTCTCTACCTACTTGTGTTCTCTATCTCTCTGTCAAATAAATAAATAAAATCTTTAAAAAAATAAGTCATAATTAATAGCAATACACTTATTAATAGTATCACTACTAGTCAGTATTATTAATATTTAGAATAGCCCTTAGATACTGTAATTCTGAGGTCACAAAACCTCTATCATATATAGTCTATAGTACAGAAAAGATAAAATTATGTGCTATTGATTAAATACAAAAGTCAGTCTCCGAAGGCTTTTGAAAAGAGCCATTAAAACTTTTCATCTTTTTAAGTACATTTAAAGTATTGGAGTAGATAAATTTTGGGGTCCCTTTAAGATTTATTTATTTGAGAGAGAGCATGAGTGGGGAATGGGGGTAGGGGAGAGAATATCCAAGCAAACTGCTGAGTACAGAGCCCACCTTGGGGCTCAATCTTATAAGCTATGAGATCAAGACTTGAGCTGAATCCAAGACTTGGATGCTTAACTGACTGAGCCTCCCAGGTGCTCCTGGGGTCCCTTTTTCAAAGAATGCACTCTACCTTTCCCCACATCTGTAAGATTTTTTGGGGGTGTGTGTGCCTAAGATAGGTATTCATATTATATCTATGTTGTCCTAGTACCTTATGGCAATAGGAAATTGGACATTGGACCAGGGGTTGGCCCAACCTGTGCCAAATCATGCCCCTTCCCAGGAATTTAAAATTGGATCCAAGGGATTCCAGCTGTAATTTGTGATAAGTTGTACCAAATAGGAATTGTGGCATAACCATCTCTGCCATGTTGTCGAAGTGCAGAAAGAAAATAATAAAAAGATACATAAAAGACTGGGATGGTAGATGGGAGGGAGATTTAGATTTTAGTCCTTCTTGAGAAGCCAACTCTGATAACTGATTCATGGGACATTTCTAATTTTTCTTCATTTCCTCCCTATTTTTTCCCCCCATAAGCTAGCTTGAGTTTCTATTACTTGTAGTCAAAAAGCACTAATGATTCAAGCTTCTTAGAGCTACCAAAAGAAGGAAGCAGTGCTTTTTCCCTTCTTCCCTGGATTTGCTGATAGTAATACTTATATAACTGAGATGTCATAATTCTGTGCACCCTAATGGAACAAAGAGAAATCCTTCAGTCAGGGTATATCTCTGACAGCTTATTATGCTGAATGGGGGAAAGTGGATACAGAATAAGCAAGGGACCCTGTATTCAACATTAGAAATTTAAAATAATTTGGATATTGTGATTGTCATCTGAATGTGAACTTTCTTTTGCAATGGAGTCCTAGCTTTTGAAAGTCTGTTACTTTTTTACTCACAGAAACACATTTCCCATGTGTTAAAAAAAAAAAAAACTCATTAAAAGCATAATAGTAAAGGTTTACTTTTCCAAAGCTATTTTTTTCTCTTTGGATTCATGAGATTTAGGTATGTGAATTATTCACATTTGGAATTCACACTTCCTAATGTACTCTATATTGTTCTACACGATTTTCTAATTTTTTGTCAAATTATCACAAAAGGAAATCTCAACTTTGATTTCAAGGAAAAAAAGGGTTAGAGTTAAAAAGCAACTGGAAGAGAGACTTCTCCAGACATAACTAATTTTAGTGATTGAAAGTTCTTTAGATAAATGTATATCTGGTAACATTGAAATCTGGATGATTTGCCTCTTATTTTTGAAACAGAATATATGTAAAAACTGTTAGTATACTAAGTGAAATTCAGACTAAGAAATTTAACTGGGAAAAATCAATGCTTGTTAGAATGTTTATTAGAAGTGCATTTTTGAAGAACAAAATGAAGATATTAGGAATAAATACATTTATCACTTTTATAAAGTCTCAAGCAAGCATCTTTTTTTTTTTTTTAAAGATTTTTATTTATTTATTTGACAGAGACACAGCGAGAGAGGGAACACAAGCAGGGGGAGTGGGAGAGGGAGAAGCAGGCTTCCCTCAGAGCAGGGAGCCCGATGCAGGGCTCGATCCCAGGACTCTGGGATCATGACCTGAGCCGAAGGCAGACGCTTAATGACTGAGCCACCCAGGCGCCCCGCAAGCATCGGTTTTTAAAAAATGTGTATTTTGATGTATATGTATATGTGCATTTTAATGAATTTTTTCCTTAATACCAAGTGTATAAGCTAATAAAACTATTTAAGTTGAACTGACTCTGACTTCAAGTTTGTACATACCCCATATCAAATACTGTGGGAAGGGAGAAACATTTGTAAAGTTATTTTTCTCTTAATTTTTATTTAAATTCCAGTTAACACACAGTGTCATATTAGTTTCAGGTGTACAATTTAGTGACTCAACACTTCCATACAACACCCAGTGCTCACTACAAGTTCACTCCCCAGTGCCTGTTACCTATTTAACCCATCCCCCACCCCTCTCCCCTCTGATAGTCATCAGTTTATTCTCTATATTTAAGAGTCTTTTTAGTTTGTCTTTTTCTTCTTGTTTTGTTTCTTAAATTCCACATGAGTGAAATCATATGGTGTGTCTTTCTCTGATGTATTTCACTTAGCCTTGTATTTTCTAGATCTATCCCTGTTGTTGCAAATGGCAAGATTTCATTCTTTTTTATGGCTGAGTAATATTCCAGTGTGTGTGTGTATCACATCTTCTTTATCCATTCATCAGCCAATGGACATTTGGGCTCTTTCCACAATTTGGCTATTGTAGATAATGCTGCTATAAACATCAGGGTGCATGTATCCCTTCAAATTAGGTATTTACCCAAAGAATACAAAAATACTAGTAGTGTAATTGCTGGATCATAGGGTAGTTCTATTTTTAACTTTTTGAGGAACCTCCCTACTGTTTTCAGGAGTGGCTGCACCAGTTTGCATTCCCACCAACAAGGCAAGAGATTTCCTTTTTCTATGCATTCTCACCAACATTGTTGTTTGTTGTGTTAATTTTAGACATTCTGACAGATGAGGTGATATCTCATTGTGGTTTTGATTTGTATTTCCCTGATGATGAGTGATGAGACACATTTTCATGTGAAAATGTCTATTCATATTTTCTGCCCATTTTTAAATGGAATTATTTTTTGGGTGAGTTTGATAAGTTCTTCATATATTTTGTATACTAGCCCTTTATCTGATATGTCATTTGCAAATATCTTCTCCCATTCAGTAGGTTGCCTTTTAGTTTTGTTGATTGTTTCCTTCGCTGTGCAGAAGCTTTTTATTTTAATGAAGTCTCTGAGTTTGAAGGACTCTGATTTTTTCATTATAATGTAGGTTGGCTCACCCCATCCCCTTCTGAGCCAACTGGGGACAAGGGCTTTTACTAAGATTTTTAGAGCCCAGTGGCTAGTATCCAGACTTCCTAGGTGTACCTTTCAAGTCCTTGCTGTCTAGAGAGCTGTGGACAAATCTTTATTACTTATGAAAACTTTCAAACCTCCCTGTGTCCCCCACCCCCCACCCTGACTTGCAAATAAATACAGGAGCCCTCTTTGGTTCAGTTACTTTTCCCTTTTTCCAGCAACTGCCAACATTTGCTTCTTTCTTTTCTCAAGGAATCTCCAACCTCCAAATATTCTTGGATGATAGATTGTATTAGTCAGGCTCATTCAGCTGCAAGATATAGGAACCAAACTCATTTAAGCACCTAAAAGGAGTTTATTGGCTTCAAGAAATGGGAACTCCCTAGGCACCACTGACTTCAGATGCGGCTGGCCTGGAGGTTGAAACAGTATCCTTGTTTCTCTGTTCCTTGCTCTGATCTTCTTGTTGGCTTTTTAAAGCTTTTATCTCTACTGGTAGATCACCTCTAGAAAGACTTGACTGCTAATAACTGATAATTACTCTTTTTTTTTTTTAAGATTTTATTTATTTGACAGAGAGAGACATAGCGAGAGGGGGAACACAAGCAGGGGGAGCGGGAGCAGGAGAGGGAGAAGCAGGCTCCCCGCTGAGCAGGGAGCCTGATGCGGGGCTCGATCCCAGAACCCTGGGATCATGACCTGAGCCGAAGGCAGACACCCAATGACTGAGCCACCCAGGCGCCCCCAACTGACAATTATTCTTATTCGATTTTTGTAAAAGTGTCAGAATGTTGAGTATAGGCTCATCCCTGAAATAATCATTGTGGCCAGGGAAAATCGTATTTGAATTGTTCAGGCCAGGAGACAGGGAGTATGATAAATTCCATCTGAATTATGGAAATGAGAAGGAATGTGACTCCTTAGAGAGTAACAATGGTGGGAGGTTGGTGGGGGGGAGCATGTTCACTATAGGACTCTCTTTAGTAGGGCCCTGAAACATAAGGAATCTATTTTTCTTTGCCTTGACAAGGACCTTAAGCTCAGAACACACACATTTGCCTACTTACTTAGGCTATAGAAGGGCAAAATGCCTCTCATTCTTACTGCAGTAGTAAAATCAAAGTACATATTTATGTCTCAATTGGTTATCCTATTATATTTTTAAGTGGATTGCATACTTAGTGTCTCCATACTAAACATTAAAAGCATTCTATTTGTTAGCATTTTGCTTAGTCATATTAAATACAATATATTCAGGTTAGATTAGACCTCAATCTCCCTGGGATTCAGGAAACCCCCTTCTAACCGATGGCTTTTTCCCTAGTCACTCTTCCAAATACTTTCAATGATTGCTGCGAGATAAGTCCTCAGAATGTCTAGTTTTTGATTGTTTATAAAGTAAAATTCATACATTTATTTTCCCAGAAGACGTGAAAGGCTCTAAGCCTACAGGGGTGTGACACAATGCTTTTGCTGAGCTTTCAATGTGCTGAAAACAACAGATTAATGATCAGACAACTGATAGTGAAAGTAGCAAGTACTGTATTCAAGGCATAAATGCAAAGTTTCATTTCCATTTCTTTTCATTCTGTCCCTTCAGCCTGGACCACACTTCCACGTTATGCCTGCCTCTGATGATCCTACTTCCTTTAATTCCCAGCTCAGATGCTCTCCCCTCCTTCAAAGTCTTCCACTTTACTTTTTTTGGATTTGATCTTTCTCTTGGATGACACTATAGCATTTGATGTTGAAGAGGCATTTGTCATGTTGTGTGAGAATTGTGTGATTATAGTTTATCACTTCCTCTCTTCCTCACCCACCCATTCAGATCTCCTTCAGGGATTCTTCTCCTAGCTTACAATCTTGTCCTAATTTTCATTGAGGAAATAGAAGTTGACGGCAGTTCTCTTTTATTCTCAGCACAAAAATAACTATCTCTACTCTCTACCTTTTCTTCTATTACCTGATGTGAAGTTATTTCTGCTGTTTTAAATCTCATTCCTTCATGATTTATTAAATGCTCTGATCATGCACTCTTCTCTGCTGTCTTTACACCATTGGTTTCTTACCTATTTTGCCTAATTTCCACCAGCCTATAAACATTCCTTACTGTCCTATATCTTTGACACCTCTTTGACTTGAAATCTCATTTTCTCTAATATAAAACTCAAATCAGGAAGTGACCTCATCACTAACAGATTTTGCTTCTGTTAAGATTGCCTGTCCTTCTAAATCCTACACACCCCTCTCCTCTTTCTTGACAGTTAGCAGCATTAGTTAAAATTGACCACTTTCTCCTTTTTGGAACATTTCTTTTGGATTTTATGAAAATACCCTAATTGTCTTTCTCAGTGGCCACCCCATCTAAGTCTACTTTGCTGTTTTTCTTGCTCTCATTTCATCCTTAAAATACCATAGTATCATGGGCTTAATTCTTGGACTCCTTTTCCCTATATTTCATTCATCCTCATGTTCATAAATATATACAGTTCTGACTTACACTGCAACTCCAGGCTTTAGGTCATTTTTAAGTTGGGTTACTAGAATTTTTCTTTTCTTTTTAGTTATTGAATTCTAAGAGTTCCCACGTGAAATAAATTAGTCACAAAAGAACAAATACTGCATGATTCTACTTACAGGAGATTTCTAAAATAGTTAAATTCACAGAATCAGGGAGTAGAATTATGGTTGCAAAGGGCTGGAGGGAGAGGGAAATGGGGGAGGTGCTGATCAGTAGTCATAATGTCTCAATTGTGCAAGATGAGTAAATTCTAGAGATGTGCTGTATAATATTGCCCTTATAGTTAACAATATTGTATTGTACACTTACAAATTTGTGAAGAGGGTTAAAAAAAAAAAGAAACAAACTGAAAATCACGTTGTAAATGAAAATCCTGTTTCCATTGTAACTTAGGTATGAGAGGAAGGCAAAAATTGAGAAAAGGTAAGTGTCAAGTGTCAGGTCTTATTGAAACCATCTGGGAGAACTGATGACATTGAACCTATCCCTGCCTTTCAGCACAAGTATATGAAAGGAGGGGGGGATCATTTCTCTGACTCATCTGCTTAGCTTGGAAACTTGACTTTGAGAGAAGAGGAAGAACTGCAATTTGATCATACATTCAGTATGAGATTTGCTGGTCTGCCCCTAGACAAGTTCTGTTTTTCTCTGAGGAGTATCCAACCATTCACAGAATAGCAAGGGACATTTTGCTACAGTTTCTAACTTGTTACATGTGTAAGCAAGAGTTTTCATATAAGTATCATGAACAAGGAAGGAAATAATCTCATTTCAGTTGGCAAAAAATGTGTGTACTTATCTGAAGTTTGCCACATAAATATTCATTTTGGGTCAAAAACCTCCCATAAATTTTACATTAAAAAGGTAAATTTTTATCTTTGTTTTTGGTGTAAAACCTACTTCTCATGGTTTTATAGCATAACTTTAAAAACATCAGGAAACCAGTAATTTTTCTAGTCCTATATTTGAATGTGAATGTATCCCTTATCAAATTGTTTTCAAAGTCTTATATGAAAAGAGGCATTACGTTATATTTTTGTTTGTATTACTTGAGCTTATGGTTTCAGTAGCTTTTTGCTACTTTCAAAAACTTTTTTACGTGGTAAGATTTTATATATGTAAATAAAATTATTTAAAATCCATATGCTACCTTTATCTACTGACCCTGTTTCCGTTTAAGACATTTATTATGTTGTCCTTATAAGTTTTAAAATTTTTTTTAAGGATTTATTTGAGAGAGAGAGCATGAGCAGGGGTGAGGGGCAGAGGGAGAGGGACAAGCAGACTCCCTGTTGAAGTCCAATGTGGGGCTCGATCTCAAGACCATGGATAAAGAGTAAAAAAAAAAAAAAAGTATGAGCTAAAGAAAAACTGAAGAAAAATCCAAATACCGATTTGTATTCTGATATCCTTGGGGAGGGAAAATCACATAAAAAGTTAAGTTGACCAGACCCAACACATTCAATTATTATATTAGCTCTTCCACTTACTGATTATGTTAATACATGAGATATTGAATAATAGTATTTATGTGAGGGTTCCCTGAGATATGAACTTTTTTTTTTTTTTTTCAGGGTTGCTCCAGGAATAAGAATCTTGAGGAAGGCTGATCTAGACAGAGCAGGAAACCTGCTCAACACATTTTGTAGTAATCAGTACCTGGCAAATTTTTTTTTTTTTTTAAGATTTTATTTATTTGACAGAGAGAGATAGCGAGAGCAGGAACACAAGCAGGGGGAGTGGGAGAGGGAGAAGCAGGCTTCCTGCCGAGCAGGGAGCCCGATGTGGGACTCGATCCTGGGACCCCGGGATCATGACCTGAGCCAAAGGCAGACGCTTAATGACTGAGCCACCCAGGTGCCCAGTACCTGGCAAATTTGATAAGACCCTTCTTTATCTTCCAGCTAGTGAATTTGTGGTCAAAATTTACAATGGTCCTAAACTTAGTTTTATGGGAGAAGAATTTGATGTTCATACCTACTGATGCAGCTTTCTAGAGTGAGGAAGAAAAGCTTTTTCTTAGGTTTCCCTCTTTTGGTAAATGGTACCATCATCCATCCACCCCATTTCCAAGTGGAAATCTTTTCTTCAGTCTCCCACTGCTATTCAGCAGAGCAGATCCAATCCAGCTGATCTCAAAGGATATCCTGAATCCACATGTACTTCTCTCCATCTCTGCTGGTACCACCTTGTGCAAACCACAACTCTTTTCCCATGATTATCCAAATAACCACTGAGCTAGTCTCTGCTTTCACTGTTGCCCTCTGCCTGTCCATTCTTCTCACTAAAGAAACCAGAAATTATCAAAATCCCAAATCCGATTATACTTCTGGCCTCTCTAATCTCTTCCCAAAATTAAGATTATTCAATGGTTTCCCATCATATTTAAAATAAAATAGATTTCTTATCCCCAAGTCCTGTATGATCCATGTCCTCCGCCCATCTATGACTTTATTCTCTATGGTTTCAACCTTAGTCTCCTTTTTTTTTTTTTAAGATTTTTCTTTTTTTCTTTCTTTTCTTTCTTTCTAGTGAGAGAGCGTGTGTGCCCATGCACGTGTGAGCAGAGGGAGGGGCAGAGAGGGAGAGGAAGAGAGAGAATCCCAGGTAGACTCCGAGCTGAGTGAGGAGCTAGATGGGGCTTGATCCTACAACACAGAGTCATGACTGGAGCCAAAACCAAGAGTCAGATGCTCAACCAACTGAGCCACCCAGACACCCCTAACCTTGGCCTCCTTTATGTTCCCTGAAAAAGTTCATCCTAAACTTAACATCTTTGCACTGCCTGTTTCATTTTCCTGGAAATATTTCCCTCCTGATCTTCTCATAGCTAGCTGCTTCTTGTCTCTCAGAGGCTTTCCCTGAACCCCAATTTAAAGTAGTCACCAAGCCATTTTTTATTATATCTATTTCAATTCTCTGCATGACTGATATTCATGATTTATTATTTCATACGTTATTATATCTAACATATATAATTATGTAATGTTATAGGATTCTGATTTATATATGAATTATTTACTTTTGGTTTCTTCCCAAGAGAAGGGAAACTTAATGAAAATAGGGATATTATCAATTATCTGTTCACCACTATATCAACAACCAATAGTAGGGCCTAGCACAGAAAAATATTTAAAGAATAAATAAACTTTTTTTTATTAATGACCACATGAAAGCAGATGGACAGTGACTGACATATTCTCTCTCCTCCAAGTAGATTCTGAGGTCAGAAGCACGTGTGATCCTTTTGAGCATGATAAATGTTGTGTGACCTGTACAAGTTATATGTATATCATTGTCACCTATTTTCTCATGTGTGATATGAATATGAGGGTGTTGGATCAGAATGATATTCAAGGCCCTTTTCAGCTCGGCAAATATACATCTTTTTTTTTTTTTTTAAGATCTTATTTGAGAGACGGAGAGAGAGAGAGAGAGAGCATGAGTGGGGTGAGGGGCAGAGGGAGAAGCAGACTCCCTGCTGAGCTGGGAGCCCGATGTGGGGCTCTATCCTAGGACTCTGGGATCAATACCTGAGCCAAAGGCAGACGCTTAAGTAACTGAGCCACCCAGGCACCCCTCTGCAAATATACATCTTATAATGAAATGGTGAACTCTATTTTAGGATGCCAGTAGCTTTAATTACTAAATATCTACATCAATCTCAACTTTAAACTTGGTGATAAAAAAATTGTATGGTAGCAACAAGAATATCATGCCTGTTACTAATATTAATCCTTGGTGTCAGATTTTTTAAATCAGCTCAAATTACATTCTCTTATATGGTTTCTTACATCTGTATCTCAATCAGCTATTGCTGTAAAATTTTCAACATGAAACTTTTATTAAGATGAAGTAAAAAGGATAATGACATTTTTAAGTCTTAGGACTTAATGTGATATGGAAGACTTAATATGATATGCAAGACTTTTCAGAAAGGTATTTTATATCTTCAACTGGAAATGTTTATTTCTATTTCTACAGCATTGCTATGTTACAATGAACTGAGTGGTGACTGTTGGGTATAACTGACAGGAACACATTTTTGGGAGGGGAGAAGCATTCACAAAATCAATATGAATCCATTTGGGAAAGTGGAGTTGTTTAGAGAAATATAAATATCATCACTCAGTTTTTGTCCATTTACTGAAAGGAGTTTGAAACGAATTGAAAAAGTAATATTCCTCTACATATCTGCACATTAAATATTTTACCACATTAAAACAATGTCTATTATCACAAGTATTTTCTTCCTATTCAGTATTTTCCTCATTCCCTGGTGGCTAACTACATCAGGGTTAGCAAAGATTCCTTAAAGGGAATTCATAAAATTGTCTAGAATCTTAGATATTATTTTAATGTGTTAAATATACTATTAACTATTCCTTTATATCAAAATAGATATTAAATTTTATATCAATCAGAATATCTTTGGATTTTTTGTACTTTAATATAAGCCATTACTTTTCCTTGGAATAATAAACAATAATTCTTTGTAACAGCTGATTCATGAAGCTAGTCAACAAAGCAAAAAAATCTCTCACCACATTAGCAGAAAGCCAAATCAAATGTCAGTTTTTCTTCAAGACTAATACTGATCATTGTATGCTAAGAAACACTTTCATTATTTCTTTCAAAGATTTGTGTCCTTGTTGTTTTCTTTATATTAAGGACCCAGTTTGCTTTTGCCACTTTAATTACCACCAACATTCATGTAGCTAAAACCTATGCCTATAATCAAAAGCTCAAATCCATATTTTCAGATCTCTATCAAAATGTTCCCTTGGGAATTCCAGTACTGTTTCAATCTCAATACATTCCTAAACTGAAATAATCATTCTCAATCCCCAGGTCAGTTTCCATTGTTAGTGTTACTGATTGAGATATTATTTGTTCTCCTAGTCTTCATGAATATTTTTAGGAAATATAGGTTGAACACTTACTCTGTCTTAAGACCTGTACCAAACACTGGGAGTAACAGACAAGATCCCTGTAGTGATGATGATCATAGCTTAGGAGGCTTCGCACCAACGTTAGTCCATTATAGTTCAGAGTGGTAGTAGGCAAAGAAGGCTAAGCGCCAGATGTTATGGAACACATGAGAAGGAACACCTAGCCTGGTGTTTAGATGTTAGAGAAGGCTTTGTGAAGAAAGTGTATCTAAGTGGAGCTGTAAAGGATTAGTAGGAGTAGGCAGATGAAGGAAAAAGTGGAGGTGTAGAAGTGATATTTCAGCTTGTATAATCTTGTGCAAAAGTTTAGATGCAGAACACCTGAAAATGTAGGAAATTAACATTTAGTATGGCTGAACAGAATGAGAGGACATGTGGTGGGAGGTATATCTGGAAAGGTTTTTGAGGAATTGGGATTTTATTTACTATTGAATAATTTTAAGGGGCTTGGCCTGAGTAGATTTATATTTTAGAAATGTTCTCAATGAATTGTGAATAGCATATTTAAGATCAGCAGGAAATGAGGCAGTTAGGCTACTTACAAGGCTGTAGTGTAGAGGAAGATGATGACAATCTTTCCAAGATTAGGAATAGAGAGGATTGAGTGGATTTAGTTGCTGTTATGGATCTAATGTCAACACAATTTGGTGATCTAATACACGTGAGTTTCAATGAGGTATGAATAAAATTCACTCTTACTGGGTATCATGGTGGACAATTGCACATTCTGTGAGCTAGAGAGTGCATGGAGAGTTTTTAGAAAACATTGACTTGTCGGACATACTGAACATTTAAGTGGAGATGTTCATCAAGAGTAGAATATGTAGGTTGATATCCAGAAGTGCTAATGGCTACAGGTTCCAGATTTGGGGTTATCAGAATATGTAAGGTAGTTAAGGACCTACCTCACTTGGGGGAAGTAGCCAGGAAGGATGCATAAAATGAGAAGAAAAATGGCTTAATGAGAATACTGAACTTAGCGAATGAGCAGAAGGAGATTTAAGAGCAACTGATTAAAAGTGTCCGGAAAGGTAGGAGGAAAACCATAAGGTAGAGTAGCATCATGGAGACCAGAGAAAGCGAGTGCTTCAGAAATTCTCAATAAAGCTCATTTTTCTTCACTAAAATTCCTTTGTGTATGGTATAACATATGATCCACTTTCCCCAATACTTAATTTCAATTTTTATTTTAACAGTTCTTGGCATATGTATTTCTCTATATTTTTAATATTTAAATCATTTCATAAACTTGTTAATTTCCTTTAAAACTTAGACACAAGATAATTTTTTTAGAAGATTTTATTTTAGAGAGAGTGTGAGTGGGGGAGGAGCAGAAGGGGAGGAAGAGGGAGGGAGAAATAATCCCAAGCAGACTCCGTGCTGAGCGCCGAGCCCAATGCAGGGCTAGATCTCCCCACCCTAAGATCATGACCTGAGCCAAAACCAAGAGTTGGACGCTTAACTGACTGAGCCACCCAGGTGCCCCAAAACACAACATGATCTTGATATTACAGTATATATGTTTGGTAAATGTCATTTTTCTAATGATTAGATGAAGATAATACTTTTTTTCTAAATAGGTTTTCCTATCAGGGATTTTTTTTTTTTTAAAGATTTATTTATTTATTTGAGAGAGCGAGAATGAGAGAATGAGAGAGAGAGAGAGTACATGAGAGGGGGGAGGGTCAGAGGGAGAAGCAGACTCCCTGCTGAGCAGGGAGCCCCATGCAGGACCCGATCCCTGGACTCCAGGATCATGACCTGAGCCGAAGGCAGTCGCTAAACCAGCTGAGCCACCCAGGCGCCCCCTATCAGGGATTTAATTATAAAATTCTATCATTGTTAAAGTCTGCAACTTGCTTGCATCTCCTACTAATAATTCAATTTTACCAATAATTCAATTTTACCAATAATCAAAGATTTTTTTGTCTAAATCCTATAATCTGTTCTAAAGCCTTTCTATTAGAAACTGGAAGGAAGTGAGAATTTATGAATGCAAATCAATTAGGCATACGAATAGGAGCTTGTGTGTGAATATATACATGTATATATACACATATATATATATACACATATATACACACACAGATACAATATTACCTTTCTTAAAATAAGAAACTAGTCTCTTATGTAAATATGTATGTATAAGTATATATAGCATATGCATATATTTTAATATTGTATGATTTGGGAAGTACTTCCTAAAAGGCACAGCATCTTATAATTATCAATCGGCAATCTGTTTCTGAAAATCCAGTGTTTTGGATAAAAGTGCTAATAGCTTACTCCTAGTTCCCATTATTTTAAATGGGCAAACCTAAAATATATTTCAACCCAAAAATCCAAACAAATTTCCTAGAACGTAACTTTAAAAAGATGATATGGTCATATATGTGTGCAGATGTGAAATGCTTAGAGCACCATTTCCTGCTCATCGGGTAATATTTTAAAAATTGCTTTGTGTGTATTAACATGTACACAGTTTGTATATGAAGTCACAAACATTTATAATTAAGTAAATTAAGTATAAAGTAAACTTATTTTTAAAAGAAGACAAAAATATGTGATAAAACATTTGGGAGGTTTCATGCAATGGATGTCTACCAAGTGAAGTTGAAAGTTGTAGCTTGAATGAAGTTAAGCAAGTTAGGAAGGGGGCTGAGGATGTCATTGTCATTTTTTTTTTTTTAAGATTTTATTTATTTATTTGAGAGAGAGAGAACGCATGAAAGGGGGGAGGGTCGGAGGGAGAAGCAGACGCCCTGCCGAGCAGGGAGCCCGTTGCGGGACTCGATCCAGGGACTCCAGGATCATGACCTGAGCCGAAGGCAGTCGCCCAACCAACTGAGCCACCCAGGCGCCCCCATTGTCATTTTTGTAGTAGAAGAACATGATAATGTGGATGAGTGGGGATAGAAAGGGACTTGACCAAGCAAACTATCAAAAGCGGAAGAACTGATAGAAATTATCTGCTTTATAAAGCACTTTAAAGTAGGTGGTCAGTGATTGAAAATGAAAACATTGCAGGATGGATTCTCTCCTTTTCTGGTTATTATGTTTCATAAAACAAGAGACTGTTTTTTTAGGAGTAGCTCTTCATCATGTCACTGTCATTTCCAAGGATTTCTACCTCGCATCCATTAGGCATTGATGCCTCCTTCAGCTCCAGTGATATTTCAAACATACTTGCCCTATGTTGATACTTCGAATTCTTTAAAAAATGTCTCTATATAATTCTGATGTCATCTTAATTGTATCTGGATTGTAATTGAAGAGTTTTCCCACACATCACTTTGTTGAGTTTTGGGAGCATAGTTATAAACTTCTATATTAACATCAGCTGATCAACATTGTATTAGGAAAAAAAATGTACATCCTATGAAATTTGGATATTAAAATCTAAAAGACAGTCGTCAGGAAAACATTACTGAGGGGGATGATTTGTGAAGTGTGCATTATTGCTGTACCACTTTATGGTGTTGGTCAGTATTAGTCCTACATTTTGTGTGAATAAATTTATAACTACAATTAAAACTATCACTAGATATGTTCCAAGATGTTAGACTGAGCACAGTGTTCCTTAGGGTCTTTGAGGGTACCAAACAATTTGCGTCTTTTTCTACCTCACTAGGATCTTAAAAATTAATAAACACAACAAAGAGTAAGGAAAATGTAAAGCAGAATAATAGACTTTATTGCTACTAAAGTCTAAGATACAGTATGTAGCTTAATGTGAGAGCCAAATGGACATGGCAAATAAAAAGAATTCTACAGATGCACCTGTTCAATTATGGCAAAACAGGACCAGAAGAAGGTTCCCACCATGAAAGCCAAATCCTGTTATCCTAAGAGCAGAGGAGAAATCTTCCAGCCTACAGGTAAGGCAGTTCCTAAGAGAAAAAGGGAGAATATAATTCTAATTTCTAATTTACCAATTAGAAAAGTCACTGTATCTCCTTGTGGTCAGAGTGAGTAAAGGGTATGGTGAGAGACCAGGGATATTACACTCTCTGATCAACTTCTATGTGGGAGGAAACAGTCATTTTCTTTTAATAGTTCCTGAAGTTTTATTCTGTTAAACTTTCCAAAAAGACAGCATTGTTTTTCTCCAAATGCCCTTCTCTTGGAGGAGATTGTATGCAAAGGTGGTTATTATCCAGAGATGGTAGATCTGCAGGGCCAGAATTGTCCATCCTGTGTGGATTTACCCCTCAGTAGAGGGGGTCAGCTGAATCTCCATCTCCATCTCCTGCCTTCATGAGGCCATTCCCCTGATTCCAGCCATGGCTCCTTTGGGTATCTTTCTGGGAAAGATATGAAATGGGTCAGAATTGGACAGTAATGAGATTCCCTCCATTGTCTCATGCCACTAACACTGAACATTCATCCTTTTGTTTGTCAGCTAAAATTTCAGTTGCATCAAATGTTCTTTATTGAAATGAAATTATAGCATAAAGAAGCTTCAAGAAAAATGTTTCTCATCCAGTAATGCTAGCAATACAGAAATATAACAAATTTGAATATAAATCTACTCATTAATTTAATGGACAAAATTAATATCCAGTTAATTCCCTTTGCAAATTAAAGTCCAGTGGCCAAAGGGTTGAAATCCAAAATTGAATTCTCTTTTATGAGTGAAAAGTCCAGAGTCTTCTCCGGTGTCTTTCTCTGTTAAGTCTCAACTAGAGATGTTGCCGATACAGAGAGAGCTGGGTTTCTCCAACAGTCACTGTGGTAGCTGTGTCTGCCTGGAATCGGTTTGGTCACTTACTGTCTCCCACATTCACAAAAAAACAACTTTGATATACTTCTTAAAGAGACCAGAGATAATAAGACCTAAGATTATCACACACTTACTTTAATAACATTAGGTTTAGAAAACAAATTACCATCTTTTAAAAAAAATTTATTTAAATCCAGTTAACATCCAGTGTAGTATTAGTTTCAGGTGTACAATATAGAGATTCACCACTTCCATACAACACCCGTTGCTCATCACAGCAAGAGTACTCCTTACTCCCCAGCGCCTGTTTAACCCTTCCCTACCCGACCTCCCCTCTGGTAACCATAGGAATTACCATCTTCTTGAGCAGTTACCTCAGGCCCAGTTTATGTTTTCAGAACACACTGTCTTTTGCAACGATCCTAATAGGGACTCCTTGGTATCTGAGGATGCCTTCTTAGTGTTATTTTAGCCAGGATGCAAATTGCTGTCAACTCTCCATAATCCACAGCTTGAAAATAAACAGGAACTTTAGTGTGAGAGGTGGATTTTGGCACACTGGATCTACCTATCTGGATGATAGCCTGCCTGTGCATACCATCTCCTCTGAGAAGAACATTTGGAAACAGTGCGGTCATCTTGCAAAGTTTAAAATGTGCAGTGTTGGAAACCCCTATCACAGGTCTTATTTGTGGTTTCTTTGTTTTCCATTAAGCATATATTTTTTTAAAGATTTTATTTATTTATTGGACAGAGAAACACAGCGAGAGAGGGAACACAAGCAGGGGGAGTGGGAGAGGGAGAAGCAGGCTTCCTGTGGAGCAGGGAGCCTGATGCGGGCTGGATCCCAGGACCCTGGGATCATGACCCTAGCTGAAGGCAGACGCTTAATGGCTGAGCCACCCCTATTTTTAAAAAGCTTTTAACTTAAAATTCTGCTTAAACCCTTGTTTCTGGCACCCCAGTACTGAACTGAATATAGGTTGTATCTAATAAAACTTTGATCATGTCTCATGAGCAGACATTTTTAGTCCTGTGACACACTGGTTCTTTCTACTACCTGTTTCTGAGGAGTCACGTAAGGCTGGCAAAGCTACATCCTTAGGAAGCTTACTTTCTCATATCTCCTGAAACTATTTAGAGACAAAGTGACACCTGGTGATGGAATGATCTTTGAGCCTGTGGACAAGCAAAAGGAATCCAAATTTAGCTCCCCCAAAGTTCATTCCTGGGCCCTTAAGATAGATGGTTCAAGACAAGATCAGGGAGTAACGGGGCCAGTAGGCAAAGGACCATCACATGGCGGGGAGGAGGGGGGGAGCAGAAAGCAAATATAAGAGCTGAAAAGGAAGCTTTGTCTCACAGATATTCATTCACATGAGCATATAATTTGCAAATGCAACCAAATAAATATTTCATGGTGGTTTAAACTTACCTAAGCACTTTGGGTCACCATTAAGGAGAGAGACCTACAGTTGAGTTGACGATCACAGGGCATTTAGTTAATGAAAAGCCATTGTTATTAGTAGACTTTATTATGTATTTGAAAATAGCAAGCTGAAAGTTATCTACAGGTCAGCAAATAACACAGACAATTGAAAGCACATAGGTTCCTTTAGCATTTCCAGTTCTACTTAAATAGATTTTTGAGTTAGATGCTATGCAGTACATTATGCAAAGATCTGCCATATTCCCTAGGTAGATGTAATATTTTTTAGAGGCTTTGCATTCTATTAATCTTAGGGTAATGGGAAACCAGTAAGATATGCTTCATTTCACAGAAGATCATGTAAATGTTGCAACAAGGTTAAAATAGTACAAATAGTTGATTAAATAGCCTATTCCCTGCTTTACATCTCAAAGGCTAACATAATTTATAAACCTTTATTGCTATAAAATGTTTAAAAACAGCATTGTAGTTATTTAAAAGAAAATAAAATTTCAAATGAAACCATAATAGATTTAGTCCATATGATTTGATATTGTTTGGCAGAATATATCCTCATATAAAACTAAATCTCCAAACTCCCAAAGAGTAAGGTTTCTCAATGTTTAGCACTTTGAAAATTTGGGCGTTGTTTGTGGTAGCATTGTAGAAGGGTGAAAAAATTCTTGAGGAGAGAAAACTAATTGTATTGGGATGCTTAGGTGGCTCAGTCGGTTGAGCATTTGCCTTCGGCTCAGGTCATGATCCCAGGACCCTGGGATCGAGCCCCACATCAGGCTCCCTGCTCAATGGGGAGTCTGCTTCTCCCTCTGCCTGCAGTTCCCCCTGCTTGTGCTCTCTCTCTCTGACAAAATCTTAAAAAAAAAAAAGGAAAACTAATTGTATTTATTTCCTGTGTGAATCAAAGATGTGCTTTCAATATTAATGTCATGTATTACTACACAAATATGGAAAGCTTCAAAAAAAACTGCAGTAATAATGTCATCAAAAAGGAAGAGGTATGTTCTATGCAATTGGACAGCTCTGCCATCAAAAGAGAGGAAATAAAAGATTGAGCACATGTTAGAGTACGGATGCTGTCACTTAACATATACAATTGTTCTTGAAGATAAAATATGATAAAACTAATGGAATGGCATTTTTTAAAAAAATTTCAGCTTCTTGTCTAATATCATTTTAAAGATATTGAGAGAGATCTCACAGGTCAAGGAATTAAATTAAGTAATTTCCTGTAGGATAGAAAACTTAAAATGTTAATAAGTTTATATTCAGAGATTTAGTTCTCAAATAACAGATTTGATTTATTTGCTGCCTTTTAGATATCATTGTAACAGAGCTCCAGAAAATATGGAAAAGAGGAAAATGGAATGATAGCTCATAAATCAGGCATCTTGGGTCAAGAGGGTAATCCAGATGACTCTCGAGGGCTGCATTGTTTCAGTCAAACTTGATTTAGGATAAGAAGAAGCACAACTTTATTAATAGACTTTAATTTTTAGAACAATTTTAGATATGCTTCCGGTTTTTGGCAATTATTAATAAAGCTGCTAGAATCATTCATGTGGAGATTTTTGTGTGGAGGTGGAGGTAAATCCTTAACTCCTTTGGATAAATATGTAGGATTGGAATTGCTGGATCTTATGGTACGACTCTATTTTCTTTTCTAAGAAACTGTCAAACTGTCTTGCAAAGCCTCTGTATCATTTTGCATTTCCGCAAGAATGAATGAGCATTCCTGTTGTTCTGTACCCTTGCTAGTATTTGACATTGCCAGCATTTTGGATTTTAACCTTTAGAGATTTTGGCTTCGTGTTGATTCTCAGAATACTTAAAAAAAAAAAATCTTCCCCATTTGCATAGTGATAATACCATTAAAACAATAAAAAATCCATTGACTCAAATAACAACAAAAGTGGTAGATATAATTATATTTAAAGAATTACACTGACAAAATGTATAAAAGTAAGAATAAAGAATATAAATGAATTCAGTAATCTCTCAAATCGAACTTTGAAGTAAGCTGTTTACCTCAAGGTCATAACCTTAGCACAAAATATTTTCAGTTGTTCTTTTTGTTTCTTTCACAAGTAATGCACTTAGATACTTTTTCTTCTCCTTATCCTATTAGAAATATAATTTCAGAAAGAATAAAATGAACATAAAAGTAATTATAAACAAAGATAACTAGTTTTCCTCTTTATATTCCCATCCATCTCATTTCTCACTTATTTTGGACATTTGATACATTTAGCAAAATCTTCACATTTCTTAGGATAGGGATTGAATCAGTTCAATTTTTTATTCTAATTAGAGTAGTCCATTGAATTGTGTATCTCCCTCCAATACCGTATGTTCAAATCCTCTCAATAACTGAATGTGATCTCATTCGAAAATAGTGTAGGGCGCCTGGGTGGCTCAGTTGGTTAAGCGACTGCCTTCGCCTCAGGTCATGATCCTGAAGTCCCAGGATTGAATCCCTGCTCAGCAGGGAGTCTGCTTCTCCCTCTGATCCTCCCCCTTCTCATGCTCTCTCTCTCTGTCTCATTCTCTCTCTCAAATAAATAAATAAAATCTTAAAAAAAGAAAGAAAATAGTGTAGATTTGTACATTTGTACAAAATTTGTAGATTTAATTAGTTAAGAATTTAATTCTTATAAGATGAGGAGAGGTGACACAGGGAAGGGGAGAAGGCCTTGTGAAGCCAGAGGTAGAGCTTGGAGTGATGAAGCTAGGAGCCACCAGAAGCTAGGAAGAAGCACGAAAGCGTTCTCTAGAGCCTTCAGAGGGCACGTGGCCCTGTCAGCCCTTTGATTTCAGACCTTTAGTTTCTAGAACAGTAAGAGAATAAATTTCTATTGTTTTAAGTTCCCAAGTATGTAGTAATTTGTTATAGTAGCACTAGAAACAGATACAGAGCATTTTTTTTTTAAAGATTTTATTTATTTATTTGAGAGAGAGAGAATGAGAGAGAGCATGAGAGGGGGTAGGGTCAGAGGGAGAAGCAGGCTCCCCTCTGAGCAGGGAGCCCGATGCGGGACTCGATCCCGGGACTCCAGGATCATGACCTGAGCCGAAGGCAGTCGCTTAACCAACTGAGCCATCCAGGCGCCCCCAGAGCATTTTTAATACCTGAATAATATCTGGTTAATATTTCACTCCCAATAACACAATGATTTAAAGAACCAGGCTATCAGTTCAATGAAGCTGTTTAGATCTTAAAATAAGGTCACTGATCTTTCTATTATTGATAATCATTCCTTATTTCACTACTGTAAGCATGTTATTGCTTAAACATTACAAACTTGGATTTAATAAATAGGAAAACGCTAAAATGTTCATACAAATTTTAATAAACTCTTTAATAAATTTTAAATTTTAATAAAGTCTTTGGGAAAGGTAATAAAAATGTAGCCATATTGCATTTGAACCCAGCTCCCAGAAGGGTAATTTGCTTATTAATTTGGTGCTAATTTGATAACAGAAAAGTTTCTCATTTGAAGGCCCAAAGGTATACTGATTTAGTCAACTTCCTTGACTAAGGAAATGAACAGCCAAACATTTCACTGATACTTTTTGAAAAGTATTTTCTTTCCTTGACATATTAAATGGGGACAGGAACCATTTCCAATTTGACAGTGAACAACTGACATAAAATGACTTAATTCATATGTATTCTAAACCTCCATCCTTTAAATACAGAGAATCATTTGAATTTTAGAGGTCATGCCCATTCCCAAATTTTTCACTTAACAGTAGGGTTTTTTTTTTTATTATTACTTTCTTGAATTATATGTTGTGACTCTTTACTTATATACTAGAGGAAGGCAGAAGTACATTTTGATGCAGTTTACATTTTGTAAACAATTTTTATTAAAGGTCATAAAGCTTGACAACTTTTGTTAAAGTTATATTTTTATTCTAATTTCTGAGAAAATGGAAGGTTAGCTAGATTCTGAAATTATTTAATACATTTTAAGTTGATTCACTGATAATGTAGATGAAAAATAGAAAATGTGCAACCACAAAATTGGTCCTTAATTAAATGTTTTATGTTTCTTAGTAGTTTTATTGAAATCTAACTTTTAACTCAATGATGCTGATAGAAAAGATACTTGGTTTTCAACAAAGCAAGATCAGAGTTTCATCTTCATCTCGGTCCTTTAAAGTATAACATCCTGTACAATTTAACATAGGTGGTAAATATTCTGCATGTGTCTACATCTTCCAAAGCCAGGTTATCATTCAATGTCAGTGATTAACTTGAATAATTTAAAAGGAAAGTTCATCTTGAAAAATCATTGTTAGAGAATGGCATCTGATATGAATCAAAAATAATAATTTAAATGGTAAACATTAATCCAGTTATTAAATGAAACTCTTAGTTTTAAATTCAGTGGGTTTTAGATTTGTAACTGAAATTAATTTTAAAACTACCAAAATTATTCATTTATATTATTTAGTGATCCTTTGATTCGGAAGAACTTTGTTTTGATTAAATCTGAAAGGATCCTGGTTCAGATGTAATTTTTGTGATCATGAGGGAAAGCTGAGATGGAAGCGAATTCTTTGAGAGCCATTTGAATATCTAGCGGCTTTTGACACATGAGGGAAAAGTCAGCTGAGAGAGCTGAATTATCTTTCTTTTCAATCAAATTTTGGATGAAGTTCTGCAGTAGTCTTAAGTGATTGCCAAAAAATGCACAAGTAAAAGCGTATGCACACATAAAAAGTAAGCATACCGTTTGCTTAAAATTTCAAACACTCTTCCAAGTTGCATTTAAATTGCCCTGAAAAACATCATTATGGATTTATAATTTCAAATTTTGTTTCTAGCTACACGTTCTATTTCCTTGTTGTAAGTGAAATATAAAGGATTTTCAATTATACTAATTAGAGGTCTTTAATTTGGCTCCTTAAAACGTTGCCATTCCCAAGTTTTTCATTTTGGGGTATTTTTAAATCACTTTCTCTCATCTACCACATATTTTGGAAAGTTTTGATCACCAACTCAATAGTATTTTAGAAAATAACATATAATATTATATTAATCAAAAGCATGTATTACTTTGCTCTGCTCAGCCACTAAGCATTTCAGCTACTAAGTTGATAATGTTAGTTAAAAGGAAGGCCATCTAGTGTCTTAGACAATCTGGGTAGCTTGATCTATAGCAGAGGTAAGTACAGGTATGACTGTGACTGATACTTGTGAAATATTAATTGTGTACTCCATTCTTCATAGAGGCTCTCATGGAAAAATAGTATTTTTAAGACACGTGATACAAATCTTGGATTCTGTTTGCATGTCAAAAAACCTGACATCATGATGTTATTTAACATCTCATTTTTACTCAAAATCTGCGATGGTATTTGAGAAATGGACTCAGCAAACATATTGCAATTAAAAATAATTAATTAAAGTCTACAATTACATATTTTTAATACTCTTAAAAGTGATAGCTGAGGGAGAAGTCAGTGACTGAAAAAAAATCTTAAAAATATATCCGCTCACTGAAAAAAAAGAAACTCTGCATCTTTTTTTGTGTTTTGTAAGAAATTAATTTTTAAAACGTTAGAATAAAAATCTCAAGGCATCTCTGCAGTTTACCAATTAAGATTCTGTATACTTCAAAAATATGTTATAACTATTGAAATGGAAAAGAGATTCATAAAATCTGGCATCTTACCAGAAATTATTAAGACTTCAGTATGGATGCTTGACTGGAAATCATACCATGGTCCTATAAGATTATTTTAAAATGAGTACAGTTATCTGGAGAATAGGTAAATAAATGATGGTAATATTCAAACTTTCACAAACATATTGCAACTACATTAAGTGCCAGATTCACCATTATGACAGTTAGTTCATTTTTAATAGAAAACAGGGCATTTTTCCCATTACAGTTTTTTATTTCCATCTGAGACACTGTACCTGGAAAAATACTCAACACCCCTGAGTGAATTTCAAAACATGTAACACTGGAGTTTGAACTGCTTTATATAATAACACAGATAACATTTCCTTTTAATAAAATATATAGAACTATTATTTTCCTTCCCCTCCTTCACTTATGAGTGAAAACAAAGCAATTCCTGGGAACTATTTTTCTGTGGACACAAGGAGACTAACTTCTAGAAAGAAAACAACCTGGTCACCCCTGTTTATATTTTCACAAAAGACCGCTGGGTAAGATCTCTGTTGAGAAAATCACATTGCTTTGTTCCAGTGAGATTTAATTTTCTAGAAAGGGTTTAGTTTACTTAGTAGGTGTCACTTGGATTTTTTCTTTTTTAAATAAACTTCCATAAGAATAATTTCTCCAGGGTACGGATGATAGGATCAAATAGTAGATGTAGGGTTTATTACTATTGTATAATTCTGAACTTTCCAGAAGCTTAATACGCATATGGAGAATGGAACAGAATAAAGGACAAGGAACAAGTTTACTGTCCTCTCTAAGAGTTGTCAAGCTCCAAACCCCAGTTTTACTGAGCTATAACATTTTGTTAATTTGAGGTATACACACATGATTTAATATATGTATATATAGCAAAATGGTTACCACAATAAGTTTAGTTAATATTACCGTAATAAGTTTGTTAAAATGAGGTGTCACATATATGCAAATTTTTTTTCTTGTGATGAGAACTTTAAGATCTAGTCTTTTAGCAATTTGCAAATCTATAATACAGTATCATTCAATTCTCCCATGTATTTCAGGTAGATATAGTAGTTACATCTGTTTTGGGAATGGCAAAGTGTATGTCCCAGAATAGATCTTTTAAGTTACTGAAAATTAAAGTTTTCATTAATAAAATGTTTATATGCACACCTTTACAGTGAATACTTTCTAAAATGTAATTCAGAATTTTCTGTTTGAACCTATATTTTGAACATTACACAATGTTTTTCTTCTTTGAGAAATTCAGGCTCATGCTTGGGATGTTGTAGGGTCTTACCCTCAGGTATCATTAAGCAACAATAATTTCTCTTTTCTCTGCCTTTACAAACATGGCTTTTCTAGACAATACCTTTCACCTCAACTTCATCATGGGCACCTCTGCACCTGTTATACCCATTTGTGTCCCTCTGTTTCTGGTAGTCTTCCCTAATATCTGGGTTCGTGTAGAGTTTAGATGTTGATGACTCCCAAATTTATATCTGCAGTTCCAATTTTCTTTAGAACTCTACAATTTTTACAATCAATGATAACAGAGCATTATCTAAGAAACATCTCAAATCAAACAAATTTCAAGATTTAGCTCCTAATTTTCCCTTGCCAAAGCACAGTTTTCCAGTTGCCGCCATTTTAGTAAAACACACTCCGCTCATTCGGTTGTTCTGGTTAAAAATCTTGACTTCTTTTCCTTACATCTATCGTAGATCTATCCAGTCCATCTGGTGCCTTAGTTGTTCTTTTAAAAACTGTGTCTAGAAATTAATCACTTCTCCCCACCGCCACAGGTGCCACCTTGGTTCGAGCTACCATCATGTCTTACCTCGGCTACTGTAGAGTCTCTTAATCCTGAGCTCCTAAACTGGATCTCTTTGCTTTTGCTCTCGACCCCTTGCAATCTCAGGTCAACAACGTAGTCAGTGATAGAGACCTATCACAGGTCATGTTACTTCATGTTTTCCCATATTATTCAGAGTAAAAGTCTTTGAAATAGCCTTCAAAGTCTACACTATTTGGCTCCTATTGTGTCTCTGATCTGCTTCCTGCTCTGCTCCTGTTGCATTCTGTTCCAACTACACAGTTTTCTTGCTTTGCCTAAAAACAACTAGGCATGCTTCTGCTTCAGAGACTTGAGTCTGCCACCCGTTTTTTGTTTTTTGTTTTTTTCCCCCCCTTTAAATAGGCTCAGCGCCCAGCCCAGCGTGGGGCTTAAACTCACCACCATGAGTCAAGACCTGAGCCAAGATGGAATCAGACGCTTGACAGACTGAGCCACCGAGGTGCGCCTCCCACCCTTTTTCTTGCCCTTGCCTTATAGGTTCTTCCTCCTCATATTCCTATGGCTTGCTCCTTTGCATCCTAAGCACACACAAATGCGCGCACGCACTTTCTAGTCCTATTCTTGCTTTATTTTGTCCCATAGTCCTTGACATTTACTAACATATGATGTATTTTAATTATGTAGTTCATTTTCTGCATCCCCCTCCCTACTCTAAGCTTTGGAAGACAGAGATTTTGGTCTGCCTTGTTCAGACCTATATCTCAGTACCTAGAACACTGAACAGCATGTACATGATACTCAGTAACGATTGAATGGATTACTTAACCTAGAGGAGAGTAAGTCAAATTAAAAGCAATCAATGGCCAAACAATGAGTCCAAAGGGAAAAAGTTAGCATTAGAGGTTAAACAAGTTGGGGGGAGGTTTGGTGGCATGGTAGGTGGTCTTGGTGCATTGTGAGTTAAATTCTGGAAATTCATGCTTGAAACCTGCAAGTTTCAAGATGAATAAATATTGATCATAGTTACTGCTTTATAGTGGCTAGTTCTGTTGGCTCTCTCTCTTTGGCATTTAATTTGCTTTTTTTGTGGGGGAATCATATCTGTCTGCTTAAGTTGATTTTTGCTCTGGGGTTCAGTAATTAATTTTTGCTTCTACTTCAGGTGATTTTTGCTGTATATAGCTCAGTAATTAATCATGAGAGATAAAAGCATCAACTGCAAGGTCTTTAGATCTGGTTATTAAATATCTTCTCTTTATTTAGAACTTTGGTGTTTTTTTGGCCTTCATCAATAAAAGCTTGACTATGACATGTGTCTCATAGCTGTAGAGTGACCTTTGGTTGAATTCTCACTTTGTACTTCTGACTTAGAACATTTGAGAAGGAAACTTATCTACACTTTTGAAAGATTGCCAAAATTTATTTCTTAACTTTCTAGAAATGTCCTATCCAATATTGTATCCAATAACTAGATGTATCTTTATATTTCAATTTAACTTTTTTAAAAACTAAATAAAAGTTAAAATTCAGTGGCAGTCACCACATATCACATGTATAATAATCACATAAGGTTAGTTGTCCCTACATTAGACAGCAGTGATCTAGAATATTTCAATGTCCACAACATTTTATTGCACATGCTGCTCTAGACTTGTTTTTGCTGGCTGAATTTTTCCATCCTAAGTTTATTCATGTGAAATTATTTGTTCCATGATGAATATTTGAGAGCTTTTCTGTCAAGTGGGCCACTGGCATTTAAAGAATGTAGAATTCATGTACAAAAATAAATCATAATATTATTTAGTAAGTGTTACATTAGAGGCATATATAGAGGGCTCTTTGGACATAAAGCAGTAATTAATTTTGCTTCAGATATGGGTTGGTTGTACAACACATGGTTTGAGTCTCTCTCTTTGCTAGTACTCTGTCAGAAAAGAAACAGTTGAACACGGGGTCTAGTAAGCTTATATTTATTGTTGAAAAAGCCAATCAATATCAGTCTGAACATTAACTAATAGCATGGCTTTGCCACTGCCCAAACAGTATCGCAGTTAATAGCAATTTTAACGTCTGAAACCACCATAATTGCCCTCAGAAATCAATAGATCAATAAGAGACTCTTTTTGGTTTTAGATACAGGTATTGAACCATACATCACATTTTGAAAAGGTTACTTTTAATATGACAGCCCAAATTTAAAATTAGTTTCAAAACTAAACAGAAACAAGAGAATTCTTATTTTTAAAGTCTGTAAATTTAGATTTAAAGCAATACAAACATCCGTTTACACTTTTGTTATATACTATTTAAATTTAATGAGCCTTGGGGCGCCTGGGTGGCTCAGTCATTAAGCGTCTGCCTTTGGCTCAGGTCGGGGTCCTGGGATCAAGCCCCACATCGGGCTCCCTGCTCGGTGGGAAGCCTGCTTCTCCCTCTCCCACTCCCCCTGCTTGTGTTCCTGCTCTCGCTGTGTCTCTCTCTCTGTCAAATAAATAAAATCTTTAAAAAAAAAAATTAATGAGCCTTTGCATGTTTTCACTGGAAATGCAAGTGTATAAAACTAAAAAAATAATAAAGCCACAGCTAAACAAGTGATCTAAATAAATTTAAAACTTAAGTAAACTATAGTTAAAATAATAAATTGTCAAAGTGTACCAAGATATTTTGAACTTTAGTTAAGAAATTTGATCATGAAACCAATTTATAGGAAGCTTTCTTTAAATATTCTCTTGAAATGGAAATAGTTTTTTATTTAACCCTTTTATTCTTTATGCATAAGTTATGTATTGAAGATTCTCCTATGATGAAACCACATTTTAAAATATTTGTCTCTGAAGGGAAATTGCTAATGATCCTGCAGTGAAAATGTGTAAACCCCATGTTTATTTTAGTTAGACATACAAACTAAGATGGAAGCAGAAAGCCGAAGACCATCATGTTATTTGGAAGAAGTGGTAGCATTATCATTTAAGGAGCAATCACTTCCATTGATTGCATTCAGCATTCAGGAAACACTAACAGGGATGCAATGGTTTGTTTGTTTTCTAAGTTGTTAGGTGATGTCAAGCAAATGATCTGAATCCAATCTCTAACACATGAAAAATTCTTCTTTTGGCCTGTGTTACTGGAATTGTAATGTCCTTATTGAAGGTACATCTTTTGAGACACTCTTATAATTTAGCTAGCCTCACTGCTTTAGATTGCTATTTGGACATTTTCAGGCTTTGAGATCTGTAAGGCTTGAAAAGTACAGACTACTTATTGTTTACTAGATGGTTATTAGCATGATCGAAATGCCTATAATATCAAAGGAAGCAGAAAACAATCTTTTCTGATCTAGTATCCAAACAAAATTTCTCAAAGGGACTAATCATTTTGTCTTATTTAGTATATACCAACAAAACAACAGAATGCTATTATTTCCTAATTCTCCTTTTAGTCTGTGTTGGGACACGAAGAACGTTTTTCCGCTATTGCAGCCAACGTGGTTTGGCTATCTTAGCATGATACTAGTCATTTGGTGGGCTGAACTTAGAGGAAATTAGTAAGAAGATAAAAGAAACAAAAATGATGGGGTAGGTTTGGATGTGAAGGGAGCCCAGCAGAGATGAGGTATAAATTTGAAGAGGGGTGGGATAAGCAAGATCAGATGCTAAGGACCCTGGGACATCTGATCTAATATGGATATCCATCTTAAGAGCCATCTGGCACAGATCATGGAGATTTCATCTGGGATTTTTTTTTTTTTTAAGATTTTATTTATTTGAGAGAGAGTGAACAGGAGGGAAAAGGAGAGAGAATCTGAAGCAGATTCCACGTTGAATGCAGAGCCCTATGCGGGGCTCCATCCCACGACTATGAGATCATGTGCTGAGCCAAAACCACGAGTTGGATGCTTAACCCACTGAGCCACCCAAGTGCTTCTCATCTGGGATCTTTGTAAAATGAAGGCACTGGAACAAGAACTGAGCCCAGCTAGTGGGAAATGGGTCAAGTCAAAATGAAGGTATTCATTTTGGCAAGGTTTAGGCAGGGCAGTATTCCCACCCCTGTAAAGGGTGCACTGGACTGAGAAAGTTGGGAGGATAGAGAGGCCCGCCATAACTGAATCAGCTAGTTATTCCTTCTCCACTGGGAAGGTTTTAAGCTAGAAATTATCAACTGTATGGGGAGCTGTGGCAAGTCTCTCCTCAAAAATGTCAGAGTCTACCATTACTGAAAAATTTTTTTCTATCTATGGCATCTAATAAATTTGTGATGCCAACTTTTTCATCACTTATTTTCTCTGCATATCCAATTTCCTAAAACTTTCACTGGTTTGAATTATGACTTATATTATTACATTAGTCCAGCATTCTCCCTTCTTTGTCTCTGAAAGTCATATTTATCCATTAAGGGAATATTAAAAATCATCTCACTTGCAAAGGTCTTTATGAGGTGTGTTCATCATAATGAATCATACCTTCCTCTGAACTTCCTGTTACCTTACCTCTAAGTAGTACTTACTTCGTACTGTGTTTCAATTTGTTTCCACATTTTTCCAATTAGATTGTATGCCTAATGAATAGGAATAGTGTATTATCTATCTCCCTAGGTCCTAGCAGAGTGGTTTGCATATAGTAAACATCTACAAATGTCTATTCAATCAAATTACATATTTGCACAAATTCTGATGAATTTGACCTAATGAATCACCTATTATTCTTTGGTAGGTTACTTAGCCTGTCATGCTCTTAGTTTTTTCATTTATAAATGGTGGGAGAGGGGGGAAATCTACTCTCACTGAATTTGTAGATTAATTTTATAGTTAAGGAATCCCTATAAGAAAGAAACAGGAAAGACAGTCATTGACTCAATACATATTTATCAAACATCTAAAGTTTGCCATGCACTCTTCTAGGCATCATTAGTTGCTAGAGGACTCTCTGCAGGGCCAGTGCAGTGCAGACAGCATTTGAACTTTGTCCAGTATCACACCTGAGACATGTAATATCTCTGATTTACAGTATAGACCAACCTCACTGTTTTGTTTGACAGATACTTTTAAAAATAGTTTGGAAATAGCAAAAATGTAAAATTACCAACATATGTACCATAAAAGGTAAAAAGTAGAATTCCAAAGACTAAAGGTGGCAAATTAAAATTATATTAAATAGGGGTACCTGGGTGGCTCAGTTGGTTTAAGCATCTGACTCTTGGTTTCAGCTCAGGTCCTGATGTCAGAGTTGTGAGATTGAGCCCTGCATTGGGCTCAGTGCTGGGCATGGAGCATGCTTAAGATTCTCTATCTGTCTCTCCTTCTGCACCGCCCCCCCCCAATTTATCTTTCTCTCTCTCTCTCAAAAAACTAAAATAAAATTATATTAAATAGGAAAATATAAGCAAAGATAGTCATGATTAAACAACCACAATAAGCCTAAGAAAAATTAAACATAATTTTGACAAAGAAGGTGCTATTCAGCCATTCCATAATAATCTTGCTCAGTTTAGGTAGGGCTAACCCTCCTACCTACCAAACCCCACCTTAGGAGATGGGGCAATTGGTCTTCACCAGCTTTATTGCAGTAATAATCGGGATTGCAAGCACTTGTTGCATTTGGAGAGAAATGTCTAAGAATGAGGCTGAGCAGAGAGGTATATAGAGTGGCATGGTCTTGATACCTTTTGAACTCCTTCATCCAGCCATGCTCTGAGTTAGTTCAGTTCCTTGATTTGCCAGTTATGTTGGGCTTCTCCAGTCTCTTTTGCCTTAAGCTAGTTTGAGTCGATATATATGTGTATGTGTGTATATAATGTATAAATATATATGTATATTTTATTTACAGCTGAAAGAATCCAGGTTAATATGTTCTTTTTAGTGCAATATTTAGGATATTCAGTTTAGCCCCAGGTCACTTGCGATTCAGAGGCCAATTTAATTATTGAATTTGCCATTTGGTTTGGGTTTCTTCCTACAGTATTTGGTTGGTTCTAGAATCTTGGAGCCCTTACTATTTTTTTTTTTAAGATTTTATTTATTTGAGAGAGAGAAGGAGAACAAGTAGGGGAGGGACAGGATCAGAAGGAGAGGGAGAAACAGACTCACTGTTGAGCAGGGAGCCGGATGCGGGGCTCGATCCCAGGACTCTGGGATCATGACCTGAGCTGAAGGCAGATGCTTAATGACAGCCACCGAGGTGCTCCTTGGAGCTCTTATTATCAAACACTTGTTTATCAGGAATCCTTTGGATCAACACTGAAACAGAGAACAGTAAGTACGCTGCGGACTATCTGAAAGAGAAAAATCCTGAAGAAGCATACATCTAAAAAATTCACTATATCTACTCTACATGTATATACCCTCAAACATCTCTTGGAGTCTCAACTAAATTGGTCTCTGCGCTGGGAGGTCAGAGTAGTATTTTCATCTGGGGAAATTATTATTAAACTCCATTTAAGTAATTAACAAAGATATTTTTAATATTATTCAGCTTTGCAAATGGAGTTAAATAATGAGTTCTGAATGCAACCATGTAAGATAAAACTTCTGAGGACAGGGGCGCCTGGGTGGCTCAGTTGGTTAAGCGACTGCCTTCGGCTCAGGTCATGATCCTGCAGTCCTTGGATCGAATCCCGCATCGGGCTCCCTGCTCGGCGGGGAGTCTGCTTCTCCCTCTGACCCTCCCCCCTCTCATGTGCTCTCTCAGTCAAACAAATAAATAAAATCTTAAAAAAAAAAAAAAACTTCTGAGGACACAATACAAGGACATAAGGAGGCTATTGTCATTAAAATTCTATATTCGTGATTTGGAACTATTATAATATTTCATTTGAAGAGGAATTAAATAGAAAAAATATTAAAAAGCAAAAAAAAAAAAAAAAAGCCTGTGACTAGAAGGTATGTAAACCACATAAGTCGGAGAAAATGATCAGAAATTACAGAATATTAATCAGTAATAACATGGAAATTTAGAACCAAAGCTGTTAGTTAGAAGAGCTCAATCAGTGTATTTTCTGGACTGTTCTATTTCCAACACCTATAAAGTTCTTTCACTGCCACCAGGAGAAAATCATAGGAAATATTTTTTTCTTGCATTACAAAATTAAATTCATTCAAATTAAAATAAATGTTTTTTTTTTAGAATGTTTTTTGAAAAAATTAAGTTTGTTCCATTTTGTTTTGTTTTAGAACAGAGGGTTATATCCACACTGGGAGATGACAGCATTCCCCACCAGAAATACAACTTGTAAAAGGGCTTGGAGGTTTTCCAGGAAAATGGCCAGTGACATTTGAGACTCACAGTTGAACAACCAGAATGCCAAGATCAATACTCCAGAGCAAGGAAAAGTAACAGGAATGTTGATAACTTCAGAAACGTAAGCTACATGCGGTGAGCAGATATGATTCACCAGATACCCATGTGTGGCACTATAGTTCTCAGCTTCCTTTGCAGTTAGGACTTCAGCAGCTGAAGTTCAGCCTAGTTCAGCCTAGCTCCTAGGCTGAAGCAGTTCTCAGTAGGTGTGCTTCTTCCCTTTCCCTGTCAGTTTTCCATGGTGACTGCCAATGCCAGATGACATAACTAGACAATAAAGTCTACCCACATTAGATTTTATGATCATAAAATAAACTTGTTGTCTAAAGCCATTAAATATACATATTAATATATTTGTTATTATTAATAATATAAGAAGGCAAGGAACTCTTGGATGGAAGAGAATATATCTCTGAGCCTTTTTTTTTTTTTTAAAGATTTTATTTATTTATTTGACAGGGAGAGACACAGCGAGAGAGGGAACACAAACAAGGGGAGTGGGAGAGGGAGAAGCCGTGGGGCTCGATTCCAGGACCCTGGGATCATGACCTGAGCCGAAGGCAGACACTTAACGACTGAGCTATCCAAGCACCCCAATCTCTGAGCCTTGTTGGAATAATACCTTACCGGTATTATTAAGGCCCATGGAACTAAGAGAAGCCTATCATTACCAAGAGGCCAGTGTTAGAGATTGACTGAGAGAATATTCATTGCTTGAGGAAAATGGTCTCAAATTTGGAGATTTTCTAAACTATCCGCAATACTGTGTTAGAGGGGAGCACAGTAGAGGAGCTGAGGAAGAACCCAACACTAGCATGCTAAATCTCCTCAGACTTTGAATAATGACAGAACTCTAATTCCATGAGCAATGGTGCCTGGAGTCCTACTATAACCTGCTGCCTAATTGACTGGGGTCTCTCATAAGCTCCATTACTTCTTGCCAGGCTGATTCATAGACTCCTTCAGAGACTCATTCTGAGCCACTGTGGTGCTAGACATAGACTGACTGGCTTTGAACCCTGCCTCTGACACTTCCAAGCTGGATGACCCACCCTAAATTATTTTGATCACACTAGCTCCTCTCTACCTTACTTTGCCCATCTTTAAAATGGGGATAATAATATTTATCTCATAGAGTTGTTACGAAGATTCAGTAAGATATTCATGTAAAGTGTGTAGAATAGTTTATAGTTTCTATCACACCAAAGCACTCAGTAATGATTTTCTTTCAGTATTGTTATTACTACTGCTTGGATGACCAAAAGGTGCTGAAAGCTGGTATGTAGTAGCAGCCCTCCATTTTGGATCTAATCTTTGAGATTTAAATTCTAGACACAAATTCATATAGAGTTTATTATATCCTCTTGGGATTGGGAACTTAGGCTTTTGTGCCTTCTTAAACATGAAACACTCTTTAAACCTGCATGTTCTGTGATTTCAGACATGAACTATTTTTATAGCATTTGGTATGAAAGCTGGGAAGGTAGGAGGGTATGGACAGTGATGTAGTGGAGTTAATATTTTCAGAAGTTTAATAATTTTTCTTCAACTTCTTTTTTTAGAGGGGGGAAGGTGCAGAGGGAGAGAGAGAATTTTTTTTTTTTAAAGATTTTATTTATCAGAGAGAGAGATCATGAGCGGGGGGTGGGGGGGAGAAGCAGACTCCCCACTGAGCAGGGAGCCTGATGCACGACTCGATCCCAGGACCCTTGGGATTGTGACCTGAGCCGAAGGCAGACGCTTAACCAACTGAACCACCCAGGTGCCCTGGGAGAGAAAGAACCTTAAGCAAACTCCACATGCAGTGCAGAGCCTGACTTGGGTCTCGATATGATGGTGAGATCATGACCTGAGCTGAAACCAAGATTCAGGTACTTAACCAACTAAGCCACGCAGGCACCCTTTTCTTCAACTTCCCATAAGAGGTTATTTGTTCTTGTTTTCATTCAGGGTAATAAGTCTGTATGCTCTGTTCATGAGGGGTGGCTTCAAGGATGCTGGTAGATATTCCATTTCTTTATTAGAATGCTGGTTATTTAGGTGTGTTCACTTTGTGAAAATACATAGATTGTACATTTATGATTTGTGCACTTCTTAAGTTTTACCTTTAAAAAGTCTTGATTAGAAGTGCAGTCTAGTGTTCTTTACCTTCTGCTAGATTGGAAAATTTTTACACACATGCTCATTTTATGATTTGTGGTATTGCATAAAACAGTTATTTCTGTAATAACACTAAACATGCAATTATTAAGAAGTGATATATTTCACTTGAGTCAAATACATATGTTTGTTAAAAATGTATTATTTTTTAAAAAATAGCGTTTTTGTTTACTTCTGAGTGTGTATCTAATGTGTTTGATCTTGTATCGAAGGATAATTGCTTATTACTTATAGATGTTACCTTATAGACTCAGAATTGCCCACCAATGGAAAAAAACCTGACAATTCATTATGCAACTTGATTATGTATTATGATTCTCTTTAATATTTAAACTACACTTAGAACCATACATTCTTATTAATATAAATCATATTTTAGCAATTTAAAAGACAAATTTACTATGTAGTTGAGTGAATGCAAAATTGTCAAAATACATTGTGAATTTTAAAAATAGGCAACATAAAAAACATTGTGTATATCATTTTATATCTGAGTAAAAAACAGTGAGGAAGAAGAGAGACTATATATTTATTTTTCTTATATATGCTTAAATTACAACTAAAAGAACACAAGAGACTAATAAAAGTGACTTTTTTTGGTAAGATAAGTGGGAACCAGGAAAACTTGTAACAAAATTGAAACGAGCAGACAGTTCATAGTAAATATCTTTGTGATTTTAAGTTAATGAAAAATATAGATTACCTACTCAAAATTAAATAAATGATATACAAGCATACAATAACTTTCCTAAGATAGTAATTCTTTAGGTTTTAGGGCATTTATCCTCAAGACCCATATAAAACATACAGACACCCACAGGCAATATACTCCATCTGGAGGGATGATACTCTTAGCAAGGGAATCTAGCACATTCCATAGAAGAGGCAGGAAGAGAGGGGAGGTAGGAAGAGTCTTGCGATGTGGGAGAGGAGCCAAAGGTAAACTTTGCTGCCTTGTAAGGTAGGTCTTTTTAATGACTATGAGGGCTGCCAACTTTAGGGTAAAACTGAAGGACATCATTTTTTTTTTTTTTTTTTTTTTTTAAAGATTTTATTTATTTTTTAGAGAGTGAGCGAGAGAGAAACAGCATGAGAGGGGAGAGGGTCAGAGGGAGAAGCAGGCTCCCTGCTGAGCGGGGAGCCCGATGTGGGACTCGATCCCAGGACCCTGGGATCATGACCTGAGCCGAAGGCAGACGCTTAACCATCTGAGCCACCCAGGCGCCCTGAAGGACATCATTTTCACAAAGATTCTTCCCCTCATACTTGGAAAGATGAATTGCTTGTTACTCCCAGAGTTCCATGAGATGAATTCATTATTTTAAGATGAAATGAGTTGAGATTGAAAGAATATGTTCTGCATTTTATATACTAAATAGATGATACTCTTCCTGTCTCTTAGCAATACTCATTGAAGTGTTGCTATAATATCTTTTTTTTTAATATAAATTGATTTTTTTATTACAGTCATCTGGAATGTCTCATGTTTCCTGTCATTTATAATAAAACACATACATGGATTCATATATTTAAAGTAGTTGTTTAAAGTTTATTTTAAAGCAGTAAAACTTTTTTTTGCTGGAGGGGGAGGGAGAGAGAGTAGGGGAGAGAAAAAGAAATTATGGTTACTGCCTCCGAGAAAAAGTTCAAACCTTTTATACCTAAAGCCTTTTAAAAATTCTTAGGTTAGTCAGTTTTGCTTACCTGCATCTTCCTGCCAAACAGATTTCAAGAAAAATAATTGATTTAAATAATATAAAATTTTCTTTTTTTATGTGTGTTTTTTGTTTGTTTTTAACTTATTTTATTTAAATTCAATTAGTTAACGTATAGTGTATCATTAATTTCAGATGTAGAGTTCAGTTTTTCATCCGTTGCATATAACACCCAGTGCTCATTATATCATGTGCCCTCCTTAATGCCTGTCACCCAGTTACCCCACCCACTTCTCCCTAGCAACCCTCAGTTTGTTCCTTATGGTTTGTCTCCCTCTGATTTCATCTTATTTTATTTTTCCCTCCCTTCTCCTATGATCTTCTGTTTTGTTTCTTAAATTCCTCATATGAGTGAAACCATATGATAACTGTCTTTCTCTGATTGACTTATTTCCCTTAGCATAATGCCCTCCAGTTCCATCCATGCCATTATAAATGGTAAGATTTCATCCATTTTGATGGTTGAATAATATTCCATTTTATATACACACACCACATCTTTTTTTGAATTTTTTTCTTGTCCCCTTTATTTTATTTTTTTATTAACATATATTATTTGTTTCAGGGGTACAGGTCTGTGATTCATCAGTCTTACACAATTCACAGTGCTCACCATAGCACTTACCCTCCCCAGTGTCCATCCCCCAGCCACCCCATCCCTCCCACCCCCCTCCACTCCAGCAACCCTCAGTTTGTTTCCTGAGATTAAGAGTCTCTTATGGTTTGTCTCCTTCTCTGGTTTCGTCTTGTTTCATTTTTTTCCCTCCCTTCCTCTATGATCCTCTGTCTTGTTTCTCAAATTCCCCATATCAGTGAGATCATATGATAATTGTCTTTCTCTGATTGACTTATTTCACTTAGCATAATACCCTCTAGGTCCATCCACGTCATTGCAAATGGCAAGATTTCATTTTTTGATGGCTGCATAACATTCCATTGTATATATATACCACATCTTCTTTATCCATTCATCTGTAGATGGACATCTAAGCTCTTCCCATAGTTTGGCTATCGTGGACATTGCTTTTATAAACATCTGGGTGCACATACCCCTTCGGATCCCTACATTTGTATCTTTGGGGTAAATACCCAGTAGTGCAATTGCTGGGTAGTAGGGTAGCTCTATTTTCAACTTTTTGAGGAATGTCCATACTGTTTTCCAGAGTGGCTGCACCAGCTTGCATTCCCACCAACAGTGTAGGAGGATTCCCTTTTCTCTGCATCCTCGCCAACCTCTGTTGTTTCCTGACTTGTTAATTTTTGCCCTTCTGACTGGTGTGAGGTGGTATCTCATTGAGGTTTTGATATGTATTTCCCTGATGCCAAGTGATGGGAGCACTTTTTCATGTGTCTGTTGGCCATTTGTATGTTTTTGTTGCAAAAATGTCTGTTCATGTCTTCTGCCCATTTCTTGACTGGATTATTTGTTCTTTGGGTGTTGAGTTTGATAAGTTCTTTATAGATCTTGGATACTAGCCCTTTATCTAATAAGACATTTGCAGATATCTTCTCCCATTCTGTCGGTTGTCTTTCTGGTGTTGTCGACTGTTTCCTTTGCTGTGCAAAAGCTTTTTATCTTGATGAAGTCCCAATAGCTCATTTTTGCTTTTGTTTCCCTTGACTTTGGAGACATGTCTAGCAAGAAGTTTCTATAGCTAGGGTCACAGAGCCTGCGTTCTCCTCTAGGATTTTGATGGATTTCTGTCTCACATTTAGGTCTTTCATCAGTTTTGAGTTATCTTTGATGTGGCTGTCCAGTTTTCCCAACATCATTTGTTGAGGAGACTGTCTTTTTTCCATTGAATATTCTTTCTTGCTTTGTCAAAGATTAGTTGACCATAGAGTTGAGGGTCCATTTCTGGGTTCTCTGTTCTGTTCCACTGATCTCCACTGATCTATGTGTCTGTGTTTGTGCCAGTACCATGCTGTCTTGATGATTACAGCCTTGTAAGAGAGCTTGAAGTCCGGAATTGTGATGCCGCCAGCTTTGCTTTTCTTTTTCAACATTCCTCTGGCTATGCGGGGTCTTTTCTGGTTCCATACAAATTTTAGGATTATTTGTTAAGCTCTGTGAAAAGTGTCAATGGTATTTTGATAGGGATTGCTCTGGGTAGCGTAGACCTAAATATAAAATTTTCTAATTGTGATAAGTGTCAAAATCATTTTGCTATGAGATCAAGATTCTTCAAATGAAAATTGTCAAGATTTTCTTGCCTGATATTTACATTTAAAAATATTGTTTAAAATTGTACAAGGGCACCTGGGTGGCACAGTTTGTTAAGTGTCCAACTCTTGACTTTGATTTTAGCTCAGGTTGTGATCTCAGGGTCTCAGGGTCGTGAGATTGAGCCCTGCATTGGGCTCCACGCTCAGCTGTGGAGTCTTCTTGAGATTCTCTCTCCCTCTGCCCCTCCCACTTGTGCTCACTCACTCTCTCTTTCTCTCTAAAATAAATAAGTCTTTAAAAAAATAAAATAAAATTGTATAGCATATTTGTTGTAACTTTTTGTCCTGTCAATGTGTAATGCTTACATGAAACGGGAAAACAATATTTTAACTAGCATATAAAATCACTACTTATTGCAAAGTCAATTTGATTTGGATGGAGAAAATCTAGTTTCAAGTCTAGAATCTTCCAGTTACCAGCTATGTGATGGGGTATGAAGGCAGGACATGCTTCTTTCCATGTCTTAAGTGTCTCATGGTTAAATGCAGATGGTAGTATATGATACATTGGGCGGCAAATAGAATCAAATACAAAATTGTATAAAAATATTTTCTAAATTTTGGTGACCTATAAAATATTATTCATTCACTTATAGATTTTTCAAAAGATTTTATTTATTTATTTGAGAGAGGAAGAGAGAAAGAGAGAGAATGAGAGGGGGAGGGTCAGAGGGAGAAGCAGACTCCCCGTTGAGCAGGGAGACTGATGTGGGCTCTATCCTCTGACTCCTGGAGCTGAAGGCAGACTCTTAGCCAACTGAGCCACCCAGGTGCCCCCTCACTTATAGATTAATTGGAAAATTTGTAAGTGTCCACAATGCATCGCTGTGTAGAGATAGATCTACAAAGCAAAAGATAGTAACAACACCTAAATGAAAATATTGCTTTGTGATAAAAGCAGATATTTTTCCCAAGTTCTAACTTTCTAGAACTTTTCTGTTGAAGTCATTATTATGAATATTGCTTATCAGAATGAGAAGTTGGCTGTGGTTGGATTGCACTATTTTTTCAGTTTTGTATCTTTTCATTTGATAGAAAACAAACATAGCCATTCTGTATGGTAGTGCCATTTGTTCATGATTTTTAAAAACTATTGCTATTAATCCAGCTTCCTTCCAGGCTTATTACACCTCACATCAACATTTCACACTAATAAGTTAATTTGATGGCTTGTTGCTCCCAGTAGTTTAATTTCTCAAACTTTTGGGGTCACATCCATAATGTGTGGATGGTGCAACATAAGACAGCATTGTGATAGTTTCAAATTTGTGGAGGTATACTCGTTAGGGTGTGTCAGCTATCAAAAACCTCCCATGTAAATTTCTTTCCATGCCATGTTTTTTTCTTAGGGCACATCTATAGTGACAAAATGGTGGATGAATAAGCCAACAGATGGTTTTACCTCAATGACTGCATCATGGGATGCATCATTAGTTTCATGTCTGTGCTACACTAGGAATGCTGGCTTTACTGGAGGCATCTGGCAGGCAGTTCCTTGGGGGGTTATCACACACACATAACCCAAGCTTCCCAGCTGTGTTTTCAGTTCCCTGGTGTTTAGTCTGGCATGAAAAGGTGTTCATGAGCCAAGCTAATCCTCTTGTCAATTCTGTGAGCAGCTAGAAGAGAACTCTTAAATCCTAAACCGCTAATATCTATCCTGACTTCCTTCTTTCATTTAAATTGGTTGATTTGTCAGTTGTTTTTTTTTTTTCCTTTAGCTCTGATCAATGAGATCAGGATTATTGCAAAACAGATACTTCATTTCAACTAAAAACATTGATATAATGAAATAAACATATGTGGCAATTAAACAGTGAGGCCACCACTAGATACAATTACAAAGGTTGTATTGTTTTGTGTTTAGCTCACCAAATGAAAGTAATGGCTAATGCAGTTTTTAGCAGTACCTTTCTAATTTATCATACGAAAACCAACCCTCTCAGATTAAATGTCTATAAAATATATTTAGTAAAAGAAAAAGGTTGACCTCATAAGCTCAATAGTTTATTTATGAATCTCCTGAAGCTTCTTCAATGTCCTAGAAAAGTATGGTTAAAAAACAGACACCAACAAAAAAGTATGTCTTTGTAATATGTTGGAGGAGAACTGTAATTAAATAATATAAATTACACATATAAAATATATAAAAATGGGAGAAGGGAGAACGCAAGCAGGTGAAATACCACTTTTGCTTTCTGAGGATTATAGATTGCTGGTTTGACCCACATTGTTATGGAATTTTATATTAGATTTTTGTTGATAATACTTCAATGGCTTACATTAGAAAGCATTTTTTCCCTACTCACAGGTCTACAAGATAGCTGAGTCATCTCTTCTCCAGGCTCTGGGTGCATTTAGATGTGTTCATTATAGGGGCATCTGTGTGGCACAGTCGGTTGGGCGTCTAGCTCTTGGTTTTGGCTCAGGTCATGATCTCAGGGTTATGATCTCAGGGTCATGAGACAGAGCCCCACATCGTGCTCCATGCTTAGCATGGAGTCTGCGTGGGATTCTCTCTCCCTCTCTCTCTGCCCCTTCTGCTCATGCTTTCTCTCTCTCTCAAATAAATAAATCTTTAAAAAATAAAAAAATAAATTTGTTCATTAAGCTGTCATTCTGAGTTGCAATGAATAATGAGGGCATGTTCTTCTCATGGCGGAAAGGTATAGATAAGAGGCCAAACCAAAACACAGAAGTGTGTTTAAAACCTCTGTCTTAATAGCTTGTATGTCATATCCCATCATATTTCTGTGGCCAAGGGAAACCACATGATGAATCCAAACATCAATAGTGTGAAAACATATTCTCCAATGGTGGGGTGGGGAGAAGAAACATTTGTGGTATAATTATACAATCTACACATAATTTGTAATTTGGATAACAAATATTAACTTTCACCCACAGAATATATCCACCACAATCCCAGTGAAGATTCCTTCCTCCCCTCAAAATTTTATGCTTTTATGGCATCAGATTTAAAGTTCAAAATCTTGAGATAATCTCTACATCATATCTGCCCCTCCCCTCAACCAACTTTCAGTGGTGGAGTTGGAGTAGAAATAATCTCCAAAAATGTGTAGTTTCTTGGCCACCCACATCTGGTTCCAAAGCCAATGACATAAATTTAACGTTTTTTCTTCCGGCTTCCTCCTGGTATCAATTTCTGCATTACTTTGCTTTTGCAGTATTGGTGTGGTATAACAAGAGATCGAGCATGACAGTAATTTACAAGAACACACAATTCCCACAAATAGTCCTATAGCTTAGCTGTGGGGGCTCTGGTCCAGACTGTTGATGAAGGTTGAATTGGTGCCACGTGTCTGTTATCTTGTGACCCAAGCCAAAGGAGTATTGCCAACCAGAAGAGCTCTTTCCCTGTGGAGAGAGCAAAAGTGAGAGAGACCAAAACAAAGAACTCATGAGCATTTTAAGTTTTTTCTTAGGATGTGGCTTATGTCCCATTCTCTCCCATTCTGTTTGTCAAGGTAAGTCACATGACCAAAATCAAAATCCATGAAATGGGGAATTTTACTCTTCCCAAAGAAGGTGCAAAGGGAGAGTAAATATTTGTGAAAGTAATTCAGTCTACCTCAAATTGTTAAGTGGGTCATAGCCAAATAAAATATAGTTGTGGGCTTCAGCGTGAATAAGTTTTGGAACTTACCCAAGAGGAAACTATTACCTTTAAAATAATCCTCCTTTGTTTCCTTGAATAAGTTTCTCAGTGCCATTCAGGATCCTCACAGTTCTGCTTGCACACAAAATTTGCTTTGCTAGAACATTCCTTGTAGAGAAAAGAGTTGGGAAGAAGTAGAACAATGTAAATCGCTGAAATTGTAGACCACAGGTAGTTATTCTTTTATGACCTTGAAAAGATTATTTTCAATGAGGCAATCATGAATTTTAGGATTATGAAATTAGCATTATTAGTTCCTTGGGAGACTGTGACCTTTTAAATAGCTTTATGTTTCTGTGATTACTAGAAAAGGGAAAGGAAACAAAACTAAATAAAATCTCGTGTTTAGGCTTATGATTTCATTGAATCCATATAATATGGCTTTATAATTTATTATGAAATATTAAAAGACAAAGTAGGGGAAATACTCAAGTGCAAAGAAATTGACAAAGTTTGTCTAGTATCATTTCATAAATAGAAAGCTTGATTAAAGAGAATCGTCTGGAGTTTAAAGATGGGTTAATATGCCTTTTAATAGCAGCATTATACATTAAAATACTGTTCAAGAAGGTAAAATATATGAATCACTGAATAAACAGGGTTATAATTTTGGCATAGTTTTTGTCATTATTGACCAAACTTATTTTTATGAAAATAACTTTCTCAAAAGAAGATAAATACAAACTGCTAGAAATACAAATGCTTTTTTATTTTATGATTTTTTCTTTCAGGTTCCCTTAGAAGAGCTGCATTTATTCCTGCACAGGTGTTTCAACCTTTATAATGAGTTTGATTCAATTCAACAAACATCTATATAGTCTCACCCATGGGCAAGACACCATGGAAATATGAAGACAAAAATGCCCCTTTTACTGGGGATATTAATATTCACCGCGGAGAATATGCCTGTTGTAGTTTGTCTTTGAAGAAACAACTTCACCCAGCTTTTAACATTTAAAAAGTGCTAATCAGTGTTACCATAAAGTAGCAGTGCTTCTAATAAAAATTCTGACAACCTAACTGTCAGCCGCTTTCCCTGCCTGCCTAATAAATTTCTCAGTATTTTTGGTTCCAACATCCTGAGATGACAGTGCTTGGAGAGTTCGCTGCTTATTTTATAACCTGTTCAGCAGAAATTTTTTCTATGGCTGCCAGCCACTGGGCGTGGACTAACTCTGTGACTTGGCACAGTAGTGTTTCCTTCCATTTGACTTAATTTAAGCATCTTTTCCAGCTGTACCTTCCAGTGAATGCCCGCACCTTTCTGCAAAGGGTGCTAGAAAGAGCATCGAACTGACCGTTTGAATAGCCATGTTGTAGCCCCAGGTGCATGACCACGTTGCTCTACTTTACTGTTTAATTTGTTACCATCTATTGATTTGATCTATATCTTCTCAAGGTCTCTCTCAACGTTATTTCTCCTCTGCGTTTTGCTTCCCTTCCTCAGTGTCTTCTGCACAGTACCCCAGTCCTCCAGCTTCAGAATGAAGGAAACCTGGCTGCAACTTGGCACATTTTGTGGGCTTTGGTTTCCTTCTCTATTAAAAAGAAACAATGATACTCATCTTGGTTAGTAGGAAAAGTAAGCTAAAGCCATTACAGTGCTTAAGATACTGCTTTGCACAGAGCAGGGACTTGCCCTGTCTGACCCCCAAGGGTTACAGTTCCCCGTTCCTTTCCATCTCTAGGCCATTTACTTGTTTGCTCCTGGGGTCTTTATGAAAGAACCTGGCGAGGGGTGATGAAGGTTGGAGAGACATGAGACCCACCAGGCTCTACATGGGCTTTTGGTTGGAAAGTGCCACAGCTGAACAATGGGTGATAGAAGAAAAGCTGGGGTTTTATACAAGAAAATGGTGGGGAAGTCTAGCCACACTGGAACGGCTAAAATAATTCTGCCTTAGTTTTGCCGAGACACTCCAGGGCTGGTCTACCTGGGTATTTAGCTCTCTGAGATAAGTACTACTTAGGTTAATTTTAGCAAATTTCTTTTTTTTTTTTTAAAGATTTTTTTTATTTATTTGAGACAGAGAGAATGAGAGAGAGAGAGCACATGAGAGGGGGGAGGGTCAGAGGGAGAAGCAGACTCCCTGCCGAGCAGGGAGCCTGATACGGGACTCGATCCAGGGACTCCAGGATCATGACCTGAGCTGAAAGCAGTCGCTTAACCAACTGAGCCACCCAGGCGCCCAATTTTAGCAAATTTCTGATGGTCACATACTGTCTTCACAGGTTTTGCCCCATTTGTTTACCATCAGTCTTACTATTTTTTCACTTTAAAATGACCGAAATTTTCACTATTTTGTTCAGTCTTATTCAAGCAGTAGTATTTGTAAAGTTTTGTTTTTGATGTGGTAATTATGTTTAACCTTTTGATCCCCCCCTTCACTGCTCCCTCCCCCCATCTCTGGCAACCACCAATCTGTTCTTTGTATGTAAGAGCATTTTCTTCCTACCTTTTTTTTTTTTTAGATTCTACATATAATTGAGATCATATGGTATTTGTCCTTCTCTGACTTATTTCACTTGGTATTCTGCTCTTGATGTCTATTTATGTTGCAGCATGGCAAGATTTCATTCTTATTATGGCTGAATATTCCATTATATATATATATATATATATATTTATATATATGTACATATACATACACACATATGCACACAATTTCTTCATCCATTCACCCATCAATGGACACTTAGGTTGTTTGCATATCTTGGCTGTTGTAAATACTGCAGTGAACATGGGGATGCAGATATATTTTCAAGCTAATGTTTTCATTTTCTTCGGATGAACACCCAGAAGTAGAATTCCTGGATTATATGGTAGTTCTGTTTTTAATATTTTGATGAACTTCCATACTGTTTTCCATAGTGGCTGCACTAATTTACGTTCCCACCAACAGTGTACAAGGGTTCCTATGTTAATTTCTTACTACACATTCAAGTAAATATATAACGATTAAAATCTATTTTCACTTAAATCCTCTCAATGACCTTTGGGAAACATTGGCTTAGTTTTGCATAGAGTTGGCCAATGGGTGGGAGTGATGGTTGAAGAACTAGGTATGAGAAGTAGGAGAAAAAAATCTGCTTTCTTAGGAAATACTAGTTAGTGGAGGCTCTAGTCCTTCTACTTGTATAGCACAGGAGAGCATATTCTTGAGAAGTGGCTTGATGTTGTGTTTAAGAGCACAGATTTGAGAGCTTGACTTCAAATCACAGCTGTCCTCTTCTAGTCATGTGTGACCATGGGCAAGTTACTTAGCATCCTTGTGCCTTAGTTTCCTTACCTTTAAGAATGGGGATAAAAAGAGTGTCATAAGACTTTTGTGAGAATAAAAGGAGTTATATATATAAACCTTTCAGAAGTTAGCGGCACGTGGTAACTATAAACTGATATTATTGTACTAAGAAAGAGAAGAGCAAATCAGTCTCAGAATTTCCAATAACATCTAGTAGGAAGACCTGAGTTTACCTTTTAACAACCCAACTAACATTTTACCCAAGCACTAAACCAAATGTCTTGGATCATTTCTTTTTTTCACTAAGATAATTTGGCGTTAATTCATAATAGTTAGGCTGCTTCTGGTAAGACTTTATGTATTCCCTTTTCTGCTCTTCTAATGTGCCAGTGTAAAGATTTCATATTCAAAATTGTATTATTTATTACTTATATTATGACTTAAAACAATAAATCTATCAAGGTTTAAAAGTTCAAGTCAATAAAATGCTGTCTATATTCCAACCACAACTTTTAAATATTCCAACCACAACTTTTAAAAAACATATTATGCCAAATGCATGATATTTTAATTCTTTGGTGATATATTGAAGAATGATATTCCAAATTATATTATTCATACAATGAATCAGTAGAGCTTAATTTTTTAAAATGCTGGAATGAAGAAAGAAATTTACTATGCTCAAAGCTCTTGGTTAATTATGCACTTTAATATAAGGGCAGGATAGCAAATCACACCTTAGTTTTTTTAACTTTAAAGACAATGAATAAGCCACTTTGTGTGAAAACTGATGTGTGTCCTCATTCAAATGCTCTACTTTTTCTTTGTGGATGCTGTCAGAGTTGTGAGGCGAGAGTAGATGTTGGCCAGATGAATGCAGACTATTCTCCACAGTTGGTTACCTGCTTAGGTACACCTGTTCCCGGAAGGATATCGGGTGACTTCCATAGGTGTGTAGGGAAAAAAAAAAAAATAGGAGTGTAGAATATTTTCTTCTCCTTGCCTGGTCATGAAACCTCAAGACAGCATAGCTGCTGGTTAAACAGGGAAGAAACATCTGCTTCTGGTGTTGCTTCCTGACCTTTTACTGCCTTTGCGCAGCTATCCTTATGTGCGCATTGTGAGTATATGCTAAAGTCTCCTTTGAAGGCAACTCAGGAAGTAACTGGTTTTTGTAACATTTATGCAATAACATTTATGCAACATTATGCAACATTGATGCAATATGCAATTAGAGATGATAATACAATTAAAAGAAAAGGCAGGGAACAATACACTCCTTCATCCTTAATTTCCAAAAATGTTCCCATATTTGTTATATGGACATAAAATGAATTATCAACGTGTCACTGGAAGGCGGGAAGGGTCTACAACATGACTTCTGCTCTGAAGGCTTTTTTTTTTTTATTAAATGAAACCCATAACATTGATGTTGGGTTAAAAAAAAGATGTACCAGACATAGTTCTGTTTATGAATGAACTTAGCTTCCACCTGAGGAGGTAAAATACATACATGAAAACAGCGAAGTAATTTGGGAAAACTGATAGTATGAAACATTTTACAAGGTAGATTTTATTCAAGAGTTAAATGAGTAAGTTTTATCCGTTTGGGAAAGGAAAAAGTGTGGTTCAAGATTTTTTTGGGTCTCTTTTAGGAAAGGTGAGCCAATGTTTATGACAGATATAGTGAAAGAGGCATTGAAAGGTGGGGAAAATTGTAGAAGTGTGTAGCGAGGTGAAAGCATAGAGACCTTCAGTCACCTGGTTGGTTGGTTGTGCTGGCTGATTCATGAAAGCAGGAAGTGGAAATGAAGCTAGAAAGATAAAGAAGAGCAATTTTGGAGGGTCTTGAATGCTCAACAAATTCAAACTTTATTCTATGGTCAGAATGTAATCGAAAGCTTTTGAGTAGAAGAATATATTAAAAAAAAACACCGTTTTGTTTTTTCTGAATAGAAGTTTTGATGGTGGCATTATGCACAAATTTTTCTTCTAATTTTTGTATTATATGTTCTACAAGTGTATTTATGTCAACAGTGGAAGCAAATTAAGAAAATAATAAACATGAGAAAGCTATATTTTAGGCAAAACAGTGTGGTGATGGTATATGGGATAATTGCATATACTGATGCTGGGGAAGGTAAAACCTAAATCCCAGTCAACTCTTTGGGTTAACCACAGGCACGTCTGCATATTCCTGTTATTGCCTATGAGCCTTAAGAGTTGTTTTATGTTATAAAAGGGTTAAGAAGAAGTAGTCATCAGAAATAATAGGATCACATAATTTTTTAAAAAATAGAAAAATCTGTCATACATGCAACCAACTGACTGTATTCCACTTATAGTAAATTAGGTGTTCTAAACAGGTTTTCTACCAAAACTTATTGAAAATAGCATTTTGTTGCTATGACAACTGAGAATAGCAATTGGAAACTAGAACATTAAAGGTGAGACAGAAAAGACAGACAAATAGTTCATATTTAGCTATATGGTATTCCTTTTGAGTTTTTATAAATCCAAGGAAGAATTTGAAATTCTTGAATATTCAAAAATGAAGTTTTTCTCCTTAAAATCATATAGATTTAGAATGTCCAGTTATATTTGCATTATATGTTGGTTATTAAATAAAATGAGTCAAGTCTCCTTCATTTCTCCTGGATCGCAAAAGCCTTCATCTATTTGAGCTATGATTGATTACTTTTGGTAGATCCTGAATGTTTTGACCCTTAGCTAGGACATATATCTATTTATTGATTGAAATTCTGATTTTCAAAGTGTACTTTATGAATCCTAAGGGTTCCACAAAATATCTCTAGAGTTTCTTTGGAAAGAAATATGATCATTATGGCCACTTGATTTGGGTGTTTTCTATTTCTTTTAGGTATCACCTCAACACCACACTAAAAATGGCCAATTGTGGAGCTCAGGAAAGGAGCAGGTAGCTTCATAATTCAGAAAGTTTGCAGCAATTTGATAAAAAAAATTACTAGTTTTAAAAGATTCATTTATTTGAGAGAGAGAGCACACGAGCAAGGGGAGGGGCAGAGGGAGAGAGTGAATCCTCAAGGAGACTCCACGCTGAGCACGGGGCCCACCGAGGGCTCAATCCCAGGACCCTGAGATCATGACCTGAGCTGAAATCAGGAGTTGGCTTCTTAACCGATGGAGTGACCCAGGCACTTATTCTGTAATTACTATTTGTAGGCTTTTGAAAAATCTTAATTGATATCAACATTTATTGAATTCCTAATACTAGGTCCTGGGATACCGTATCATGGTAACATGATATCTGCCCTAAAGGAAATTAATGTGTGCACATAAAGAGACAAAGTACCTAACTAACTACTGGAGGAGAAGTATAATGTAATATTTTGAAAAATCAGGGCAAGAAAATATTTTTTTAGCTTCATAAAAAAGTAAAGCATGAAAAAAATTTTTTTTCTGGCTACTAAAAAATAGATCTTATATAGGAGGTGACAGTCAACCACGTGGAAAATATCAAGGTGTAGATGGACACTGTTTTGGGCAAATTAAAACTTTGCCAGGCACATCAGGACATGTGTTCACTGTACTCAGGGAAGATGTTATTGACAGGAGTATATAGCCATGTGGAAGTAGAAAAACAAAATTTAGAATCTCTATCATTATCATCTAGGAATGTACATCTGAATTTTGGACTTGTGCATGCCCTCTCATAAAAAATACAGCTATAATGAGGATGAGTCCACATTTCTGCAGAGTAGGAGGATACATTTAAACTAAGATTCTTGAATATAAGCGACATGGATTACACTTGAAAATCTCCCGCCTTGCGAGTCTTTAGTGTTAAGTAAAGGCAAGGGAGGTTTGGAGGGTTGGAAGCCTTCTCTGCCACAGGAGTAAGCAAGTTTGGAGGAGAGGAGGCTGTTCTTCTGTCCTTCTGTGCTGGATGAAGTTATCCAAGGTCCATCCCCACCCACCACCCTCATTCATGTAAGCAGGAAAAGAAGAGGGAGAAATTCCAAAACCTGGCTTCAGGTGAAAGTAAAAAACTTATAATTCAGAGATACATTCATTCTTTTATTTATTTGGTAAATATTTATCAGGTACCTACCGGTGGGGAATAAAACCAGCCCAAAACTCATGATCTAGTGGGAAAAGACAAACATTGAACAAGTAAACAACTATGCCCCCAGTTGTAACAATAAGTGTGAGATGTGCTCACTAAATGTTTGTTGAATGAGTAACAGATGCAGTCGTAAATATAAACTGGGAGTGGGATAAGCAGGGGAAGATTTGGATTATGTGGTCAGGGAAAGTCATTCTGCAGATCTAGGCAGAGGCAGAAGGATAGTGCCATCTCTTCCATTCTGATCATCCACACTGAACTATTAACTTGAGTTGGGGAAAACAACGTAGAGTCTGGTAGAAGATTCCATGGTCCTAGTGGCCTTCAACGTTAGAATAAGCCATGTGGAGGAATATGTTTAGGGAGAGGTTGATGTCTATGGGGGTGGGGGGGAGATTGATTAAGGGATTAAGATATTGAGGGTCCCATTTTATTTCCAGGATTTTTTTCAAAGTCATTAGAATTACATGCTAATGAGCCGCATTGGAGATGAACCCGAATTCGCAACGATTCTCCCAGTCTTGTTTGAAGAAATTATTATCTTTTTGTAACTGTTGTATTTGACTTCATAAATATTTAAAAATCTAATCCAGTCTTCATTTTTCTGTTTCAGATTAAATGACTCCTACCTGTTAGAGAAGATAGGAAGTACTTAGCTAATACATTCATGATTTCTTGTCTCTCTGATCTTGAAAGCTCTTGAAAACTAAGGTTGCCTTATGAATCTTCGTGCCCATTCTCTAGAGAGCAATTGTATTGCATCAAGTTTTTATGGAGCATGGTTAATTTATTTATTGTTGGTATAAGGGATTTGACAATAGAAATGTACTTACTTTTATTATTATTTTTTCCCCTTTCTGTTCAGGTTTATTTTAAAGGAGTTTCTTTGGAATGCAGAATATGTAGCCTTTATTACAGGTAAACGATAACTTTTATATGTAAAAAAATTAAGTCTAGAGAAGAAAGAGACTTCTATGGATGCTGATATCTATGAGTTATCTGATAGTATGTTCCTTGCTATTCCCCAAATTTCCATTTTGCTGTGCTGCAGTGTACACATACATTTGGCACGCAAGCCATTTACCCTGAGAAACAGTGTATGAATAAATAGCAAAGTGACAGATGTACCTCCAGAAGGATATTTAAATTGATTTTTGTCCTAATACCTTTGTTTTCTTTCCCCCCAGTTCCCTCTAACCTGATGCGTCATTCCACACACCCCAGTTTATTGCTATTATGGTTGCTTTAAGACCATTGTTTTTTAGTCACTTGATATTTTTGGAGAAATGCTGAATATTTGTGAATATCATAAGGACATATTTTATATTTTCTAGGTCTTTAGTGATTCCTTTTTCTGACAACCTTTACTTTTTAACAAAATAGAACACTTTTATAGAAAAAAATCTTGGTTCATCAAATATTCATTCATGGTTTTATGGACTCTTAGTTGGATTGTCTTTCACTCAACACCCATTTTTATTTTGCTTTGTTTGAATTTTCCATTTATGTGGCATTTGTGATATGTTGATCTGTTACTCAGAGGACCAAAGCAGATTTTCCAGGACTCTTAGTTTCTGATTTATTTGGAAATCAAATAAGAAAGTGTACCCATTCATTATAAATTGACCATAGTTTTTTTTTTAAGATTTTATTTATTTTTATTTTAGAGAGAGAGAGAGAGAGAGCATGCTAGTGGGGGAAGGGGCAGAGGGAGAGGGAGAGAGAATCTCAACAGACTCCCGGCGGAGCATGGAACCTGACACTGGGCTCCATCCCAGGACCCTGAGATCATGACCTGAGCTGAAATCAAGAGTCCGACGCTCAACCAACTGAGCCACCCAGACGCCCCTATACTCTTTTTTTAGAAAGAAAGAAAGAAAGAAAGAAAGAAAGAAAGAAAGAAAGAAAGAAAGAAAGAAAGAAAGAAAGAAAGAAAGAAAAAAGAAAAAAGAAAAAAGAAAAAAGAAAAAAGAAAAAAGGAAAGGAAGGGAGGGGAAAGAAGGAAGAAAAGGAGGGAAGAAAGGAAGGAGGGAGGAGGAAGACAAAAAAAGGAAGAAAATTGTTAGTCTTTCTTAATTTTAAAGAAATAGAACTTTATATAAAGCTGAAAAGGACTTTAGAAATAATATAGCTTAGTGATTTCCAGCTTCTTTGAGTATGAAGCCCTAATTTTACATACATATTTTTCTAGGACCCCACATAACAACTGTTCTTCCAAGAAATATTAATAAATATGTGGACAAAAGTTTTAGGAATTTAGTGACATTTAAAAATTCAATTTTCATCCATATACATTTGAAAAATTAGTGCATTTATGCAGATAAGACTTACTTTGGCTGGAGATAATTTAGTACACATGAAGATTAAGATTTGAAAAATTTGTGAAATAACAGCATTTCTGGAGCAGAATGCCATCCGGTCAGGAAGCATGAACTTCTCCAACTCATTCTTTTTATATTTTAAAAGTGAAAACTAAAAAAAATGAAGAAACTTGCCCAAAATTATATTAACTGAAAATTTAGATTTATGATTCTGCTAGCTAAGCAGTTTTTCCATATCACAATACTCAATGGGTAGTTTGTCAACTAAGTACCTAGATAATTCAGGCCTGACACTTGAAGTAAGGATGACCTTAGCTTATCCTTTTTTTGGGTTTAATTATCTCACCTTTGTTCAGTTGTGTTAATGTATATTAAGGCCAGATTCAGTAATTAAGTCAAGATCAAGAAGTATTTTTTTTAAAAGATTTTATTTATTTATTTGACAGAGAGAGACACAGCGAGAGAGGGAACACAAGCAAGGGGAGTGGGAGAGGGAAAAGGAGGCTTCCCGAGGAGCGGGGAACCAGATACGGGGCTCGATCCCAGGACCCTGGGATCATGACCTGAGCCGGAGGCAGACGCTTAACGACTGAGCCACCCAGGCACCCCAAGATCAAGAAGTATTGGTTCATGCTAGATTGATAGCAGTGGTACCCAGTTGCATTGCTTTAAATTAATACAGAAGCACTAAAAGGAAATTTTAACTTATGGAGTTGATATTTAGTTAGACATTCACATAAATTCATATGATTTTTCAAATCCGATAAGATATACTTCCATTAATTGAATTTTACAGATATTTTTAACTTCTCATCTGAATGGTCAGAGCATGTAACAGACTTGGTGGTTCCTAAATTTAACTTGGAGTGATAGGAAAGCATGTTTTTGTAGCGTTTCCAATTCTTTATTAAATTTCTAACAGCATTATGAACATTGACACTTTGTTAGATAACCCTGTCAAGGCTAAAGACTTCTATTGGAATTATAAAGAAAAGTCGAACTGGCTCTTTACTGAGGTGGGTCATGCATTCTACAGCGCAGACATGTTTTGAAAAGAAAAAATAAATCACGGGGGGAATTTGTCCAATTGCTCATTCTTGCATTTGAGCCAGTTACATACGTGCACAGATGTCAAGGTGTCATTTCTGAAGAATAGGGAGGATAAGCTTTGGATTCAATGCTTTCTTCCTGGAAATGACAACTAACTGTTAATTTAGAAAAAATAAACTGTTTTTGCTTACTGCTAAAATGGTTATATTGTAAGAGTCTTATTATTTCACTTCCAAATATTTGTTTTATGACAGCCTGGCAATATTGTTGATAGTGTGCAAGAGACTTATTAACCATCATTAAATAAAGGGTAATAGAATGAATAAATTAGTTAATATTGGATTTCAATAATATTTCAAATATATTAATTATAATAATTTTAAACATTGTAACAAATCTCCTTTGTAGACCATTGCAATGGACTGAATGTTTGTGTCCCTCCTCAATTCATATGTTGAAATTCTAGCCCCCAATGTGTGATGGTATTGGGAGGTGGGGTCTTTGGGAGGCAATTAGGTCATGAGGGTGGAGCCCTCATGAATGGGACCATGCCCCCAGAGAGCTCTGTATTTCTCTTTTCATCATGTAAGTATCTAACCAGAAGTTGGCAGTTTGCAACCCAGAAGAGGGCCCTCCCTGGAATCCTCCCATGCTGGTACCCCGATCTCTGATTTCCAGCCTCAAGAACTGTTAAGAAATAAAGTGCTGTTGTTGGTAAGTCACCTGGTCTATGATACTTTATTATAGGAGCCTGCACTAAGACAACCCTATTTGTCACTTTTTGCTCGGGAACTCATATGAATGAACCCTGCTGTGCCTGAGGCTAAAGCCACTGTATAGAGCTGACCCAGTGAGAAGCCGCTGAATGCACATCGGTGCCTGGAATTCAGACTGTCTGTCCTTGAGGCTTATTAATGGACATAAGAAACAGGTGCTTACGGGGGACTGCAGACATTTGCAAGGGAATAGAGACAGTGAAGGAGTAAGTTGTATATTTGGGACAGACAGATTCCATAGTGCACTATTAAGGGGCCTGATGTCACTTTTCAAAACTTTGGATTCCAAATATTGTGGCTTAATTGATGTTTCAGAGCCTCTGGAGACTCAGTGGTTGAATCATGCCTGAGATTTCTTTGGGACCACTCTTACTGAGATTACCTTTCTATTTTAGGTAGAGAAGAGCTACATTTTAGCTTGTTGAGTCAGGGTTGAGCTTTTTAGCTTAATCAGTTTGAAGTTCTTATTTGATTGTTTTTTTTTTATTGGGCAGAGAATCTTAACTTGCAACAGCCCTCTCTCCTGATTGCCAGTCATGTGGTCTTATCCCACCTTGTTTTTGGGGAATCTGGAGGCCAAACTCTATACATGTGCAAACATTCCTCATATAACCCTCAGTTCTCTTGGTTGCCCTTGAGGGAACTCTTATCTCCTGATTGATTTGAAAGCAGTTCTTAAATCTCTGGAACGGAAATATGTTTTCTATAAGAGAGTCACTTGTCTTTTATGATACCTTATACATGCTTGCAGGGAAAAACAAAGTCATTTCTTAAAAAAATTAATGAGCTCCCCTTTGCCAATAGTGGCTTCAAGGATTGGCTGGCTTTTTAGGTATCTGAGCCATTTGGGATATTGGGGTGTACTAATAAGCAGGAAATTACACCCAGTGCTTAGATTGTAATCCACTGGTATTCCTTCCCAAAGATGGAACTTTTCATGACAGCTATGGGCCCATGTATATCTGAGAAGAGGATGGCACGGAAAGAGAAAGGAACTCCCATTAAGAATCCGGATTCTGCAGGCATTTGGAGCACTCAGGTAATCAGCCATTGAGGATCATCATCCTCAACCTGGACAAAGGCTAGAGAATTCCTACAAAAATATGTAATTCCTCATTCCTCTATGCTAACTATGACACTGCATGCTGACTTCGACTATAACATTTATACGTGTAGTCACTATTACATTTCTTTCTCCACACTGGACTGTGAACCCCTGGAGCAACACTCTGACCACAGCCACACCCAGTGACTTGGACATGGTTTTTAGGGCTGAGCTATAGATACCTTCATTGCTTTGAGGATTTATATTTTCCCCTTCCATTCAAAAGCCGAACAGTGACTGTTTCTTTAGGACACATAGCTAGTGGTGAATCTCACAGGTACAGACCCTCTATGAGATTAACTGCCCCTGGCCCTGCAATAAATTAGTAATTTAATGGTAATAGAAGGAAAAATAAAGTGGTAGACATCATTATAGTTATTGTGGAATTCTACTTCCCTAAGTAGGCTGGACTTCATAATCCTTCAGGTCTTTCTAAGTGCTAGAATTCTTATTCTGCAAGACTTGTTCTTCCTGTAGCAGGATTTACCTTCTTTTTTTTCCAAGAAAACAGTCCAGTAAATGTTCAGAGTATACTTGTGGCTTGTAAAAACCAAAGACAGGGAGGTGTTATAGGAAAATGTACCGCTCATTAAAATCAAAGGATTTTATTTAACAAATCCTGGTGCATTTAAAGCATCACAATGGGAAAATACCAATTCTATTGAAACTCATTATAAGTATGTCCTCAGGGTTCCTATCAGGGACCAGATGAAACTCTTATGAACTTCTTTCCAATACTCCAGATTAAACTCTAACACCTTTGGAGGGACTGATATAATAAAAACCAAGTCAAGTTATGGAAAATTGTCTTTGTAGGTTTTAGGATGCTTTATTTCTAATAGAAACTACAGATCACACATAGATGATTGCAAAGACATACATACAATTACATCCAGGAAATTCCCAAGTATTCAGAATATTTGTATTGATGGTTTTCTCCGGAGCTGCATTCTGAGATTGAAATCCGTTGGGAAAACCGTGCTTCAAATATTCTCTTCAATTTGCTCCTGTGGCAATTTAGTCAAACAACCTGCTTGGAAGTAATCTATTTGCAGAACCTAGGTGGGGAAAAACCTGCCACATCATATAATTCACTGAGCAGATTTTGGCTCCCACTTCGCCAATCCATCTTGAATAGTGGCTAGTGCCCTGCATCTAGCAATACATATGATCAAGCAATTTAGCACAAAAAGAGAAAGGCCCCACAACTTGGCATCCCCGTGGACATTAATCTTTGAGAAAACCAAATGGATCTAACTTTTGCCAGAGTTTAATAGCAAAGCTGTCACATTTTACACAAGTGAGTATCGGGTCTGTTAGCCAAAGGAGAAGGGGCCAGGAGAAGCGGAGGGGAGGAGGTGGGGCTGCTGACTGCACTCTCTTCAGAGCGGCTCCAGTTTTCAGGGGAGGGGCCAGGACGCTCCGCATAGCGGGAGAGATGAAGTAGTTAAAAATTACCGCCAGCGAGGGGCCGGAACCTCGGGATGCGGTATATAAGAGCGCGCCTCCAGCGCAGAGCTGCTGTTGTTGCTGCCACCGCCGTGAGAGCCGGGACTAGGCACACGCGCTCAGCCCCTCGCTAGCCAGAGGCCCGGGAGAGGAACAAAGGGGTCGGGTGGGGTCCAATCCGGGGCTCCTGCTTCACCCCCCGGGCAGACACGGGGCCCTCTAACTTCTGTTTCCTCTCCTTCAGCGCGCACCAGCCCGGTTGTGCGCTCTAGCGCAGCACACCCGCGCGCTGCAAGGGCGCGCCCGGCTCCAGGCCCGGCCAAAGACGATGAGTGCAGGGGGCCGGCCAGCTGGGCTCGGGCGGGAGTAGGGTCCTGCGGGGAGGCGGGGAGGCAGGGAGGCTCAGAGGTTAGAGCTCCGACTGCGCGGCGGGCAGAGGTCTTCTTTTCTCCACGCACACCTGCTGCTGTGGCCGCGCCGCGATGAGCCGCGTGGTCTCACTGCTGCTGGGCGCCGCGCTGCTCTGTGGCCACGGAGTTTTCTGCCGCCGGGTGGTCAGCGGTGAGTCAGGGGGCTGCCCGCCGAGCGGAGGAGCCAGGAGAGGGCACCGCGGGGTGCGCGGACGAGGGCGGTGCGGGGCCGCCTGTTCTGGGGTCAAGGCTCTCCCGGAGGTGGGAAACCTGTGCGGGGTAGAGGGCTGGGAGGAGCCGGGGGCATGGCGGGGAAGGGGAATAGATGGCGGTTTGCTTTCTTCCCCGCCCCCCAAAAACAAGCGCAGAGAAAAGTTTAAATTTTTTGGAAGTGCCTGGTTCAGTAGCTGCGAAGCGAGCTCTGTTACAGCGTTTTCCAAGAGTAATTTTCACTTTCTTTGTAAGAGTTGGCCACAGGGCAGGGCTTGGCACCTGCAAAAGGGGTGGGGTACCATGGAGTGGGCAGAGGAAACCCAAAGCCATTAAGAACCGCAGAAATGCCACCCCCTGTTGGCCTGGCTTGACTTCAGTCCCTGCACTGTGTTCACTTGGATGGTTTCCGAGGCCAGACCTGCTGGCTGTGGGTCGCTCACAGTCTCCTGGGCATGTATGCAGCCTTTGTTCTCAGGGAGTGCTGACAAAAGAAGAGGGGACTTACTGGTCATTGTGTGTAGACACCTTTCCTTTGCACACCTTATTCCAAGTTGGGGACTTTTCAGAAAAGGAAGACCGGTCGAGTTGGCCTGGGGTGTACATGGTAATGAAAACAGGTTCGTGCACACAGTGGGCGCCCAATTAGGTGGGTCGAGTCAGTGCAAGGGAAATGGATCAGAATTGGCAAGCTTCCAAGCATTCGTTCTGATTTTTCTTTTTCTTCGACTTTCACTGTTCTATTGTTGAGCAATTTATATCGCATTCACCCTCCTTACTTTTTGGGACGTCTCTTAAAAAAAAACAACAACAGGAAGATTCTCAAAAACTTAGGAAGAATGAATAGTGCCTTACATGCAAATTGAGCATAACTATCCCTATTGTAATTTCTTGCAATGCTAATTAAAGTGTTGCAATAAATATTTGTTGAATGTATGTGGGAATGTGTTTTAAGTGTGGGCTTTTTTTTTTTTAATGTAAAAAGCACAAAATCCTTTTCACATTCTGTTCATCTGTATAACAGGTGTCACTAAAGGTAGGGGTAGATGACAGATGACATCAACTTAATCGGTAGTGAAGCCAGACCTTTAGAAACTGGCATATTAAACTTAATTGTTGCTGATCTCCCCCTCAGCAATATGTGATCTTCTACATCTTAAGAATATAATTCTTCAGTGTCTAGTTATCAATCACTCACTGCTGACTTTTTTGGCCCTCTGGAGATACTGGAATTAAATACACTGTGAACTGTTATTTGGACATGCATGCTGCTTACATTTGGGAGGCAGGGAGAGAAAATCAGGCTCTTTATATTGATAAAATGAAAACTTTACAGTACCAAGTAAGGATGTTACAGGAGCCATACATTAGATCTCTTTCCCCCTAATTTAGCTTTGAAGAAAAAGTTCACTATATAGATTTGAATGTGTAAATTGCATATTTGACTGTCTTTGTGTCTATGAGAATTACTCTTACAAATGAATGACCAGCAGAGATCAGGCTTTTAGCATATGGTGTGTTTTAAACACACAGAAACATTTCATTGCCTTAAATAGTATCCTTTTGGTATATTCTTGTTTGTATGCCATAAACTTTGCAAGGGAGAAGAAAAAATATATAAAGTAAAAACAGAACTTAAAATATTTTGATGAAAAGTTTATTTTGTGTTCCATTATTGCATAAATTGTTGCAAACCTTTTGTTGTGTTTTCCTGTGAAGTATTTATAGGCATCTTGTAGGTGACATCTGGAAAATTTCTAATTAATTGAACATGATCTATTTGATTTAGCATAAATGATGATGTTTACTTGATATCAAAACAATTACTTAGTTATGTTTTTTTATGAATAATTTAATTGCCTTTGGCCATAAAAATTCACATTAAAATTGGACCGTTATAAGTTTGTGACTTTATCCTTTGAAGACAATTTAAAAAAATATATTTTAGCCACAATAGTATGAGTACAGACAGTCTAAAACATGACATGTTGGAAGTAGTAGGTCTAATGTCTGCCTGATCCAGTGTTAAATTCTGAGTGGTGCATCAACTTTTACCTGCCACTGGGGACCAAAATTCTACTCGAGTGTCTGTCAAATGAAACAAGCTCTTTGGGGCTGTTATTAGGAACATACTTATAACATATGGAATGCATTTTCTGTTTTTGTTAAATATCAGTACAGCTATTTGTAATTTCTGTGTAGTGTACCAGAATAATTACTTTCCCCAGAAAATAGACAGGAACTCACAAAATAATCCTTTATAGAAATTTTCTTCATTTTAGTACTTTAAAATATTAAATAAGATACTTTCCAATACTTTTAAATACCTCACTGTTTTAAAAGCTGATAGCATTATTTATAAATGAAATAAAAATATTTTAACAAGAAATAAACTTTCAAACTTCATCATCATAATCTGCCCCATAAGAGTGAATAGCATCTAGCAGTAATAGGAAAGTATTTTTATAGGTTAGTGGTCATGCTTATTTTGATGCATGAATATGTAATAAAATATATAACCATGAGAGTAATTTAATGAATTAGAGTATTTAATGAAAGAGTACTTAATGAATTTATGAGTCAAAGTTGGAAGTACTTTTAGGATTTTAGATTTGTACCGATTTGTTGCTGAACACAGATATGTAGAGAATATTTGTGGGGAGTACAATCATTTAATTCTGTGACTTGACTGGTATATATGAAAAAGAAGTGTTCAGGGGCGCCTGGGTGGCTCAGTTGGTTAGGCCTCCAACTTGGTTTCAGCTCAGGTTTCTCAGGGTCATGGGATCAAACCCCACGCCAGACTGCATGCTGGGCGTGGAGCCTGCTTGAGATTCTCTCCCTCTGCTCTCCCCGCCCCCCATTCCCTCTCTTAAATAAATAAATAAATCATAAAAAAAAAGAGTGTTCAAAATTCAGGTTTCTAAGGTCTGAAGAGCATGTGGGTATTTTCAAACGTTTGAAGTGTTTTGAAGTAACGTGAGTGTGTTATGCTTTTTAGTCTTGCTTTTTCTTTTTAGTGTACACAGCAGTGATTCACAACCTGTTACCCAGCAAAAGGGCATTAAGTGTATTTCATGGTCCCTCCAAATATCTGCAGAAATCTTTAATATGTATTAATTTGAACTCATTCCAATTGGCCTGCATTTTATTTAGGAGACTGGGAGATTTAGACACATTTCTTTTGTTTGTGCAGATGCCACAAAATTATGCAAATCCATGTGTGGTGACCAGTAGCCTATAGGTTATTGTAATAGCAAGGGAGATAGAAAAAAATCTGCTGAGCATATCCCATCCTGTGGTACTGTTCCATGACATCATCAAAAGCATAAAGTGATGACAGTGCGATTTTCAAAGATGCAATTACCTTAAGTATCTCTTGGGCAGGAAAGGAACAAATTAATCTTATTACTAGTCATTTAATAAATTACACATCTATCATAGCCATTACTCCTTAACTGCTATTTTTCATCATTTTATAGTTTTGTTTTTAGAACTCTTTTTCCTGAGGCTGGCAATATCTATTACATTAATGTTAAAAAAAAGAGGTGGTATTGTGTTAAGGAGTCCAGAGTGGAAATCCAGCTGATGTTCTCACTAACAATTTTTACTTTTTATAACAGATTTCTGTGCTGGGCACTTGGCATACAGGTGGATCATTGTACACAATTGGCAGGCGAGATTGTTTCTTTCACTCTTGTAACATTACTGGTAATATAACAGGCCTGACAACTTGACTCCAGTTGCACTCCTGGTAATTGGGAAAAATTCATTTGGGCTTTGCTTTATTTAGAAAATGAAAGGGCTAGATGAAAAAAATACTTAAGACTAGATATGGTTTGAGAATCTGAGATAGATGTTGCAATATTAATCCTGTGTCTAAATGTTCAGTAAAAGAAAATCCACAATCTGCTTAGAAAAACAAACTCTCAATACACAAGCCCTTGCACATATCAGCGGTGTTAATCAATAACAGATCAATGCTAATACTTATAAGCTAGAAAACATGAATAATGTATATATTCATCAATCTCTTTATTTCATGAAATATTTCGCTTTACAAAAATTTTACATTTGTCTATGGAGGCAGCATAGACATCTGGGTAAAGGCATGGACTGTGGGGCCAGAGAGACTGCCTGCTTCTAAACCCTGATTTATAAGCTGTGTGAAACTGGCAAACTATCTAACTTTTTAAAATAGGATGGGAGCTACATGATCTGACCTACAGCACAGGGCTGTTGGAGGGTGAAGGGGTTTGAACAGATTTGTGCAGACTGGGTCATGCACAGAGAGTTGGTGCCAAGAAGCTGAGAGGGAGCTCAGTGTGCAGGCCCTGTGCCTGGAACTGAGACCACCTAGAGGAAACACAACTTTTTCTAGCTGAATAGCCTATATCACCAGGAGAGAACATCTTTTCCCAATTTACCCAAAGGTGTGGATTGTGTTAGCAGTGAGAATCTCCATGCTAAACTATTCATAGATGTCTGGCTATTATTCTTATCAGTACTTCTTTAAAACTCCTTTTTGGGTGAGAAAGCTCTTTTTTAGCTGAGAAAACCAGGAAAGTTTAAGTAATGTTCCCAAGCGTACCCACAGTTCATTATAGCTCTGGGATTCAAAGCCAGTTCTTTTTGATTGAATGCTTTAACTTTTGAGTCACACAGTCACTTGGTTTACCATTTGTTATTTAGATCCCAATTTTAAATATGCAAATTTAAAAAAAATGAGTTCCATTCCCTTCTCAAAGCTTGTGGTATTTCCCAGCGGGGAGAGGTAGGACTCCCAGCTGCCCCCATCATCCACAAAATGACCCAGGACTACAGTTTTGAGTTTGTTTATCAATGCAAGAAAATAGATTCCAGCACGCTCATACTAGTGCATTATGCATTTAATTGCACTATAAAATCTCTGCTACAAAAATGAAAGTTTATTATAACAAAAATTTTTTTTTATTAAAAATCATTCTTAAGAAGTTGGTGGACTACTGAACACTGTAAGGAGAACACTGCTTGAAAGCATTTCTTTTTAGTTCAAAAGTGTTGGCATTGCTATCAGAGATCATGTCATAGCATATAATGTTGGATCAGCCTATTTAGCAATGTGATTTGGGAGAGAGTAAGAAAGAATTATGAGAAACAAATTATTTTGTGGGATTCGGTAAAATGTCCAAAGTTCAGTCAGTCAGGTTTGGGGAAGACTTATCATGTAGATTCTCTTTTGTACAACTTTTTTTTTTCTTTTTGTAACTAAAAGTAGATCATGATTGAACCATAGAAATTCATAAAATATTTTCTGTGCTTTTATTTGAAAATCATGATATAAATTCAATATTCAATATTGATAATATATGATTATACTGTAAGGTATAAGGAAAATCTTATTACTTTACTAACAGAGGACTCAACTGTCAGAAAGTTAATAAATATAAGCAAAATAAAACTGAATCGTAGATCCTTTCTATTCAGGAAGAAAAAAGTAAACTGCCATAACTTTGTGAGTTTGGCCCCACTTTTATATCAATGCCAAAAGTATTTACTGCCAATATTTAGCTCTAAAGGACTAAATTTTCATGACTAAGACAAAAGACAAAACCATCTATTCATGGAAATAGTACAATAGCAGAATCTTAGCAGTGACAGTGATAGGAATGTTTATTTTAGTAGGCAGTACTGAGAATTATCTCTAAATAAAAGTGCATGTGTATGTATGTAGTTCTGTATACGTCTGTGTATAAATTTAATAGGTGTAGAATCCGAGGTGGAAGTCCTAGGTGACATTAAATAAATTGTTAGTACCAAGGTTGCTTTAGTGTAATAAACACTGTTACATGGTTATCTGAATATTCATCTAAATATTTTATGGTTGGTAGAAGAGTAGATGAAGTAGATGTAGTAGTGGAAGATTCGAATTCCTATTGTTCAAAATAGTCAATGGAAGATTTTATCTGAATGAAACATTTAAAGATCAGAGAAAAAGAAATTCCCCATGTGATCTCACAGAATGAGAAGAGAGGTAATCATAATGGTTCTCTAGGAAGATTAGCCTTTACAGAAGTGGGAAAAGTGGCTTCCAGATCTGTATTAATGGAACTTTTCTGGGATTAGGGCAACATTTGTTTCCCAGCTGTTGGAGTTCCCCTGCCATTTCGGCCAAATGCGATCAGCTGAAATGGTGGTGAGCGTTCAGCAGCTCCTTTTGCTTGATTTTGCTACGGCTTGGACCACGTTTGCAGAATAAGGCGGTAGCTGGTAGTGAAACAGAAGTGGATGTCAAGAAATCCACAGCGTCAGCTTTAACTGATTATATATGAATGGTAATAAAAACTGGGCCACGTATCTCTAATTTTCGGAAAACAGCCTTGCTAGATCTGAACCGCTAGTGACTTTTCAGTCAAAATCTGAGGACACAGCTGATATTCAGCAAATATCATTGGAGTGAATATCTACCTGTTCTGGTGGTATTTGGCCACTATTCTGATTCTCTGACAGTCTCTCTGCTTTGCAGACGCCCCGGTCTCTACCCCCTCACCCATGACCCTGGACCACTCCATCATCACAGCCAAGAGGGAATGCCTGTCACAGTGCCACGGGCAGCTAGCTAGTATCTAGGACTCACCCACTATTAGTAATTACTTTAAATAGAATCCCTGCCTTAGGTTTTTCTCTTATTAGTATTATTTCTCTGTAGACTCACATAGCGGTGTTAGGAATGTCCACATTACACTAAAGTTCTCTTAAGTATTTCATTCAAAATGCTATCTTAATTTTATAAATGAGTTAATTCCTGTCATCAATTCAGTATCCTCACCATAAAGAAATCTGTGTTGTGTTTATTTTTTAACTCATCAAAGAGAATGAGCAGAGACTTTTCGCATCTAAGTCATACGTAGGCACCCTGTGAATGAGTGCTGGCCTTGGTACATAAATAATTTTTACTCATTCAAGTTTCTGGCTAATTTTTAAAAGAATTTGGCTCCCTTTTGACATCTTGCAAAACAATCTTGTTGGACAAGTTTAATATTTCAGAAGTGCTGGAGTCAAATCCAAGTCTGAGAGTTCTTGGAGTGAAAAATTGAGCAAGTTGAAGACTCAAGGGAATGCAGTTGAGATATATTTTGAGACTTAGAAATATGTAAAGGCTGTAGAAGAAGAAAATGGAAATAGCTTGCTTTAAAAATGCAGGCACAGAACTCACTGGGCTTAATGGCATTTTTAGAATATTATCAGGAACAACCATTTTAAACAATGAAGTCATCACAAAATCTAATAATAAATTAGGAGAAATTAAAATAAATAATTGTATTAGAATCAGCCACTGGGACTTCCATGATTATCTCTCAAGGATGATTTATTTCAGACTGATTTGTCCTCTTGAAGTCTCTTTAATTCCATTTTCCTGTGGTCATTCATACTAACGTTTTATTTTTCATTAACAATTAGTTGGGGCAGTCCGTTAATTTGTTCATATTATTCAGTGTGTTGCTCCTGGGTCCAGATCACAGTTAATGAGACAGAGAGGACAACTGGCTGGCTTGCTTGCATGGCTGCAACTATTTTATTAGATGGCTGTTCTCAGCTTGAGCCACGATATTGAATGCCTATCACTCAAACACTGTGGTGAGGTTAATGGCCTCCTGATTTTGGCGCCCTCTGACTCTGAGTGTCATCATAGGTCATTAATTGCTGATTCTGGGGGAGAATGGATGTGATACTGATGTTGACTCAGTGTGATGTACTGTAATTAAGAGTACAAAGCTTGAATGCTGTATTTTTTAGCCAGTGTTTAAGTACAATAACACTCCCCTTCCTCCACTACTGACAAATTTTCTCCATCAGCTACAAAATACCTGCTGAAAAAACCTTCAGTCCCAACAAGAATAATGTTCATGCAGACAAATCTTAAGAAAGCAGTAGAGCTCTGCCTTAATTTCTTAGCATGAAGTAATTTGACTTAATTTTACATGAAATACTTGGTAGTCTGTTTTCTGAGGCCAAATCTAAACTGAAATCGGAAAAAGGCGAAGACAGTAATAGAGGCTGTGGGCAGCAGGTTGGGAATAAGAAACAGTGACAGAGAGGGATGCATGGCAGTTTTTGAAGTTGACAGCAGAGATCAGAAGTGAACCAAAGAAACTAATGAAAAACAAAACAAAACAGGATGGTGTTCTGGAGCTTGTCTCTATGATTTGGCATACTTGTCTGGTGGTATAAGGGGGCGGAAGTAAATCAAGAGTCAGATGCTCACCTGACTGAACCACACAGGTGCTCCTAATTTAGGGAAAGTTGAAAAGAAATGCAGTGTTACCACTTTCAGACTCATAAAAGAAATAATTTCAACTAGTTTATAGGGCATTTTTTAGGTTAAATTTAAAGAAGTCATTTTATTTAATATGGCTTCATTTAATACATAAATGGAGACTCTAAAGCTGAAAAATTATTTGTCCTCATATATGTCACCTAATTTGTTTTTAGCTAATGATTTAACTGTCTTTGAAAGACAAGTTTGGCCAAATTTCAGTTTACCCTGATCTCTATCCAAGTTATCAGAGATTAACAACAATTAGCAATTGATGAGATTTTAATAGCTCCTTTCATTATCTTATGTATTTGTTTGTTTCACATTTAAAATGCATTTCTTTTTTGTTTATTTGTTTAAGTATTTGATTCTCTAAGTTCAGGGGTGCCTGGGTGGCTCAGTCGGTTGAACATCCAACTCTTGTTTCTGTTGGGGTTGTGATCTCAGGGTTGTGAGATCCAGCATGACCCCCACACATAGGTTTTGAAGTCTGCTTGAGATTCTTTCCCCTCCCCCTCTACCCCCCGCTTACCTCCCACCCCCCCGCCATTCATGTGCACTCACTTTCTCCCATTCTCTCTCTCTCTCTCAAATAGATAAAATCTTAAGTTCAAATTTGGGAAATTTTATTTGGAGTTTATTTATTTATTTGTCAGAGAGAGAGAGAGAGCACAAGCAGGGGGAGTGGCATGCAGAGGGAGAAGCAGACTCCCCATTGGGCAAGGAGCTTGATGTGGGACTTGATCCCAGGACCCTGGGATCATGACCTGAGCCGAAGGCAGACGCTTAACCAACTGAGCCTTTACCTAGGCATCCCTTATTTGGAGTTTATAACTCATTTGAGATGTCTGTGTAAAAACAGAGAAGTCATTGGCTGAACAACTGGAGCTCACACACAGCATGTCCTATAAAACCAGAAAATATTCAGAGAATTGGCAATGAGAATTTTTTCAAAGATTACTCTAGAGTACTCTAGAAATCTATCCTGTCACTTCTAATGCCGTATTTTATTAACAAGTTATTACTAGAATTACCTTCATTCTGGCCTTTATTAACTTCCAATTTTAATGTATTTGCTTCCATGTATATACAATAAAAGCGAATATCTACACCTTAAATTTGCCATCTTATATCTTTTTCATGATACCCTCTATGCATTGCTTTTTTTTAACTTTACTTGTTTTTAAAAATTAAATTATTTTATGAATTATTTTTCTTTCATAATTTTGACCTTTTAGCTCTCTTTGCTCTATATACCTGAAATTTCTCTAGCTACTTTCATTTGCTGTGGTAATTAGTTTGTATCTAAGCCAGAAGAATCATGAGTTCCCTTAACAAAAATTTTCTTGAAGTACGGTGTTTCAAAGTTTGTATTACAAGTTTACTAGGGAATCAATTTGCTTTTATAAATTGAAAGTAATAATTTAAAAAATAAGCCTTAGAAAATGATTCAATGGAAGAATCAGTCTTGGGAGAGTATATCCTGTATTGATTGGTTCTTTAATCTTTTTTTTTTTTTAAAGATTTTTATTTATTTATTTGACAGAGAGAGACACAGCTAGAGAGGGAACACAAGCAGGGGTAGTGGGAGAGGGAGAAGCAGGCTTCCCAAGGAGCAGGGAGCCTGATGTGGGGCTCGATCCCAGGACCCTGGGATCATGACCTGAGCCGAAGGCAGATGCTTAACGACTGAGCCACCCAGGCGTCCTGGTTCTTTAATCTTAATTCATAGTAGCGTTATGAATATGGTTCAGATAATCAATGCATAGCATCTTTTTTTCAGGCCAAAAGGTGTGTTTCGCTGACCTCAAGCATCCCTGCTACAAAATGGCCTACTTCCATGAACTGTCCAGCCGAGTGAGCTTCCAGGAGGCACGCCTGGCTTGTGAGAGCGAGGGGGGAGCCCTTCTCAGCCTGGAGAATGAAGCAGAACAGAAGCTAATAGAAAGCATGTTGCAAAACCTGACAAAACCAGGAACGGGGATTTCTGATGGTGATTTCTGGATAGGGCTTTGGCGAAACGGAGAGGGGCAAACATCTGGTGCTTGCCCAGATCTCTACCAGTGGTCTGATGGAAGCGGTTCCCAGTACCGGTGAGTAGGGATCCTGCAGACTTGGATGTTCTCTGGGGTGCTCAAAATGGAGAAGGGAGATTTCTGTTCACCTGTAGAGGATGTCAGAATTGAAGAGGCCAAGTGGGTGATGGGGAATAAGGAGGGCACTTGTCATGAGCACTGGGTGTTATATGGTAGGGATGAATCACTAAATTCTACTCCTGAAACTGGTTTTACACTCTATGTTCACTAGCTGTAATTTAAATAAAACCTTGAAACAAAAAGCAAAACAAAAAGAATAGAATGGGTGAAATCACTTGGAGGTGTTCCTGTTGCTCTGTTTACAGAAACTGGTATACCGATGAACCTTCCTGCGGAAGTGAAAAGTGTGTTGTGATGTATCATCAACCAACAGCCAACCCAGGCCTTGGGGGTCCCTACCTTTACCAGTGGAACGATGACAGGTGCAACATGAAGCACAATTACATCTGCAAGTACGAACCAGGTAGGAAATACCATAAATAGGTATAGCAGATTTTGTGCATATTTGCTAATAGTTTTGATCTTCACTATTTCTATTTAGGCTTCGCTGCCTATGGCTCTTTGTTTTTCTCTGTGTTTCTCTGCTGTGAAACCTGGACTTTATTTGCAGCTTGTCATAGTGCTCGGTGTCTTGAAATATACTTTATGTTATAGAGCAAACTGCCCAATCAGTTAAGCGGAAGGGGGTAACTAGAACCAATCTGGAGACGTGTCTTTAAGAGAAAATAACATGTCTAACGTTAAGGTCAAATTGTGTTTTTGTAAACAGATTTTTACAAAGAATAAATATCTATTTTAAAATATTTTAAATATTTAGTGTAACGTGTGTGAAGTAGGTATAAGTCACCAAAGCACCTAGAGATTTACACATGTGAGCGACAGATCATTGGATGATTATCCGATGCATTTAAGGGAACAAAGCGACTTCCTCCTGGAACATTAGCTTCTCATTTGTAGGCATTGCTGCTTCACATGTGCTCCTCAATGGAAGTCAGACTGATGCTAGCTCACTGAGCCACAGTGGAAAAAAAGTAGGGGCATTTGCCATGGTCTTCCTTTTTTGTCATTCTTTGGAATCTGCCCCCTTAGATAGCTTTTGTTTGAAATCTCCAATTTCTTGCCATGTGCAACGTGGGAAGATTGCATTGACCTGAGCTACACGGGTGGGGTTTCCTGTGGACATAGTAAATTTGAATCACTTTGAAGAGGACAGTTCCACTAAATTAATATTTGACCAAAAGTAGAGACTAATCAAAATTATGTAAACTAATTTTTTTAATCACCTAATAAAGTCAAACTGGACACTTAGGCTTTGAGAGTTTTTTTTGATGTTTGTCTCCTCCTCAGTGTTGGGAAATGTCATTTTAAGTCTTCTGAGGGGCTATCTACTTGACCTCATAATGTGTTCATGGAAGGCAATTATAATCAAGTACTGCTATTTCCATTATTCTCTTGAAATTACATGATTCCTTTCTTATAAGACCTTAAAGCACAAGGGATTATTTGGATTAGATTTACCCTTCTCTTATATTTATCCTGCTCTTCAGTATATTAGCCAGCTTTCTGTATCCCCGGTGAGTTTATTCTTTAAAGCCCTAAATCCATCATCACCCTCTTAGAAGCCTTTGCAAAGCCAAATCTGTTAGGCACTTATGTTCTTTGTCTTTATTTTTTTCTTGGAAAAATATAAAGTTGAAATCCTCTGATATTTTCAATCGGTGATACTATGTACTTGAAACTATTGAATGAAACAAAGTATGTTATAGAGTATTCTTAATATTTCTTTCTCCTTTCTTTGTGCTTTTAGGTAAACTATTTGGCCCTTCATACATTTGTTTATTTTATTTTTATTTTGAATTCCTACTTACCAAATTATTCAGGACACTGTCAAGCGCAGAATCTTCTTTACTTATTTTGTGTAGGTAATCTGGGTTCATATTATTCATGGAAGAGCATTTAAGATAAAGAATTATTTTTTCTTTATCTTCTATATTTTGCCTAAATCTTCAAATAATCTATACATTGTGAATAAGATTCCTTTATGTATTTTTTGTTTTTGATGCACATGTACAGTTTTATAGTTATAAATATATAGCTACATTTATGATCTTATTAATGTAGTTAGAATTTTTAGTCTTTATTTTAATTTAAATATTTATTTTATTTTTTCTTTACTCTGATATTCTAAATATTCTAAATATTTATTTCTTTATTTTAATTTAAATATTTATTTTCTATCTGTTAACCTTCCTTGAGCTTAGTGTTTTATTTATGGAGGATGCTGGTTTGATTAAATTTCTTGCTTATTTAGTCAGTGCTCTTTTAGTCGAGAATTAGTTTTTGGTGGTGAGGGGGTTGGAGGAGTAAGCAATGGGATTTATTAAAATTTGTGAATTAGAACACCAATTATTTTGAACTTTATTCTCCAACTACCAGAAGTGCTGTGTGGTTTGAACTTAGTCTCCTCTTTCTGCCCCCTACATACCATCTAATAATATGAGTAATGATATCTGAAGTGGTAAACAATTAACATAGTTATGAAGAAACTGAATAACTCACTAATTGGTTTTCTCACTCTCTTCTCCATTTTTGGTTATTGCCCCGTGAGTCACTTATCTATTCTTTGTGTCTATCAGTGTTATCCTAAGACATTTTTATGGGGATACTTCTGAATCTCATTTTTGTACTTATTAAAATTGCATTATGCGCTCTTGTTCTTAGACATTAAAAATAGTGTATATGGGTTAAGTTTCTAAAATGTTGTTAATCAGGGGCGCCTGGGTGGCTCAGTTGGTTAAGCGACTGCCTTCGGCTCAGGTCATGATCCTGGAGTCCCTGGATCGAGTCCCACATCGGGCTCCCTGCTCGGCGGGGAGTCTGCTTCTCCCTCTGACCCTCCCCCCTCTCATGTGCTCTCTCTCAAATAAATAAATAAATAAATCTTTAAAAAAATGTTGTTAATCAGAAATTACATCAATTTAAAGATTATTAAGATTATTGTTTTAAAACAACCAATTCTATGTTGATAAATTACATAATATCTGTCATATTTGTGCAGCAACCAGCATAGAGTGCCTAAGTTCTGTAGAAAAATGAGTGTAGGGTAGGACTGTATCTAAAACCAACAGGAGGCTATTGAAGTGTTAGGGTGAAATATGTTTAGAAGAATAATAAATATTATTACAGGATAGCCTATGATAGAGCTCCAGTAAAGAAAGACTATGTGGCCATATTAGAGCAGCCAACATAGTATTAAAAATGATTTAACATGCTAAACTAATGTAAAATCTGCATGTGTTTTTTTCTCTTCCATCAATTGACAAACATAAACAGAGAATTATATTTTTGAAAAAAATGAAGACAAGTTACAAGTTTTTTTCTTTTTTTTTTTAAAGATTTTTATTTATTTATTTGACAGAGAGAGAGATAGCAAGAGCAGGAACACAAGCAGGGGGAGTGGGAGAGGGAGAAGCAGGCCTCCTGCCGAGCAGGGAGCCCGATGCGGGACTCGAATCCCAGGACCCTGGGATCATGACCTGAGCCGAAGGCAGACGCTTAACAACTGAGCCACCCAGGCACCCTACAAGTTTTTTTCTTATTGATTCAATTTACTTTCAGTGAACTATTAATTTACCAAATAGTGCCCTAGGGGAAAAAATAGGCAGCACAGCAATACCAGATCATGGTAAGAAATTTTGACATTTTTAAATTGTATAACCATTGAAGAGATCTTGTCTCATAAAACCAAGGAAAGAAAGGACTTGCAAGCCTTAATTTTTTATTATTTTTTTTTAAAGAAATAGACACTACTGGAAAGCACATTTAAGTATGGCATTGTTTTTCTAGGACAGAAACGGGCTTTAGAACGTTGTTACTTGAATCATCCATTCCAAATGCAATCCATGTGTAGTCATCTGATGATTATTACTGCAAGGAGAAACCTAAATATTATACTGATATTAATGAAGAAGTCATCTATGCTTGTCTTTGAATTGCACTTAGTGTCTCACATTGTGATACTCCTAATTCCTGCTTCTCTTTGCCTTGCTTTCTACCTGTTTGGTCCTTATTGCTGGTACCAAGCTGTCATCAGTATAGACACACCACTGATGACTAAATGCAGTTTTGGGGTTGCAAGGGTTCACCAAGGAGATCCGAGTTGTAAAGTTTCACCAAGTGAAAAAAAACAAAAATAAAAAATAGATTCACCAAGTGGATGCTTTATTCAAAGATAATTAAATGATGACTTCACAGTTGAACAATTTCATGTAAATATAAATTCAAGATATAATTTTTATCTGTAAATTATTCAGAAATCAAAACTCTGGTGTTCACATCGTTTTATTATAAAGTTTTATTTTCATCTACATTTCTATTTCTCTTTTTTGTCATTATGTATGATGCCTGTACCTATTATTTACAGAGATTAACCCAACTTCTCCTGTAGAAAAGACTTATTTTACAAATCAACCAGGAGACACCCATCAAAATGTGGTTGTTACTGAAGCAGGTAATGAATTCACGTTTTTAACCCCTCTATCAAGAGCAGAATCTGTAATTTTAAACTCTGCTTCATGCTGGCCCTAACTTTTCATGTTGCTCGATGATATGGTGCACTGAATTTGGCCTATGGAAATTTACTTTTGAACTAATAATGCTAAGCTAGTTTTTGAACAGAAGAATCTACTTTGTTTCCTTCCTAATTTTTCACTTCAAGTAGACATATCTAGTAATAAACTAAGTAATCCACCTGAAAACCTGGATTCCCTAGAACCTTCCGCATAACACATAGGCATTATGATGTAAATTGGCACATTCAGTGGCTTACCAACAGTGTTGTGCTGGTAAATGTTTAAGGAATGGCTGATGTGGGAGTGGGTATAAAAGAAAAAGCCTGATTTGTATCCTTCAACCCAGCTGTCCCTAGCACAGCACCCTCTGCCAAAGAAAACAATGGAATCCCAGTGCAAATTGCACATTCCCTGATTGGAATTGTAAATCCCAATCAGAAGCTGCTCTTAGCATTAGTTGGGTGCTCTTTTGGCATGGTCCTGTGACCACCAGGCAGAAATCTTGATTTATCCTAGTTACTTTGTGAAGATTGAGCCAAAGACCCAAAGTCTCAGGGTCTTTCCGCAGGTGATCCAAAATCCATGGAAGAGTAGGAAATACTTTCTCTTCTTCTTGACTATTATATATAAGGGATCATGATGGTATTTGGAAAAGGAATGAAAATATTTCCTTGAATCCTTAAAATCCTTGAAGTCATGTATCGGGGGCTCAAAATTAGGTGAAAGCATAGCAAGTTACCCCCCAAATACCCCATCACTAGACCTCAGTTAATATATCTTTTGTTAACAAAGGACAGGATGTACAGTTAAATGGATAGTTTGATCTAAGTCTGGTCCACTTTGACTAGAATTGTCTAGATTGGTAATGCTGACAGCTTCTGATTTCCTAGAGAAATGCATAGTTTTCAATTTGCTTTTCTTATATGGACATGATATTAAACCTTAGTGCTTTTTACTTTTCAGGTGCCTGATTTTAAAACCAGTCAGAACATCTAAATCTAATTAAAAATGCTAGTAAATAATTACATGAGGAATATTTTCCCTCTTATGACCTTGAAAAAATGTTTAATAAGGTGATTTTAATCTGTATGGGGCTTAAGTGCGGCAGTTTTTTATTTTACCAAGAATACCTAACGTTATCAAGTGTGATGGAACAGGATTAAAAAATGATTCATTTTAGAATTTAATTAAGATCAAGTCTTTATGGTTCTGGAATCTTGCATCTCTGAGTTATGACTGTATCATTAGTTAATATTTACTAATATTTAATATTTTGATTTAATCCCAGAGAGTCTTGCATATCACCATGGAATTGACCTTATTGGCTAGGATAATTATATAACCAATAAATCAACAATTATTTTAATAATCAGTGCTTGTTTCTCAAAGTAATAACTGAGAAGGATTAATGAAGTGAGATAGCTAAGATTATTAATATGTCATGAAAACTAGCCCCTATCTAAATTGCAGATTTAATAATAGTTTTAGAAATATGGACATTGAATTGGAGCATGGCAACCAGTGAAGTAAGTTTTTGTTTTTAATTTTTATCAAACAAATATATTATTTCATTAGATTATTCAATATTTGGGGAAGAAACTTTCTCAGAATTCATTTATTTATAATTCTATTTGACTTTAAAGTTTTGGAAAATATTTATATAATTTTAGTGTTAGAATTCTGCCTCAGCCATCTTTTTATACTAAGACTGTTCTGCTTTTTTAGGCATAATTCCCAATCTAATTTATGTTGTTATACCAACAATCCCACTGCTTTTATTGATACTGGTCGCTTTTGGAACCTGCTGTTTCCAGATGCTGCATAAAAGGTAAGTAATTCAGGTATGTAGAGACAACTTGAAAAGTTTTATATAGGTTTTCCAGAACTCGTTTAAAAAGTATACAATTATATTTTTAATTTGCCTTAAGAAAGTTCTGATTTTCATATCTGTCCATACAAATCCACTATATACAGTCTAATAAGATAGGCCTTGATTATAGGATTCATGAATTATCTCATGTAATATTCACAAATCATACGAAGTAGGTACTCTTTTGTCTATATTTTTCAGTTGAGAAGATGGTGGCCTAGACGGGTTACCCATTTTGCCTTGGGTCTCATAGCTAGAGTGTGTGGTGGATCTGAAATTTGAATCCTTGTAAGCTGACTCATACGCAACTCTACCTTACTATCTCTTACTACGTATAAGCATTAATGCTAAACCTTCCAATCCTGACCCCAAGTTGTTTGCAAGACTTGATTCTTGGGTACACTCTGTAATACCTTTTCAAAATTTTAAGCCATAGGTTGTTGTTTATTTCCAAAGGATCTCTGAGTATAGGAAATAAAGTACAATGGTAAAAATAGGTCACTTTTAGTAGTCAGCTTCCTTCAAAATGATATATCTTAATAGCAAGATTCTTGGGGGTATTCTTTTATATCTATTTAACCATATCCTTGAGTTAAAGGTGAAATTTTTTCATGTGTGTCAATTTATCAATTAAAAAATTAATATATGAAATACAAATATGTATTAAAAGAAAAAGGAAAAGATGTTGGGTTTAAATGAGAGCATATTTGCTAGAATAAACCAGCCATCTTTGTCAGTATTTTATTTTATTTTATTTTATTTTATTTTATTTTATTTTATGTTATGTTATGTTATGTTATTTTATTTTTTGGTTCCTGAACAGGGACCTTTCTTAGTATTTTAAACAAAAACTGAGTGACTTCATCAGGGAAGGACCTGCAAATGAAGTCATATTTCTCTTTTGATTTGAGTTCATCTTCATCTGTTTCTGAAATAAACCATAAAGATCCACTAAGTAAAAAAAGCCCCAGGGGGAAAAAAAAACCTTTAAATAGATGTAAACTCTAAATGATTTACATAAATTGTTTAAAGGACACGAAGTGGTTGTTTAAATAAGACATTTTGAATAATGATAAGTAAAGCCTGGTGAATTAATACTACATTTTGTGTCCTCTGGGTTTTCCAGTATATCTGGGAAACACAGTTAAAAGTTATTTGTAATATTTTGTACAGAAAAAAGATGATAGTAAATATCTCGTTTCTTCCCTTAATTCCTGAGACTATAGATGGAAAGATGATTAGTCATTTTGAAAACCAGAGAAGTAGAGAGAGGATGTGATATAAATCTCCCCTTAATCCAGCAAATTGTTAAGGAAGAGCTGTAAATAACAAATCGTCTTGAAAAAGCAATTTAAAAAATATTATGCAGACATTGTCATTTCTAAAATAAAAATTGCTAAAGTTCCAGTAACTGAGGTTTCTCTAAAGTTTGTTTTTCTTCTTCCAAATAGTGTAGTATTGTGGAGATTCTATTCATATGAAAGTCTTCCAGGTTTTTATACCTTTGAAGATCTGAGGAGTTTTCACTTGTTTGAAAATCTCAGAGTGAGAAAATAAACCAAAACTGAGTACCCCCAGATGCCGGAATTAGCTGTAGTGCTTAATTCATTCGTTCTTAGATCATCCCCTTTTCCTTTCTTCCAGGAAAGCAAGGAGAAACTTCACCAAAGACTCAACTCCATTATCATCTGAGTGCCTTGCAGAAAGTTTAAATTCCAATCTGGTACACATAATGATTTATATCATTCCATGTCATGTTCAAAATAATAACTTGTTTCCTTAACTGGTAGTAACTCTTAAATGAAATACTAATGCTACACAAAAATTTAAGTTACATTAATAACTTAACCACCTTTTATCTACCATTAGAAAAAATTTCTTGTTAAACTTTACTTGATTTATTTTTCATTCATGTTAGATGACTTCGTAGATAAAGATGTGTTGGTCTTACTTTTTTGGAAGCAAATCTCCAAAACATATAATTTAGGCATAACATTTTATTAGTAAGAAATCCACAGTTAAATTGAAGTCAGTTAAGTAATATTATAGAATTGTATTGCTCAGGCTTGTTAGGAAGAGTTCTTTCCTGTCTTGGAAGGAGTTCTGCCACTTCTGGTAAACTGAGAGTAGATGGAATGGGCTACCTGTGGGGTGTGGGGCAGATCCCCATGAGGGGACTGTCTGTGGGAGGCAGGAAGTGCAGGACCCAGGGTCCAGGAACTAGAAGTGGTTAAGTGATCCAGGTGAGGGTTCATTCTCAGGAAATGAGACCCAGGAATCTAGATCTTGATGAGTAGCCTGGTAGAGGACGATTTGTGGAGATAAACTCAGGAAGAGGCATTTACGCAGGAGCCTGAGAAGTGGCCATTTTATGGAAAGAGAGTGAGAAGACAGCCAGCCCTATACGAGGGGCTGGAAGTGTGGGCTTGGATTCTGTATCTGACAAGAGGGAAGTTCAGTCTCAGATCTCAAGGAACTAAGTCATCAAGGCCTGAATCTACCTTGAACTACATTGGTTGAAGAGACTGAAGGAAAACCAAACTTTCAGGGATCAGGAAAATCGAGGGGAGGGGGGATTAGGAAGGTCCTTACACTTAAGACAAAAGCACCATTTTGATGATTTAGCAACAAATACAGCATATGTGAATGGAAGAATATCCAAAAAGCAAAATTTCAAAAATCACTGATCAAATAAAATGAAGATTTATGGGTGATTATAATGAAACTTTTTGGTATTATGTCAGACACATTTGCGTGTGTGTGTTTGAATGTGTTTGAATTCTAAACTAAGAAGGGTCAAACAGAGATCAATTAAATTTTTTCATCATTTTTTCACCATCTTCACATACTGGAATAATCTAGAATTTTTTGTAGATATGCTGGTGAGAGAAGAAAGACCCTTTTATAATAGGGGTCTGAAATATCTCCATTTGGACCAAAACATGCCTATTTCAATAAAAAGTCTCAGACGTTGAACTTACGTCTTCTTATGTTTTTCAGTAAAGGAAGAACAAAAACTAGCCCAACCCAGTCCACACTGTGGATTTCAAAAAGCACCAGAAAAGAAAGTGGCATGGAGGTATAATAATTCACTGCCTTGGCTCCAGAACAGAAAATAAGATTTTCTAATCCTGGATCTGCATCAGGAATGGCATCAGAACATTAGCTTGGAATGGCTTGAAATCTCAAAGGATCTGCAAGATGAACTGTAAGCTCCCCCTTGAGGCAAATATTAAAATAATTTTATATGTCTATTATTTCATTTACAAAATACGCTGTGCTAATAATGGAGTGAGACATGCTTATTTCGCTAAAGGATGCACCCAAACTTCAAGTAAATGGAATGGACCATGCTGATAAAATTGCTGTCAACACATCAGAGAAGTGTATGTGTTGGAAGCAGTTATTTTTGTTTCTGTCACTTTTCATAAGTTATAATCTAGTTAATGTAATGTAAATTGTACTAAAATTTACAGTGTGCAAAAGTATTTTACCTTTACATAAGTGTTTGATAAAAATGGGCTGTTCTAGTATTTATTTTTATGGTGTTTCATTTTTCAATACATGTTGTTTTGATTAAAGAAATGTATCACTGTTTTCAACTGAATCCACACACATGTAGGTCTATTACCATAGAAGAAGTTTCTTTTATAGAAATGGTTCATCTTCTTTCAGTTTCTCTGCTCTGGGGTCAGACAATGTTTAGGAAATCTCTTCAGAAATAAGAAGCTTTTTCATTAACCGTGGTGTAAATTTACTCAAATATTTTACTTAGAGGCAAGAATTGTCTAATTTCAATTGTGCAAGACATGTGCCTTACAGTTATTTTTAGTTTAAAATTCAACAGATTTTGTAATAATAACTTTGTTAATAGCTGTATCAACAATATTACACTCAGTCTAGAACAAAACAAAAGCGGCATACACAATGTAAATCATATGTCTTCACATGTTGCCTATATAACCACAAGTAGCTCTCTGAGGATTCTGGAATCAATTTAGTCCCTCCCTTGCCCACAAAACAAAGATGGTTGTTTGGGGGCAGGGATTAACACCAGAAGCAGATGGCTGCAGAGGAGGCCTAAGGTTCTCCCCTAGCTCTGTTCAGCCACTATCAGCCGGTAAAGTGGTCTCACGGTTGGGACCAGGTGCATGGTCACCATCAGTGTGGAGGTAGGCACAGCATAAGGATATTTCACCAAGGAGAGAAACCGTGTATTACTGTGAACATGGGCTGGAGGGCATCAGTGATCATGTGTTCGTGTTGAGGATTTGCCTGAGAGAGTGAACTGCGGCTCCTCTTGTCTTATCTTCTCTAGTTTCTTCAACGCTTGTGGCTCCTTCTCAAGAGACTTGTAACTATCTGGTCTTCAAATGTCCCTGTGTTCCTTTTAACTAAATAAAAAGTTCTTGTTTCTGAAGAATGACCATGGGTATTGTCTAAATCTTTTAAGTGAATGAAATATAGATATGTTTGCGGCCGTACATGAAGAGGAAGACAGATGACTGTTGAGGTAGGGTAGGAATGGAAGTTGGGGTTATGGAGCATTTTAAACCTCAACTTTTCCCTGGTAAACCATTTAAGTTGGAAAAGAAAGAGCTTTCATTAAGGCAATTCACAACCGAAGTTGGTTGGCAAAACTTAGAGACAAATAGAAATGAGCGGGCATTGGCACCCTTTCAGTGGCTTAGAGACTGAGGGAAAGAACAGACAGCTGCATTCTAAGCTCCGATCTGGCCACATTTAGCACTCCCTTTCTCTACTGGGATCTACCTCTTCCCTCCAAGCTCCCACCGTGCGTTCCTTCCTTCGGTCAGGACTTGAGGGAAGGGAGACAGTGCTTTCCCCGTCGTCTGTGCCCCCACGACTACCACAACAGCTGCATGGCGGGAGAGGCCAGGCGATGGGGGAGGGCTGTGGTTTTGCCTGTTGTCTTGATCCAGGCCCATTCAGTCAACTTCCCTCTTATTAGACAGTGACGGTGAGACTGTCCTTAGGGTTTCTTAAACTTTTAGCTGACCTCTGAAAAATGAGAAGGAGTACATGGTACCTGGTGTATCTGTTGTGTTTGTATTTTCAGAACATAGTTCTAATAATATGTGTATTGAAATGCAGGTGAATTGTGGAACAATATCCAGGTAGTAAAATCAAACAAATCAACTCTACCCCTGTTTCTCCATCCTTTCTAACTGCTTCTAAGATCAAGTCATTGGAAAGGTCTTAAAAGGAGTAGTGTGTTCGGGGATTCCTGATTTTTGTCCTGAGAATAAATACCACAGTTGTTCACCAAATTTGTAGTGCCCAATTATCTGGCCACAGTTTTCTTATATGACATTGTTTTCCCTTTTTCTGTTCCCCAGAGAGAGAGACTTTTGGTACAGCAACACATGATTATCTATTATCCTCAATCTCTGAACTTCCCTGAACCCCTACCTACACAGTGACCCCAATGCCTCTTCAATACATCAATCATAATTATTCCTTTCAAATGTAGCCCAAATTGTGTTTCTTCCATAGAGCCAGTCTACACTCCTTTAAACCTACTCTTTCTTTTGTTACTTTGGACCGTATAGACCCAAGCAATTGTGTGTGTGTGTGTGTGTGTGTGTGAATTTTTTCTTCCCAAATAAATCAATAGATTTTGTGTGGTAAGCTAAATTGAAGTTTGCACTTACTCTGGAAATGATCCAAAAGATTAAAGCAGTGAAGCAAATTCATTTATTCCACATTTTTGGGCTTCTAATGGGTGATTCAGCTGTGTCTAAGTAAGTTTTGCACATGTTAAAAACATTCACTGTAAAACACATAGATCAGAAAAAAAACCCATTTGTAATAGTTGTATTTTTTGGATATGTCTGATTACTTTTTGGAAACTTAAAAAATATTAGCTTGAAATAAATGGATGGTATGATTAATCCAGGTAAAAAATGATGCAATAACAGAATGACAATATCAGTTAATTTACTTTTTATTTTGATACAAGGGTGATACATAGACTTGTGCTTGTTTGCTGTTTAATTAACTTGAGAGAACTGTACAATCAATTTAGTCCACGTCTGTGATACGAGCTTAAAATACATATTTTTTATAACTGGGGAAAATATTAAGGATATGTTCAAGATGAACTGGAAATGCATTTAGATAGAAAAGTGGGAAGAATATTGAGATTCTGGAACTAGATAATTTATAGCAGTTTGCTTCAAATAACAACATACTGTGCAAAACAGGTTATTTCACTTCTCTTCCTAATCTTGCCAAAGTTTAAGTATATAGTATATGCTTTACAATAGCATTCCTTTGAATAAGAGAATTTGATAAAAATGATTAAAAACAAAGGAAATGATGATCTCTGTGAAAGATTAGCTCTTCACAATGAAATCAAAGTATATTATTTTAAAGTTACTTTGTATGATAAAGATTATTTTTTGTGTGCACCCTCACACCTCAGCATGCAGTGACTTAGGTAAGAATAAAGTCTTTTAGAAGCCATTTTGACAAAAGTCTCAATTTAAATGCTCCTTAGAGTGAAATGGGGAAACAGCATGACTTTCATGTTGGTTTAGGAGACATTCTACTGTAGAAAACTTTGTATCCATTCTGTGAACCTCAGGACCCGGGTATACACCCCTGGACGATTAGGCTGTGCACACTGGTATCCAAATGATGTCACACCAGCCAGGAACCACCTGTTGTTTTCTTGGCACATTAATGGTCCTCCTGAATCCCCCTGAAGAGGAAATTGCAAAAGAAGATTGTAGATGTGTTGTCAATTGGCATAAACATCTAAGGTTATTTTTAGCAAATCAATCCAAAACTAAAGATCAAAAATATGATTTAATTGCAAGTCATCTGTATATCTCTTCACCAACACTCTCCGTCAAGAATGAGAACCTTTGGCTGCTCAGAAAGGACACAGAGAAACTATGACAACTAAAACATAATTTGATATAATTCTTCATGAGGTACTTATATAGCAAAATTTCCTTACTTTCATTATGGCATTTTAATAGGTACTAAGAAATTCTCTAAGGCACAACTAGAAGCATCCCAACCAAAATGTATATTAAAAGCTGATCATTTTATTAAGAGAAGTATGATATGGTTTCACTCGTGTGGAATTTAAGAAACAAAACAGATGAACATATGGGGAAAAAAAAGAGAGAGAGGCAAACCATAAAACAGACTCTTAACTACGAGAAGAAACTGAGGGTTGCTGGAGGGGAGGTGGGTGGGGGGCTTAGATGGGTGTTGGGGATTAAGGAGGGCACTTGTGATGAGCACTGGGCACTGATGAATCAATAGATTCTACTCCTGAAACTAATATTACACTATATGTTAACTAACTGGAATTTAAATAAAAAACTTGAAACAAAAAACAAAACAAAAAGAGGAGTGTTCTAAGAATTGGGAGAGGCTTTGCAGAAAAGACATCTTTTCCACAATGCGTGTTTAGAGAAACTAAAAACTCACACATAAAGTTGATTTTAGTTCTTTGGGCAGTGTTAACTTTTTGTCAGTAAAAAATCATTTGAAAAAATCTTAACATTTCAATGGCAATAGGCATGTCACTGATATAATTTATGATAAGCACACATATTTTCATGGGAGATTTTAACTGATGAAGAATTTAATTTTTGAAAATATTAATTATAACAGATTGTGCTAGATTTAATTCCTATATTTCATTTACACATGAGTATTTGTGTGTAATGCAAAGAACATAATACAAACACATCATACCATTACTTAATGATGGCATTGACAAATATTTTTCTTACATTAATTGTGCAAAATTTTTAATCTTTTTTTATATTTATGAAGGAATTTAAAGTCTTGTGTACTTTGGTTGCAATCACTGGTACAATAGAATATTTCAACCAAGTTTGTGTTAAAAAATATCCTGACGGACTTTTTGCCTGATTCTTTATTATCTTTGGGACCATGTTTAAGGAGAAAAAATGTGATGTATATAAAAGCACTTTTCTTGCTTGGGTACAGAGGAACATAAATTGTACTGGCAACCATAGGTTACCTCTTTTCTAGATGTAACAAATATGTTTGAAGGCAGGGACTGTGATTTTTATTTCTGTATCCTAAACCCTTAGTTTATAATTTGGGTCCAGAAATATTTATGGAACAGTTAAAGATAAATACAGACTCAAAGTTAGAGATTATTAAAAATAAACCTCAACTGTTTGGGTATTTTGAAAAGGAGTCATTTGGTTTTCTTCATATTTTCTAAAATAATTCAATTTTTAAAAAAGACAACAGAATCTAGACATTGATTCCATGAACAAGGATTTTAAATTGCCCAACATGCGCTGGGTCAGTTGCCGGTATTCAAACGATCCACTGGCAGGCTTGATGCTCAACAGTTGGGTTGTCTGTGTGGTTGAGAGACCTATTCTGTCTGGGACTGTCACTTCTCTCATCTAACTATACCATTTTAGTTCAATTATGTAACTTTTTGCCTTAATTTGCTGATTTGTTCAGGGAAGCTATTTCCTTCTTCCACTATCTCAGAGATATGTATGGACTTCAAAAATATGAGTGAATGTTCAGACCATAAAGTATTAACCTAAAATTTATGTTGCCATACCAGTGGTTTTATCATGCTAAAACACACTTTGCTGGGCCCCAGGGTTAGAGTTGCTGACTCAGCAGGTCTGTGCTGGGGCCTGAGAATTTGCACCTTGAACAGGTTCTCAAGTGCTGCTGATCTGCTGGACTGGAGGCCATGCTTGGAACACCACTGGGATAGAATAAGGCTCTGCAAAGTTAGCAAAATGAGTTTGCTGTTTGTGTCATCTACTTCAATCTATACAGAGGGGACTTCTACAGCCACTGTGGGGCCTTAAAATCCAGACAACCACCCCACTCACGCAAGCCTTTGGTAAGCCAGAAGATACTTAAGAATGTATGAATGACTAATAAGGCCAATTCTTTGCCATTATAGGGGGGGAAATAATGCTTCAAAGAGCTCATTCAAGTGATGTATCAATTGTAGCATATTCATAATTTTAAAGGTATTCTTATTTAATCAGTTAATCCTCTTGTATAACACAGTGTTAAAGTTGAACAAAGAAGATCATGTGACCCTCTAGACTATCGATTACTCGATCACGGTAACATATTACACAAGATATTGGCCTGTGTGTGGACGTTCCTACTTGTGAATGAATAACATACTTAGACTCTCTAGAAATCAGAGCCAAACATAAGATTTCAGAGATCTGGCACAAGTGACTGGCTTAATGTAACTCTCATATCAGTAGCATCCGTGATCATATTTTCTACTTAGTGCATGAGGCTCCTGCCACAACCCCCATTAACTGTAATTGAAGTTGTACAGCTGATTTCCCACCTGAACAATAATTCTATAAATCTCCCTCTAAGTGGCAATATATCTTACCTTTAGCATGCTTTTCATTTTAAGAGGAACGTATAAGATCCAGAGATAAATTTTAAACAAGAAGAAAGCCATCCTATTTGTCTTGAATTTGCAAGTGTTCAACAAAGCAGAATAAATGAAAAACTAAGCTGAAAAGTTAACATGATTTGAGACACTGACTTGAGGATACATACAAAGATTCATCTGCTTAAGTGTCTGTTAAAAAAAGTCTTGTATCAAGTCGAATTATGGTGACTTAGGTGTTAATATATATAACAAGTTGTTTACACTTTAACAAAGTGAAAGATTTCCCCATGATAGAAATTGCTGCATCCCCATTTGTAAATTATTCATTTGCTCAGTATTGCTATCAGGTTTAATCTAATCCAGTGGATGTTAATGATCAACATCTTATTCATTTTCAAGTACAGAAAACATGCTAGAAAATTTTTTTCCAAAGTCTCATAGTGAAAATTGTTAATATTTTGAGTGCTTACTGCCTTCTATGTGTTACCTGATTTTTAAATCTCTCAATAAAACTTAAGTGACTTGCCCAAAGTCTCACCCGTAAGTATTTAGGCAAGGGCGAAATAAATAGTCTGAGCCCAGAATCTCTGCTTTCATGGATACTCTATGCTGCACCTAAAAATGAATAATAATTCTAAAACCTATCAGAATTTACTTCTTATTTGTTGAGTGTATGTGGATTTCATGGCACTAATAGATGGCTACCTTACTTCTAAGTGATAAGATGTTCTTGTCTTCAATGAGGGTAATTTGTGGGTAGGAGTTTCTCTGGTGGTCATGCAAGTCAAGAGCTATTGATATTTCCAATATATTGCAGTGTTGACATTCAGTGAGATCATGTTATTACATCTCTAAAATGAAATGTAAACGATAAGATGAAAATTCTAGTGTATAGGTTCCAGGTCCAGAGTTATGCCAGGCTGTTGAGTAAGTTCTAGTTTTTAACCTTCCTACAAGTGGTTAGCTGCAGACTGGTTCTAACCAGCGTATCCAGGTTGCTTTTATGCAGAAAATTATGTCTTGTCACTGGACCCCTGGCTCATACTCAAAACCAAGGTTGAAAATTGGAAGCCAGTAGGTGAAATTGGCCTTCCGACTTGCTTTTTGTGTGTTTGTTTGAAGTTTGTATAGGGTTTTAAAGAATTAGAACTAGATTTAGCTAAGGTTTGTACTCTCAGGTCAACAGTGGGTCAGCACTACATAATTTACCTGACTCTCTCACACACTCATATTTTGTGCCTCAGCTCTAAAGACATCTGATTTTAATATTTGTTCTTAAAAATGAGTTTTATTATTTTTTTTTTAGATTTTATTTATTTATTTGACAGGGAGAGATAGCAAGAGAGGGAACACAAGCAGGGGGAGTGGGAGAGGGAGAAACAGGCTTCCCGCTGAGCAGAGAGCCTGATGCGGGGCTCTATCCCAAAACCCTGGGATCATGACCTGAGCCGAAGGCAGTCGCTTAATGACTGAGCCACCCAGGCGCCCCCAAAATGAGTTTTATTTCTAACGCTCACACCCACCCTAGGAATACTATGCAAGTAGGCCACAAATAAAAAAGAGTCACAGTTTGGTAAAAGAAGAAATGAAGTTAAAACCCTGATGATTTCTTTACTCCCTAATTGTTGCGAAGCAATAAAATCATTATAGAGCAATGCTTTCTGGAGATGTAGGGCGAACAGTTTTACATACTTACCTGACAAGAATCTATTCCTCCTTCTTCATAGCCTGCACAGACCATATTTTCTGTAATGTTATACTCTGGCATCTGTTGTTGGCATTTCTCATTTGATAGAAGAGGAACATTGGCTTCTTGCAGTATGTCTGCAGTAGGACCTGTTCAAAATGGTAATGCGGCCAGCCAGTCAGAAGGCATCAACATGCATCACTGAATGAGCCACCATCAGTCTTATTTATTTCAATAGTTCACTCTCATTATCGAGTACTGTGTGTATATATAATGAAACTAAATGCTAAACCTTAGTATTTTTAAAGCACATAATAAAACCCATCTGTGGATTTTGCCAAATGGATGACAGTAAAGCACTTCTTTAGTTCCCAAGGGCTAACAGGAATGGTGGATTGGACTAGACAGGCCTTAGGCATTTGCAGTAATTTTAAATGGTTACAGTATTACTCATGGGAAAAAAAAAAAAGCCCACCAACACAAAGAGTTTCATTTATGGAAATGAGCAACGACTCCAAAATCCAGGAGGCTTTTCATTTGGCACCTGAAAAGGTGCTCCCTGATAATGGCATTCAGCAACTTTGTGAGAATCTGTGAATGAGCAGGTGCACACTGAACAGAAGACAAAGCTCAGCTGAACTATGCCCTGGTCTAAGGGCAATCAGTTTGTCATCCACACGCAGGTGAAGAGAAAGGAGCTGTGTACTTCCACGCTTTTTACAAAATGACTCATCTACTGGAAGCATGATTCTCTGTTTACTCAAATACTAATCCCAAGAAGAATGTGAAGCAAGCAGGTGTCTCAGAAAAGGCACCTGATAAGCACTTTCTAATAATTAGCAATTCTATTTAGTTCCTCAAGAGAAGCAGAAAGTTGATAACTTAGTGCATATGACAGTGTTACTGCAACAATGTATGTGACATCATTTCCACCTAAGTTTAATCCACACACTAAACAGGAAACGTGTGTTTGTGTGTGTGCGTGCGTGTAGTTATGTACATGGACATGTGTGTATGTATATAATTCAGGTGCAAACCAATGTATGTATGTATGACTCAGTGCTGTGTTGGTCAATGTTTAACGCTGGTTTTCAAGAAAAAAAATCCCCAATATGTATCATTTGCCTGATGTAAACACTCCAACCAGGGCCGATTTCAAGGTACCAGCATAACAGTGAACAGGAGTTGGGGGATGTGCACAAAAGGCGATTTCCAGCTGGAGTCAGATGACTTTGAAAGTTTGACATTGGCCTTTAAGAAGTGAAGATGGAGGAGGGAATTCAGCATCTCACTGTTATTCATTCTATAAAGATTGAGGATGGGCTGGTAGACTTTAGTTTTTAGTACAAACTATGATAAAATCAAAGCCTATTTTGCTGTTCATCCAGGAATAAAAAAGACTGGATGGGTATATGATAAAACTCTTTGGTAAAGAAAAATTTGAGCAGTGTTCTTATATTTAATATTTATTTGTCCACATGAATTGCCAAAAGGATAATTGAGAATACACACATAAAAACGTACATAAAAATGTCAGTAGAGTTATTTTAAGTTTACTAATTGCCGTAATCTAACCGACTAGTATCACTTCATTTCTTCCTAGTAAACAATATGTTCATGGTTTTCTTAGCTAATTAGGATAATATACTCAAAAGGGGAGGGGGAACTGAGTTTTACACAGTTAAGTAGCTGGAAATCATAAGACAAAGTTCATAAAATTCATTAAAATTTCCATCACCCGGGAAGTATTTAAACATGATCTGACCATTTATTCCTAAATGAAATTGATCTCAGATACAGATTTTCCTTGGCTCCATACCACTCTTAGAGACCCTTCTTAAGTCAATTAAATGCATATCTTTAGTAACAATAAGTAAATGTGAGCCAAGTTTACTCAGCTCTTAGAAGAAATACCCATTTCCTATGGAATAAAGAGTCTTAAATTTTGTTAGGGGATAATTTGTTTTTGAAGAGTCTACATTGTGGCCATAAATGTCTTTTTGTTTGAAGTCTGATAGAGAAAATATCTATCTAGGAATCATTTTTACTCTTTAGATTTCAAATTTAATAAATCATGGCATCTTTCAAGTGGAGGAAATAAAAGAAGAGACAGACTTTGACTTCAATACACTTTATGGACAGCAGACATGAGGCATTTCAGCGACATAATGCAATTGCCGTGGAGAACCTCTGTTGAAATCATCAGGCAAAGATTTGACTTAGAACGTCATCCTTTCTTTTACGAGGAAGAAGGGCATTTTAATTGCGAATGCTTTCCTTCTGGTAGCTGCACCTCTCCACAAGATTCTGTGGCTTTTCATCCTATACAATTAGGATTTTTAAATATCTTGGCCATGATCTGTTGCGACTCCAGAGGCTGGGTTCTCCCACCAGACTATCTAGTTCCTTTCCTTTTTGCTTAACTTTTAATGGGTAGTCAAAATTCTGCTCTAGAGGGAATAACTCCTATTAGGAATTCTGAAGCCAACGTGCCTTGTAGTTACATTTAGAGAGAATGAAGTACTGGAATTTTGTAAAAAATTATGTTTGGTTAGTTTTAATATGCATCTTTTCTGTGTTTGGAAAACATCCTATTAAATAATGCCAACGAATCAGTTTATAGTCTTTAGTGTAAGATTTGTGCCACATCTGAGTAGGCTGACTCAGCATGTTGATGTTTTTTATTTATTTTTTAAAGATTTTCTTTATTTATTTGGCAGAGAGAGAGCCAGAGCAGGAACACAAGTAGGGGGAGTGGGAGAGGGAGAAGCAGACTCCCGCCGAGCAGGGAGCCCGATGCGGGGCTCGATCCCAGGACCCTGGGATCATGACCGGAGCCCAAGGCAGACGTTTAACGACTGAGCCACCCAGGGACCCCACAGCATGTTCATGTTAAAAGGGATTCCCTTCTCATTTTTTAGGGAATGGGAGTGTGAGGCCTTTTTGTGATAAATAAGACAGTTTTATTGATTTGGAAAATGTAACAGGTAATAATTTGGCTTTTGACCAGACTTTATCTAGGTGCTTTACAAAAGTAAATTTTGTAACCTTTGTAGTAGTCATTTAAATAGACGTATCTTTTCTCTTTATCAGAGTATTTATAATACTGAGATGAGGTACTAAGTTTGGGGGATGCTTGGACTCTCCTCAAATAAGGATTATAGTTTTATAATGTGCTCTATACAATCTGGAATTTTTAAAAAACCATACAAATATACAGTATATGAATATAATAAGCCAGACAGTGCTTTTAAGAACTGTTGCAAAATATGTTGAAAATATTCACAAGATAGTGCAATGGCATCCTTCATACAGGTAGGCATTTACCTTGATGTATAATCCTCCCCCAGCCAGCAATGGAACAAATTCTTCCTGGAGGAAAAGCTTGATTTTCTTCTGGTAAACAAATTGGTTGTATATAATCTGGAAAAACGAAACACAAACAAACATACATTTCTAACAAGTTTTAAAAATCAATTATTTTCAACATTTTATCTAAAAAATTCGTATTTTTGATTTATGCTGCTTGAACATTTTTTAGACATCAGTCTTAGGGGAAAGAAGCATCTCAGGGTGGCATTCTTTGACAATGGACTAGGTATCACTGGTGGTCTTTGGGAGCCTTTTCTACATTGTCTCCTAATTGCTCTTTAAGAATGTAAACAATGTCTTAGTTCTAGAGTTGATCATTTATATTTGATTTTAAGTAATCATGCTACTTACAGTGTCAGCTCTGTGAAAATCTCGGGATGGCTGTTCTTTAGGACCAATTAAGAGACACTTGGACAAATGTTCTGAGGCTTAAGCACCTTGATGAAGATAATTGAATATGTTTCGCTCTATCCCCCAATTCCATTTAAATTATAATGATTTCTAGAACAAATTATCCAACTCTTATGGACTATTAATTCATTGGTACTGATAATATTTCAAATCTAATTTTGAATTGATTTGGTCAGATAAGATGACAAAAACGGATTTCTCTTACCTGTGTAATTCACTTTAAAGTCAAGATGCATCATGGCGATGTCACTGTCCTTTGTCCGTTTATTGTAATGTGGGTTTATGACAATTTGATCTATCAACCGAGTTACTATTTGAGGAGAAGTCAGATTCGATGTCATATGCAGGCCTAGAATTGCTTTCCACTTAGATGGCTCTAAATTTCTCCTGAAGATTATGAAAAAGATGTATAAGAAACCCTCCATCCACCATAGTTACTTTCTAAAGATGCTGCTCATATAGTAGGTATTTCAGAACTATGTGTGCCCATCCTAAAATATTCTTGAATTTCTCTGAATGATTCTTCTTTAAAAACATTTCCTTTAATTTTTTATTCTTCTGGTCAGATCATAGAAAGAGCCTTAATTAGTGCTCATTTCTATCACTTCTCTTAGATCATCTCTTGATCTTTAGTTCTAGATTGTGGTTTGCAACTTTGGTTTCACATTAGAATCACCTGGAGTTCTTTTAAATAACACTGTTACCTGCTCCCCCTTCTATATCTCTGACTTAATGAGTCTGGAATGGGGAGAAGGGACTTCAAAAATATGTTATTTTTAAATTAAATCTCCCAAGTTTATCCTACCATATGGCCAAGTTAGAGAACCACTGCCTTAGATCCCATTCCACTGTGGGGATGGCACCTTGGTCCAGGGTTTCTGCAGGCAACCCCAGCTAGCAGGAAGGAGGTTCAGGAGCATTCTTTTGTTTAGGGGGTCACTGAATTTACACAAAGTTGAGACAAGCAATAAAACCTATTACGATGTTTACAATCTAACATACAAACTCGAGTAATTTTCATGCCCAGTAAACTTGAATAATTTTCCATACATAATGTTGGCCCTTGATAATGAATTGGTAAAGGATAACATTTGCGTTATAGGCAGATTAAATGACAGTTTGAGTGTGCAGGGACTTCTAACTGTGCTTTTGGCCAGCAACATCTTCACAACAAGAAACTACTAGTGAACCCATGGAATTAAGCCAATTAAGCCATATTCACAATGCAGTCAAAATTCAATAACTGCTATTTTAGAAGAGCTAGCGATTTAATTCTTAATAGTTACAAATGCCCCGTTTAATGTGGTCTTTCAACTGTTAGAATCCAAGTCTCCTACAAATATACAAAGGGCATGAAGTTATTTCAAGTCCATTTGTTTATCTTTTTACCTATCCATTACTTTGTTGAAATTAAACAAAGGATCGTGTTTGATCAAGTCGCCGGCATCAGTAAAGCCAACGAATGCCCAAACATCCAGGAGACATCCACCGATAACCACGCTGCATTAAAATCGGACGAAACTTACTGACATGCTTTATAGAATAACACCCATCTATGGAGAACCTATTTTGTGCCAAGGGCAGTGCTATGTACTTTGCATCAACTCTTTTCATTTTTGCCACCGTGCTATGGATTTTACACTGAGAACAAACGGGGCGCTCAGGGTTTAAATGGTGGGGCAGAGACTTGAACTGGGACTGACTTCAGAGGCTGTATTTGCACCAGCACACAGGGGTGCTTCCGGGGGCTCTGGGCAGTGTTCTGTGGGCAGGGTCACGGACATGAGGGCAGGGTTGGGAGGAGAGACTTGCTCTGTTACTGGATTATCTGGGCTCAGGAAGGGGAGGATGTCTCTGCTCCTAGTGGTTGGTGGAAGCTCTTCCAATGCCCAGATGTTGGGCCAGGAGGGTATTATGGTGCTGTGAAGGCTCTGTTTGCTTGTCAGGAGGCCTTTTCACTTTCCCCTTTCCAGGTCAGAGGAATCAGTACTTCAGCCAAGCTGGACACACTGATAATTTCAGACATTCTGACTGCATCCACTCCCACTGTGCCCTGGGACTCCCCTGCCCACACTGGCCTACTCCAAGAGAGGCGATAGAATGAAATCTCTTTCCTGGTGTCCCACCTCTGAATTTCTTTCCATATCACACATTTAAGTATGTTTCCTAAAGCTCAGCTTGTCACGGTTGTCACTTGACTAGCTAGCATACCTGTATGGCTGACAGGTAACAGGGAGTTACTCTTTTCTTTAAATTGTATTTTTTTTTTTAAAGATTTTATTTATTTGACAGAGAGAGAGAGAGAGACAGTGAGAGAGGGAACACAAGCAGGGGGAGTGGGAGAGGGAGAAGCAGGCTTCCCACCGAGCAGGGAGCCTGATGCGGGGCTCGATCCCAGGACCCTGGGATCATGACCCGAGCTGAAGGCAGACGCTTAATGACTGAGCCACCCAGGCGCCCCTAAATTGTATTTTTTATTAAACATTTAATATATAGTAACTCAATATTTACAAAAAATTAATTTTACAATTACCACACCATGTTTCTTACTTTGCATTTAATTATATTTATTTATACACATTATATTTTGCATTATAATTATATTTTATTAACCAAGGCATTATGTTAATATTCATATTATAAATAATATTAATTACATTAATGGTATAAAATTTGCTCAAAAGGAGTATGAGCCCATTATAGAGGTTCTATTTTGAAGTTAATAGAGTGCATGTATTTTAAAAAATGTCAGGGCTCTGCGTTCAGTGGGGAGTCTGCTTGAGATTCTTTCTCTCTCTCCTTCTCTCTCTCTGCCCCTTCTCCTGCTCACACACTCTCTCTCTAAATAAATAAAATCTTTAAAAAAATTGCAATTAAGAAAAAATAATGCAGTTTAGTAGCTAACCTCCCAAATTCTTATGTCTTTTGTAAGTACTGTACTCCTTCTGAGAACAATAAATATTAGTTACTGCTATGAGAGAGCTTGTAGGCAGCACGAAGTTTAGTAATCACCATTTCATCTTGTTATTTTAAGGTTTGGAGTAGAAAACCAATCCATGAACCATGGACTGTGAAAATTAAACATACATGCTTCAAGCTACTGGTCTAATTAAATACAAGTTACAGCAATATTAATCTGACACATTCTTAATGAGTTCCAAAGTTGTTATAGTGCTACATGGGAAATAGCCTTTTTTTCATGTTTTTCTTTCTCCTGCATCTGTAAGCCGTACATTAGGAAGGAGATATTCCTCCAACATGTATCAACTGCATTTCTCTCTCAAGTCCTGCTCCACATAACTTTTCGTGTCTGTGTGCTTAGCTTCCCCACCACAAGCCCACATTAGCACAAGCACCACTCGAATGACTACATGCTACTGCAATCTTAGTGTCTTCTCTCAGAAGAAAGACTTGATAATACAGAAGTTCTGGCCCATGGTACTCAGTTTTACGAATCACCTGAAGAATTTGCTAAAAATTCGGATTCCTAATTGCCACCTCCAGAGATTCTAATTTGGAAGGTTGGAGTGGGACCCAAGAATCTGCACTTCGTAATTACTGTTGGGATATTGAGTAATACAGAATCCTCCCTGGCTTTTCCATTCATCAAAAGCCAAGGGACAGGAGAAGAAAGCCTTCAGAAAAATCAGTGCAGATGAGGAGGGGATACTTATTATGTTTAAAAAATATATTTGTCTCAAAACATCTACACTCTAGTGAAATAAGGAAAAGCTATAGGACGGAAGACAGATGGGGATGGCAACAGGAGATAGCCTCACTGGATAGGCAAGCCCCAATCCAGCACAGGCTGAAGATGGCAGAAGTAGGCTACCTTGAGGTAGGGGAGGTTGGCTGAATTTCTGCTGCATTTCACCTGTGCCTGCCCTGTTAAATGTTTTTCTTAGTAGCAAGAGAAAGAAAGGCATAAGTTGGGAGGCAACAGAAAGACATGAATTCCTGACTTCTATCACCTCAAAGATTAGCACAATTCTTGGTGCAGAGTAGGTGCTCCTTAGACGTTGCACCAGCAGGGAGGAACTAGTGCTATTCCGCTCTAGGTTGCTACGTGTTCATGTGTAAAGAAAGTCCTGACTCAGAGTATGAGGATGTTCATTTGTAAATGGGATTTTCATGGTGGTAAAAAGTGAATAGGGTAAGAAAGTTATGATGAGCTCCACACTATGCTGAAAGGAAGAAAAATCAGTGGGAACCCAGAACTCTACATTGAAAATTTTTTCTGTTCTACCATTAACAAAGATGGTACTTTATAGTCAAGTCTGTTCACTGCCAACCCCCAAGTTTACCCCCAGCACAGTGTGTTAGGTCTCTCTTATTATTCTCCACTGAATGGAAAAAGATTCCTATGAGGATAACCAGTTCCATTTTTTAAGGCATGTAAAAATTAGAATGCCCCTGAAATATGGTATTGTTAAAGAGTAAGAAATTTTTCAAGAATAGAGCCCAAATGTCCATTGACTAATGGATAGATAAAGATGTGAGCTACACACACACACACACACACACACACACACACACACACACGCACACTGGAATATTACTCACCCATAAAAAAGAATGAAATCTTGCTATTTGCAATGACATGGATGGATCTAGAGGGGATAATGCTAAGTGAAATAAGTCAGTCAGAGAAAGACAAATACCATATGAGTTCACTCATATGTGGAATTTAAGAAACAAAACAGATGAATATGGGTGGGGGGAAAAAGAGAGGCAAACCAGGAAACAGAGTCAACTATAGAGCACAAACTGAGGGTTGCTGGAGAGAAGGTGGGCAGGGGGGATGGATTAATGGGTGATGGGGATGAAGGAGGGCACTTGTTTTGATAGACACTGGCTGTTTGTTGTATGTAAGTGATGAATACTAAATTCTACACCTGAAACTAATATTACACTCTATGTTAACTGACTAGAATTTAGATGAAAACTTGAAAGAAAAAGGAAAGTTTTCCAGACAATTAGGGGTAATTTTAGAAGAACAAAGGAGCTAGATTAAATGGGATAATACTGGCCAGTTTTAACAATTTAAGTATCATATAATAATCATAATAATTATTCTAGTTAATAAAATCAATTGTTAATGAAGGGCCATGAGTCCATAATGAAACTCAAAAGAGAAAAATTAAGGTGTATAAAAGGTGGTTCTATTGTAAAAGAAAAAGGATGAATAGTGAGGATATGTTTAACTGTTATTCTTTTTTATTAATAAGGACAAGAGTTTCACACATAAGAGTATTTTTAGTTCAACTACTAAGTAGACACCTGTTTTCAAACTAGAGGTATGCCTTTATTTGTTTTAAGTGGTAGAAAAAGAAGTACAGGGAACAAGGAGTAAGCGAAGTAATCCTCAGCATCATTTGATCTGGTGGGTTATGTCTACAAACTTCAGGAATAATTTTTGAATGTCTTTCTTCACTTGACTTCCAGGACTCTCCAGGTACTTGTGATTTTCCTTTCATTCATTCTCTGCTTTTCCTGTCTTTTCCCCCAGCTCTTTTGTTCCTCTCAAAATCCAAATACTAGAATACTCCTGAGTTCTGCTTTTTGCTTTCTTCTCTTCTCCATTTACACTACCCCCCTAGATGATCCTACCCAATGCCATGACTTCAAATACCAACAATATGTGCAAAATTTCCAAATTTGTATTTCAATAATTGACTTCTCCTCTGAACTCACATGCCATATGCCAACTGGCCAGTACCATTTGGATTTTATCAGGAAGTCCTAAGTTCAACATAAAAAACTCAGAACTCTTATTCTCTTTGCAATCCTCTTTCTTCTCATTATCCTCATTTCAGTAAATGATATCAACACACACAACACACACCCTGTTTGCTCAAGCCCTAACCCTTGACTCTGCCTTTGCCCTTTCTCTTCATCTGTCTGTAACTCTATCCACCTGAACTTACTCATGAATGAGATCCAGCCATTTGTCTAGTTTCCTCAGCCACAATCCTAGGGCCACCATTGTTTCTTTCTAACTGGTCTCCCTGGTTTCACTATTGCTCCTCCCAGCAGATTCCTCTCCAGATGATGTCACTCTTTGCCTTCTAGATGGCCTCCTTAGTCCTCACCAGGGCCTAGGATCTGGTCCTGCCTACATCTCCAGTCTTATTCTTTCCTATCTGCCAAGCCTTCCTGGCCAGCAGCAAGAGCAGGCTTCTTGAGGTTTCTAGAACAGGCTCCTACCCCAGAACATTTGAGTTGATGTTACCTCCCAGAAACTTGTGTTAAGTTTCTCCCTCATCTCTTTAGATCTTCCTTCAATTTTCATATGTTGTGAAGCTTTCTCTAAATACTGTATCCAAATAAAGCCCCCTGCTCCCATCATTTGCTTTATGCTTATGCCACTTTTATCTTCCTTTATTGCACTTATCACTCCCTAAAATAAAATATTTATTTGAAAGTTCTTCTAGGGCAAGGACTTTGTTTGTCTGTAGAGTACCATCTTCCCCAAAACTTAGAACAACACTTATTCTAATCTATTCTAGTCCAATAATGTGACTCAAGATGATGAACTAGTTCTCAAAGTAGAGATAATTTGGTCAAGGAATTTGTTGCTCTGTAGAGTACATCTTCCGCAAAACTTAGAACAACACTTGTTCTAATCTATTCTAGTCCAATAATGTGATTCAAGATGATGAACTAGTTCTCAAAGTAGAGATAACTTCAGAGATCTGGCACTGATCTTCTAGGAAATACTGGAACTTCTGGGTGGAATTACAACTATAATGAGATACTTTCTAATAAGAAATATGTTATTAAAGTGCTTTGCCAGAGGCAGGGGTGGTGTGTGTGTGTGTGTGTAATTGGTAAAGGGAGTAAAAACTAAAATAAAACTAAAAAAAAAAAAACCCGAACAAAAAACAGGTGACAAAAAAAGAAAAATACATTATTAAAAATAGTGCTAAAAGAATAGCATCAAGAAAATAGGCTACATAAGATGGGCCAAGGGAGTCTTTACAAATACATAATTTTAAGGAAGAGACATCAGATTGGAAATTGATAAAACCTATGAGAAAGGCATCAGTCTAAAAAGTCCTAGTGATACAAGAAGAGAATTTTAACTATCAAAAAGATGACTAGCAGCTCAAACTTGAAATACCTTAAAAAAGTACCCAAGACCTACCCTATAACCAAAAACCAGTAAGTCACTAACCTAATCTTGAAATCTCTACTGGCCTAAGAAAATGCACTTCTTTTTCATTTGCAAAAATTACTATTATCTTGAAAAGGTATTATAGTATTTCTGCAACCTGAAGGAGATAATATATTGAACCTCCTAAAGCCATCATCAAATAGGCAGATAAATAGAGAAATGAATTAAACCTATGATGTTTATATATTAGGGTAAGTTTAAGTAGAAATGAAATAATTTTCTAGGTACTATGTTTGTATATGTTCTGTGTTCTAGTCCTATTTAAGGTGTTTGAGGCATTCCAAAGAATCCAAATTTTAAGTTGTAATAGAAGTATCAATTAAGTTATGTTATTTTATGGTCAATACTTAACTATTTAAAAAGTTTGCTTCAAAGCTTTATTAGCTACATCAGTTTAATTAATTTAATGCTAAAGTGTAAATAGTAGGGACACCTAGGTGGCACAGTTGTTAAGCATCTGGCTTCGGCTCAGGTCATGATCCCAGGGTCCTGGGATCGAGCCCCGCATCGGGCTCCCTGCTCCGCAGGAGGCCTGCCTTTCCCTCTCCCACTCTCCTTGCTTGTGTTCCCTCACTGTGTCTCTCTCTGTCAAATAAATAAATAAAATCTTTAAAAAAAAGTGTAAATAGTAGTATGTATTTCTTGCCACACCCACAAGCACCTCATATATGAAATAATCTATTTCAGGAATATTAACACCTGTTTCAATGAATTATTTCAATAAGGAATGAGATACATGTATTTGGTCCTCTCTAAAGAGCTAAATTAAAGAATAGAAGACTGACCTCTCTATGGATAATTTCATCATCAGTGTATGTCTATATAATAGATGTGATCCAGGTGGTAAATCTATATATACTTGCCCACCCAAGAGGCTGAATAGTGGTTGCTTCTGGAAGCAGGGATGGTGACTGACTGGGAAGGAGGGATAAGAGAATTTTGCATGTGATGGAAATGTTTCATGTCCTGATAGGAGTGTGGGTTACACAGGTGCATGCATTTTCAAAACCCATCAAATCGTGCACTTAAGATTATGCATTTGTTTTATGTCAGTGGGAAAAAACGAAAAACAAATACTAAACTCTATATGGTGAGTTTGCTTTACCGTGGTAGGGTTACCAATTCTCAGACTGCTTGTTTTGTAGATCCATACATATTTTGTGGATTGTAGGAACAGGTTTCTCATTATTGGAGATAAGTGTTGCAAATAGGGAAGGAGAAAAGACTAGAACGTACCCTGTGGCAATCTATTTTAATTGGAGTTGTCATTTTGAGTTCATATTTGTAGGGATGGAGCTATATCTATTGAGAGGGTCTAGGAGTAGGACATATCAGCAACAGCAAGGAGCACACAAGATCATGTTTTTTATGTAGAAGAAACTAAAATTAGCTAAATGGAGTTGGGGTCTCCTATAAAAAGCTTGATTTGAGGACTAGGGTGGACAAAGCAGAAGATGAACCTGGAACATCTTATTTTGCAGAAAGTAAAGAAGTTCTCAAAGAATGGAGATATATCAAGACCAACAAGGGGGCAAGCTTAAAGGGTTTCACCAAATAGGAGGACTTTCTATAAAATAATTTGCTGTATTTAAAAATATCAAAGACAAGAAAGACAGAAAGAGACAGCCTATTCCAGATTAAAGAGGATGAAAGAGGTGTAGTAACTAAATACAGTGCATTATCCTGAATTGGTTCTTGGGCAACACACATACAAACAAACCAAAGAGGTTATAAAGGGCATATTTAAGACAATTGATGAAAATGAATACATATTATAGATTAGATAATTGTATTGCATTAATGTTAAATACCCACGATTTCCTGTGATGATGTAGGAAAACATCCTTGTTCTTAGTAAAAATACAGGGTAAAGGGCACAATGTCTAATCCCACTATCAGGTGATTCAGAAAATAAGTATTTTTCCAGATTGGAGAGAATGAAAGAATCATAAGGTTTTCATAGCATAAAATGCAAACCCTTGGTGAAACTCAGTGAAGGTATACAAGAGTTCTCTGTACTATTATTTGCAATTTGTGTGCATGTTCGAAATTGTAGCAATATAAAAAGTTTAGAAAATAAATATGCTGAACGTCTCCTGGGCAAGAATTAAACTCTTCTTTCACGGACCTTTCCTGCACAGGAACAGCAGTACAATAAAAATTTTATTGTACGTTTATGTGATTCCCAGTATGCAAAAGTATTGCATCATTTTACTTTTGTCCTGGTAATCACTCTAGGAGATAGATCTCCTTATGAACACCCTGTGGGGGAGGATATTGAAACAGAGACACCAAGTCACATGAGGTCAATAGCATAAGCAGGTTCAAAATTCTATCCTCTGGTTTTAAGTCAACCTTGCCTTTAAGCCACGTAAAGTTGGTCCATACTGTCCAAATCTCTCTTTTAATGTTCAAAAAGAAGACAAATCAGTGACAGAGAAAAAAGAACAGGCAGAGGGAAATTTAATGACATCCATATGGCTGAGGGATGGGAACAGGAGTGTGGACAGTAGAAAGAGTTGTCCGATTAAACCATTTAGCCACCTGCAGGTTAAAACACCCGAACCAGATATACATTTCTTGGGAAAGAAGAAATAATACCACTGAGTGGCTAAGGAGAGCAAAATGCAAGGTTGGTGGGGATGAGTTTGAATTCATCACAATTCTATTCTATTACAGCTTACACTTGTGTTTGCTTGTGTTCAGATTGAAACTGTGTGAAAGCACATTTTATGTCTTATATGACTGAACACGTGCATATTAGGCGAAACTGGTTTTCTATTTCCTTTGGATATTTGTGGCTTAAAAAGATAGGATATTGGTAGCATTGACCTACAATAAGTACATTTGTAAGGTAGATAAATGAAAGATGTCACTAATAATACTGCAAGCCTGGCTGACATTTAGAAAGCACATGTTCTGCAAGAACATCAAATGGACTAATTTACCAAATCCAAGGTTAATACAGGAGGTCACTAACTTACTAAGACCTACCTTTGTGCAATAGAAAACAATGAATCTGTAGCTAAAGGTACTTTACTTGGAAATTAGGGTTTAGGTTACCCACCTGTGGCATACCAAAGCATAGAGCATGAATAGGTGGAAGTTAAAGTCATGTTTAGCAGGGGATGGGAAAATTGACTGCGATAGACACTGTTGTGGTGTGGCTGAAAACAGATTCAAGTGTAATTATCAAGAGGCAGAAAAGTCACCAAGGGGCAGTTTATGTATGAGAGAGGCTGTAGTTTACTCATCCAGATAGAGGGTATGATGCATGGAATCAGAGAGCTTTGGGTGTAGATGGGAAGTACCTTGGGTAGTCCTTGTGGAGTCCAGGTGATTAGTCAAGCTGGGACCTGGCTATGGGTCCTCATTTCAGATTCTTCGGGTTCTGACTTCAGGTCTGCCCTCACTCTGGCCCGATGGGATCAACCCTTTAATGCTCATTCCCTCTGCCCCTCACCCCCATCTCCCAAACAACTATCATAACCTTTTGCATCTAACAATTTGTCTCCATCCATCCAAGAACTTGCAATGTCTGTGTTGGTAGGGAGTTAATTTTTTGATCTGATAAACTGCAGATATGTCTTCCATTCCTGAGCACATATAGTTCTTTCCTCAGAGATTCTGGATGCTGGCCACAGAGAGGCTCATTCTAATCCTCACAGCCCAGGTCATTCTCTGGAGGCTTCTTAGGACAAGAAACTGCCCTAGGTCAGGGTTTATGAATCTTCTATGAGGAAGCTACCTTTTTTCCTGGCCTAATTCAGAAGTGTTAGAATGGGATTGCCTAGAAAGGTGACTTCTCTCATGCAAAAGTAGAAAATCAACATGTTCTTGGGCCCAAGAATATTTATTTTCTCCTCCTTTTCTCCCTGTCCCCTGCCCGCTCTATTTTCCCCTGTGGCACTGCTTTGGGCATGTCTGCTTCTAGAGGGAGAAGATAGATCCTAGAATTCAACATATATTATGTAATGAAAAAAGAGTCAGATATGGTTTGATATTACTTCTAAGATTTAGGTATGGGTAGCATCAAAAGAGATCTGACTTGAGAAGGACACATTTTTATCCCAAGTCCTTACACATGAACTTTTAGAGCACAGTTTATTTGTAACTTGAGGGCTATTTATTTATTTTTTAAAAAAGATTTTACTTATTTAGTTGACAGAGAGAGAGAGAGAGAACACAAGCAGGGGAGCAGCAAAGAGAGAGGGAGAAGCAGGCTCCCTACTAAGCAGGGAGCCCGACATGGGGCTCGATCCCAGGACCCTGGGATCATGATCTGAGCCAAAGGCAGACGCTTAACCCATTGAGCCACCCAGGCACACTTGAGGGCTATTTAAACATGCTCTTTTTTGATACGGACAATTTCTTTCTTTCTTTTTTTTTTTTTTTAAAGATTTTATTTATTTGACAGAGCACAAGGAGAGGGAGAGAGAGGGAGAAGCAGGCTCCCTGCTGAGCAAGGAGCCCGATGTGGGACTTGATCCCAGGAGTCTGGGATCATGACCCGGGCCGAAGGCAGCCGCCCAACCGACTGAGCCATCCAGGCGTCCCTTGATACGGACAATTTCTGACATGAAATATTGGCCTAACTGGATGATAACCAGTGCAACTTATACATTAAATATGAATTTTACACCTTTAAAAATGCTTACCTTGTGTAGGCAAGAATTTCAATTTTTTTGTGTATGTAGGAAATACAACACTTGATGCAAGTATCTAATGAGGAATGATTTCTCATTTAACCTTCTCAATTTTTAGATATGATTTTAGTGGGAAAATGATTGGTACTCTATAATGTCATACAAAGCAGGAACATTTCCCCGACGGGATGATTTTGTGAGGTGGCACGAAACGGGACAGACAGTGTCTGCTGTCGTCCTGTCACTTGAGAGGGGACACTGTGACGTCACACTCACCCATACACACAGTGTGCCGCAGACACCAGCCAGTCATTGCTGACGAGAGAAGCACCGCAGAGCAGTTGGCCGTTATAATAAAGAGCAACCACCCAGGGCCAGGCTCCTTCTTTGGCATTATTTCCTCCGACAATCTTCGGGCTGACTTCTTGGGCCACCAGTTTGTTTCCACATGCTGTTAAAATAATTGAAGAAAGAGCATCTATTTTATTTTGGTGGATTTCTTCTGATCATGAAAACTGAGTGGATCACTACAGAGTAACTTCAGGTGCTATGCCCACTCTCTTCAGAATTTTAAAGGGAAGGTTTGAAGGAAAGAAAACATAACAAAATGTTGACTTACACTTATGGTTACACTGTAACAGAATCAGTGAATCTTGGAAACACTGTTTACTGTAATAGAAGAACAATTATATTTCAGAAATTGTGCACCTGACATCTTAAAACAGGACATAGTGTATTTTAACATATTTTTTTTTTAGTAGAATTAACCTTCAAATGTAAGTATCATATATGAAACATGGGGAGGCTGACAGGCACAGCAGGAAAATCCTCCTGAGGTTAAACTTCAAATTGAACTGAGTTTGAGCCCTTAACTCTACCACTTACATTTCATGGGATTTTGGATAAGTTGCTCCGTGTCCCTGAGATTCAGTTTTGTCATCCACAAAATGTGGGCAGTAGTACTTTACTGGAATTTTGTGAGAAGTAAAAGAAACGTTTGCACTGGAGTTATTATTGTGCCATATGCACAATGAACATTCAGTAAATGATAGTTATATTTAGCTTGCTTGAACCAACCTTGGATTTAATCATTGTATAATACAGAATATGTCTCAGTATGGCTAATCAGACAACTATTCAGTGCCCTGCACTGCGCGTGAGGCTGCGTACTCCACTCAGAAAATTCAACGATTAATCACAGGCCCTGTTTTCAAGGGAAATAAATATGTAAACAAGAAAATATAAAGTGTAGGCATACATAATTTAAAAACTCACTACCTGTTTAAATATTTGGATACCAACTTTTTTTCAAAGCTGAGAATTCTATTTTAAACACATATTTAAACAAAGGAAAACAGTTTAAAAATGTGTTATACTTCCTGACCACTAGAGATCAGTATAATACAAGGAATTAAAGTACTTGCCCACACTCTCCTGATGTGGCCACAGTGGATACTGGTCATGGTGAAACAAACACATACACACACGTAATTGTAATGATTTCTATTTATAAATTTAACTGCATCTGTTGTGCATATTATTTAGGTGTTTGAAATTTTAGGGAAAAACAAAACAAAAAACACAAAGCAAGACGCCAAATCCATATGAGATCAAGTACAATCAAAGCAATTCAGTGTTTCTGGAACATACATGATAAATTTATTTGAAATCATATGCATTCATATTGCCCAATTGACATATCCTTTAGCATAGAAGGTAATTTCAATTGAAATATAAGAAAATATACTTACGTTTTATTAATAAGCAATGTGCATGCATGTGTATCCACCTAAATATGGGTGTATCAATATATATATATATTCATAATTCCCTAAAGAAGAAGCCTCAATAAACTCCCCTTCTGTTTATACTCACAGTTGGGAGAGAAGTAGTTTCTAGGATGCTTTCCAGCATACTTTCAAGTTCATCCAAACTCTTTCTATATCTATAGTACTCATCAGTGAAAATCCATATTCAAAACGGCTCAGCATTCTTAGATATTAAATGATGCCTAATATTCTGTGGTACGTACAAAACTGATGAAATTGTTTTTAGCAAGCACAGAAAAGTTTAATAAGCTTTTAAAATAAAAGTAACTATTAAATTAACCAGAAAATGGAACTGAACTTTGCCTTTTCCATTCTCCATGCATTTCAGTTAGTCAAACTTTTCATGCACAAACACACATGCATTGTCTCAGTGTAGAGGAATAAATTGCTTAGTCTCTGGTCAGAATGAGCAGTGAAACCACACTTGGTCCATGTATATTTAGAGAGATTGGAGGGAAATAGAATTACGGTCCTGGAATCAGAGTTAACTTAGCCCTCTGGACATGAAGAAAGACAATGCCACAGATGATCCTGTGTCTTTCTCTCAGCCCCGTGGGGCACTATTGTGATATAAATGGATGGGTCTATATCAATTGTACTGACAAAACGAACTAATTTCTCTCCCAATATATGCCCAACAACATGGCCTTTTTTTGTTGTTGAAAAGGCTATGCTTTGGGGCGCCTGGGTGGCTCAGTTGGTTAAGCGACTGCCTTCGGCTCAGGTCATGATCCTGGAGTCCCGGGATCGGGTCCCGCATCGGGCTCCCGGCTCCGCAGGGAGCCTGCTTCTCCCTCTGACCCTCTCCTCTCTCATGCTGTTTCTCGCTCGCTCGCTCTCTAATAAATAAATAAATAAAATCTTTAAAAAAAAAAAAAAAGAAAAGGCTATGCTTTTTCTTTCTTTCTCCTTTCCAGAACTGCTATTTAGAGTGAGCTGTTGCCTTGGGGAATTTAGAAGATTGCATGGTAGAGTGGAAAAGCAGAGGGATGTGGGGTTGCCCAGGCTTTGAAGACTTGTCCCAGTCACTTATGAACACCACGCTTCTGCTTCTGTTCCCTCGGCCTTAGAGTAGAGCAAGACTCCCTAAGTCATAGACCTCTTTGGAGTAACATAAGCATACAGACAATAGGGACATCCGTGATACTGGCATTTTGTTGATAAGCATGGAATAACCGACTTCCGCTCTGAAACACGCTCATAACTGAGATGAATTTTAAAAAATATTCTTCCTTTGTTCTTTTTCTTATTCTTAAATGTCTACAAGATACAAATAAAAGAAACTTTCAGAGTGCAAACTGCTCAAGATCTATAATGCTAATGTAAATTTAGACATGCTTATAGAAGGAAATCTAGAAATCTGCTCTCTCACTTGAAAATGCTTTGCTTCACCCTCTATGAGACTAATGGTATCGGTCAAGGCCCAGCAAACATTCATATGAAACATTCAATTGCAAAGTCCTTCGCACTAAAAATACTCCTTTATCAATTTGTCTTACTGGTTGAGCTCACAGATATGATAACTTTTCATGAATAGTTGAATAATTACATAATTTCATTTTTCACCATTAAGTATGTTATTCAAGAAACTGCAAGCGAATGCACCAGCAATGACATCTTAAATCTTTGTCAGTAGTTACGGCTTCTTCTTGAAGTTACTGTCTTCCCCCCCACAGCTGCCCCTTAATGGAACTGTAAAATTCAAAAGCCCATTTCAACAAAAAATATCATTAATGCCCAAATAGGAGAAATGACATAATGTAAGCTAAAACAGATCTTTGAATACAGGAAGAATGTTTCTTTTTAAACATTAGTAAACGCTATAAAAATTAACCTAATTTTAAAGAGCAAAAGAGAATATTTAGGCACAGCCAGAAGTCTGGTCTCCTTTACTTAATGTTCATGTTCTCTTTGCTAAATACTGTGACTTTCCCTCCTCTTTCTTCTCTTCTGTTGACAGCTAATTTGAGTCGCCCTCTATAGTCAGACCAACAGTGGACTTACTTATCCCGACTCTCACAGTTCTTTTCTTTGGGGGTTTACTTGTTTATGAATCTGAAGGTAAGGATAGAAAGGACATAGAAGTAAAATTTACTGGATTTCTATCAGTGTGCTGCATAATTATTTATGCAATATTTCATTTGACTGTCTTACCATATACATAAGGGTTAGGCAATGTTATTGGATAGGATCAATTAGGTACTATTTGAGATTACCTGAATAATAATAAAAAATAAATAACTTTCAAGGTTATATGGCTAGTATGTGGTGGCATTAAAACCTGGCAAGTTTCAAAATCCATCATCTTTCCAGCCCATGTACAATTAGTCCAAGAACAGATTTTGGGACTCACCTGGGTGTTAGTATTAAGCTGCCATTAGGTGCTGTGTTTAATTTTACAAATAGTCCACTTCCAGGAGAGAAGATTGCCATTGATGAGTTTCCACTCCTAGGGAAAGACACATAGAGACAAAACAAAAACACAAACAAAGACCCCAGACCTAAATTTCTAGTTATTTAATGCTGTGGACATTGAAATAAATTATGGAATTCCATACAAAACGACTAACATTTTAATATAAAACTTCAAAAGTTTTGCTATCTAAAAGATGGTACAAATCAGTAGAATTGTCCATAATGACATAAAATATAATTTTAATTATTGTGTAATGTCTCTGGTTGTTTGCATGCTCATATATTACTTAACAAAGTTAAAATCAGTGCATATATTACTTGGGTATCTGATTTTTTCATTTGACTCTTCTATGTTATTTAATAATTTCCATAATGATCAATTTTAATGACAACATCACAGAATTGCTGCACCGTAATTTATTAAACCTTTTTCCTGTCGAGTGTAATCCGTCTTTTAAAAAATGCATGTAGCCTAAGAACAACCTAGAAAAAGAATATCTTCAATGTTTGCTTTTCCAAATGTTTCTTTGTTCTTGATATTTCATTCAATTCAAAGTCTAACAAGCCCTAAGGTAAAGCCAGAAGCTATGTGATTACTCTAAAAAGACAATGTGTAGCCTGGACCTTCAAGTGTCCACTCATGGGCCAGGGTGGGATAGAGAAACAGACACTCTCCATGTGACAAAAGACATTAAGTTACTAATCTTTCTTACCCCTGAAAACATGTTACACCCATGCTCTCAACTGTGAACCGTAATTAAAGATTTCTCTCCGTTATCCTGACTCTCTTCCCTAGGCTTAGCTGGAAGCTTTTAGGGTCGCAGTTCCTAATCTTGTTTCCTGCCTTGCATTTATTCCAGATTTTAATCCTTGTATAAAACCTTGCTTTTAGGTTGGAAACATCCTGACTGCTGCAAACTTCTGGTTAACAGAGAGATGATACAGTTTTTATCTTTTGGAATAACGCGAAGGATCCACCCATTGCCTCTTCAAAAGAAGATCCAGTGTCTTCCCCAGGCTGTAGCCAACACTGACCCTTTTCTATCTGTGTATAGGGAACTTCCAAGGAACACTTATAGCTGTTATGATCAATAAGAAGAAAAGAAGTAGGTTGAGACTATTTCCTGTCTCTTTCAGATGGGACAATATCTTAAAAAAACTGAAAGTGTTTGTCTGGTACCTTTCATCCACTGAACAGAGAGCTGGAACAATGGAGCTTATATGTAATGTCCCAGAATTCAGCATCTTGCACTTTAATTTTATAAACAGATAAAAGTATCTAGCACACAAATCAATGACTATTCATGTAATAACACCTGAAATGAATGAATTTGCCAAAGGGAGAATGAGTGCTGTTACTGTTATTTTTAAAGATTAAGGCATTCCCTCCAAGTAAGCAGAAGCTTAAATAAGATGATCTTATTTAAATATTTATCTAAAATATATTTGTTATAGTTAAGAAAACAAAATAGGCATAAAGACCTCAAAAAGCAGCGGAGGGTAAAGAAGCCAGGAATGCTCTGGGTCAGGGCAACTCTCTGGGGCCCCCTCCATCCCCCCCAGGAGCTTTATATTACTGCTCAGTAGACTTTGCTTTGCTGCCTACCACCACTCTTGGTCTGGTCTACCTCTCCATTCTTGGAAGTGGTGTGACCAAGAACGGCGGGCACTAAAGGCAGAAAATTCCTGCAACAACATTCTCAGTACCATTATTCTGCTGAATTCCTACATGTGTTGAACATTCTTCTAGGTAGTTTTCTATGTTCCTGACTCTCCATGACCAAGGATTTCCAAAGTATGTTCTCCAGGCAAGGAGCAGGAACCTCTGGAGAATGCATTAGAAACGCAACTTGCCTAGCCCCTCTCCAGACCCACGGCAGCCAGCCGAAAACTCTGGGGGCGGGGTCCAGCCATCTGTCTGCTAACATAGCCTCCGGGTGATTTTGATACTTGCGAGTCAGGGAACCCCTGTCAAAGCCAAATATAGTATCTATTTTTTACTCGTTCAGGGGTCTGCTTTTTGGCTTCCAAAATGACTTCTAGTTACTTGATAGGCAATTTGTTTTAAGGCACTGATAAAGTTAATTCAAATCTTAAAAAATATATTTATATATCACAGAGATGTGGATTTAACACTTTTCCATTATCTCTACCTGTTTTATATTCTATCCCTTGACTCTCTCTCTCTCTCTTTTTTTGTTAGATTTTATTTATTTGAGAGAGAGAGAGAGCATTTGCCGCACAGGTGGGGGGAGGGGCAGAGGGTGAGGGAGAAGCAGACTCCCCACTAGGCAGGGTGCCTGATGCAGGGCTCAATTCCAGAACCTGGGGATCATGACCTGAGCTGAAGGCAGAGGCTTAACTGACTAAGCCACCCAGATTCCCCTCTTTTATTTTTTATTTTTATTTTTTTTTTTAAGTAAGCTCTACACCTAACTCATGACCCAGAGATCAAGAGTTGCATGCTCTCTTGACTGAGCCAGCCAGGCACTCCGACTAGCTCTTTTAATACAGATCCTGAGAAGATGCAGTACTATCTTTGGAAATTCAAAACAAAATTTGGACAAAATTAAATTGAAAAAATATTGAAATGTTATTTATAAATATGTTTTTTAAATCTAGAATCTATTTATTTACACACTTACCACTGGCATACTATGATGGGATTGGCAGGAAAATTTTTTTTTTTTTTAAGATTTTATTTATTTATTTGAGACAGAGATAATGAGAGAGAGAGAGCACATGAGAGGGGGGAGGGTCAGAGGGAGAAGCAGGCTCCCTGCTGAGCAGGGAGCCCGATGCGGGACTCGATCCAGGGACTCGATCCAGGGACTCCAGGATCGTGACCTGAGCCGAAAGCAGTCGCTTAACCAACTGAGCCACCCAGGCGCCCTGGCAGGAAAATTTTTAACTTAAGCCTATTCTAGGAGGAAAAAAAAAAGACTAGAGGCAAAGCTTTAAGAATAAAGAATATTTAGTAAATGCTAATACTTCTACCCTTGGATTCTCAAATGATGTTCTAACTACCTGGCAGAGGAAAAAAAATAAAGATTACACATGCACATGGAAAAAAAGGACATGAAGTCTGTATTCTGAGATGGTCTTCTTTACATTTCCTCATGTAAGTCTCAAACTCACATGAGGAAACAGACTGCAGTTAATACTACAGATACATTGTTTTGAATATAGAATATAGAAGAGAATAACTGAAAGGTTATTTTGGAAAAAAATTATGAAGTATTCACGTAATTAATTTTGTGTTGTACATACTGATGTCAGTAGCCCGAATGATGTCTAGAGGCCATCAGGTCATACAAACATTTCCAGGGGTCAGTGCTGGATGCTAGAATTTGGAATTTAATCAACTGTTTCTTATTTTAAGAAATGACGGAGACAATACAATATATTTAAGATGTTCTTGGCAAAATGAAAGGTTAGCAACCTTTTATTATCACACTTTATTTTTGAAAAACAAAATCTCAGAACAACTGAAAAAATGAATTGTTGAGAGAGAATAAGCTAAATTAAGTTCTGCAGTTAAAGCGTGCCAATGGGTCACTCCCTGCCTCAGTTTCCTTTTCTTGCAACAAAACTTGTTTTTAATTTTTAGAGAGGCACTCTGTCAAGATTATGGCTGAGAGTTTGCATTTTTTAAATCCTGAAAATTTTAGCTCTGCAGATTTAGGTAACTCTACCACACATTCGCACAGCTGTTTGGAATCTGTAGAAATTCGGTATCACGTAGAAACGTGCCCGTATGACATTGCCTTGTTGACATGCTGTTGCCTCCTGACTACCTATTTCTAAACCTTTATTACCATTTGTATAGGTTATGCATCCTGAAAGGGCTCCCCGGGCGTCAGGAAAACCTTATTCTGTGTGAGAAAAGAAGCCTATAAATGCAACCCACCATCATTATTTTTAAGGTCATATATGGAGTATGAAAATACACTCAGAGATGGATTCTAGGGAGCAAAAGAAGGATATCCTGGAGGGTCTTGTATGGTATTAAATCTTTTGCATTTCTTCTCAGGCCTGCTTGGGTTTCCTCTTTTGTCTTGCTCCTCACACTGTATTTGCCGTGATAAGAATTCCTCCCTGAAGCAGGAGTTTAGGTAGGGACGTTTTAAGCTGTTGGACACACTAAAGCTAAACAGAATAATAACAAATGTTGCAAATGCGGCAGCTAGGCCCTGGCGCTCATTTCACACCCCAAAAGGCTTAAGTCATGAATGGAGCCAGGTGGGATTAGTCTGAAAAGGGTTTTAGAGAAGGATGGACCTTCTTTTTCAGGTTAGGGGAGAAGGAGGGGATTGATTTGGCAGGGCAAAAGGTGGGGAGAGCGTTCGAATAGGCAGGGGGATGGTGAATGAAAGGGGTTTGAGGCAAAGGATGGTAGCATCCTACTCAGAGTCGGGGCATGCAGGCTGTTCGGGGAACTGGACACCTTTCAGCTACAATTGCTTATTCCTTTACCACATTTATCACAACACACCTAGCAGTCCCCTAACACTACCATAGCTTACTTAGCAAATAGGTAAGCTGAATTATTTTTAGATATTCTGACCTCAACTCCTAAGATTTTGTGATACACAGAAGGGAAAAAAATGCCAACAGACAAAAATTATCTTCACTTAATCAATTTCCTCCTTTGTGCAAGTGACTGTATTAAGAACAAGAGAGAAATGAGAGGTCAGTCTGGTAGCTGTTCTGTATTATCCCGCAGATGTAATGATATTAGGAAGGAGACCAGTCCCTGGCATTTCCTATCTCAAATGTGGCTGAGAGAAATAATACTTAGGGGAGATTGTCAGAGACAGGATCCTTATGGTGAACATCTTGGAGAACGTGGTCTTAATCCCTTGTACTATATCCTCAACTCATTTGCAACTTTATTTTCTTAGCTGCTATTGGAGTTTATTTATTTTTGGGTAAGAGGCATATGACATACACCTCTATGTTTACTATGAGGTTTTCTCAGTGCACATATTTCTTTTTTCCAAGTTTTTATTTAAATTCCAGTTAGTTAACTTACAGGGTAATATTAGTTTCAGGTGTAGAGTTTAGTGATTCATCTCTTACATACAACAGCCAATGCTCATCACAAGTGCCTTCCTTAATCTCCATCCCCCATTTAACCCAACTCCCCCTACCCATCTCCTTCCCAGCAACCCTCAGTTTGTTCGCTATAGTTAAGAGTCTGTTTCTTGGTTTGCTTCTCTTTACCCCTGCCGTGTTCATTTGTTTTGTTTTTTAAATTCCACAGATGAGTGAAATCATATGGTATTTGTCTTTCTCTGACTGACTTATTTTGCTTAGCATAATACTCTCTAGCTCCATCCGTGTCATTGCAAATGGCAAGATTTCATTTTTTATGGCTGGGTAATGTTCCATTGCATATATATGCTACCTCTTCTTTATCCATTCATCAGTTGACGGACATTTGGGCTCTTTCCATAATTTGGCTATTGTCAATAATGCTGCTATAAACACTGGGATGCATCAATGCACATATTTTTTCAATGCATTACTACCTTATAAGGACATGCATGGAAAATTTCCTTTAGAATTTAGTGTCAGTGGGGCACCTGGATGGCTCAGTTGGTTAAGCGTCTGCCTTTGGCTCAGGTTATGATCCCAGGGTCCTGGGATGGAGCCCTGCATCAGGCTCCCTGCTCAGCGGGGAGTCTGCTTCTCCCTCTCACTCTGCCCTCCCCCCACTCATGCACTCTCTCTCTCTCAAATAAATAAATAAAATCTTAAAAAAAAGAATTTAATGTCAGGAGAAATCTGTCTTCCCTATAAAACTGGTAGCATTTATCCTAGCTCATAATTAAAGTGATGTAATTTTTAATGTTTTCCTTTTTGTACAGGTTTCCAGGGATCTCAGATACAAATATTAGTAATTGACCCTGTATGTTTTATAGATTTGCCTTTTTATTTCTTCAGACCTTTTTTTCAGCTACTATTCTATTAATCTTACTGAACATACCCTTTGTTATAAATCACCTCAGTTTCTTTTGAAAGATAAGGGTATAAAGAAGAAGATGGAAGGAAATGAGAAAAGAAGGAAGGGAATAGGAAAGGGAGGAAGGAAGCAAAAAATAAGGAAGAATGAAAACAAGGGAAAGAGGAAGAAGGAAAAATTAAAGAAAGGGACAGAAGGTATATTGGTATATTGTTCCATTAGGCTTTATCAGTTTTACTAAAAATGGCCCTTGGTCTCATAGAATATAAGGCATTATTTACAGGTTGAGGAGTTGGAAATAATTTTTAGAAGGGAAATAAAATGAACAAGAAAATTTTGTTATTCATTTCAAAGGGCAAAAGTTTTCTCCTGTTCTCAACTATTTCTGTTTTAGAATATAGAAGCTTCCCCATAAATAACAGGATCTAATAAGACTAACCCTTTATCTGATACATCAATCACAAATACCTTCTCCCATTCCGCAGGTTGTCTTTTAGTTTTGTTGACTGTTTCCTTTGCTGTGCAAAAGATTTTATCTTGATGACGTTCCAATACTTCATTTTTGCTTTTGTTTCCCTTGCCTTGGGCGATGTGTCTAGCAAGAAGTTGCTGCAACCAAGGTCAAAGAAGTTGCTGCCTATGTTCTCCTCTAGGATTTTGATGGATTCCTGTCTCACATTTAGGTCTTTCATCCATTTTGAATTTATTTTTGTGTATGGTGGAAGAAAGTGGTCCAACTTCATTCTTCTGCATGTGGCTGTCTGCACTATATGTTAATTAACTTGAATTTGAATAAAACAAAACAAAACAAAAAAACCCCAAAACAAACCAGGATCTAAAGAAATGATACAGGATATTGGCTTGTATGTAATGGATTGAGTAAAAAAAGTCCTTGAGTAAAAAAAAAAAAAGTCTGTATCAGACTTTTATAAATAGCTATATTTATATATAGTTGTAGAAAACTTATTGGTAGATGATTCAGAGTTGTGCCAAACATAAGAGATATTTTCTTAACCCTTTATATGTATGACTATAGTCTCAGCAATTTCCTTGCCACATAAATCTCTCTGGGGTTACAAAATACCCATTAGAGTAGAAGTCAAAGTAAGAATTAAAGACAATGAGAATTCTCCCTGAATTGTATCAATATAAATATGACATCTCATATAAAAGAGTCCCTTAATTCCCAATAAATTGTTTTCAAATACTTAGTGGGAGAAATCAGGAATGAGTTTTTCAGAGAAAGCGATAATACCAAGCTGTGGTTGGTGAAAACCAAGGAACAAAAATTTTTTCCCCCCCTTTTAATGATGTCATTCTTACCGAGGTTTCTTTAAACTCTCTACTTTTGTTTTGATCTACTGGGCAAGAAAAGTTTTTTTATAGAGAAGTTAAAATAGACTGGTGTCAGAAAGACAAACTAAGGAGTCCCATGGATTGTCAGAGATGGTCCTCAAGCTGGTTGCAGTTAAAAAAAAAAAAAAGTTTGATGTTCTGTTTCATTTCACTTTATTTTGTTTTTGATACCAGATGAAATCAAATTGCCAGACTTTAGAGATGTTTTGTACAAGTTCTCTGTTTTCTACTGAAACACGTACACAAAATTTCATGGGTTCCTTTGAGACGACAAGATTACCCCACCAAAATCACCTGGGGCTCTGCAAAGACTCAAGATCTCTAGGGCCCACATTAGCCAAGGTCTGGGGTCTGTGAAGCTACTTGTTGTCTGTGATAATAAGTAAGGTGTTTGTAATTAGATAAGAAATAATTGCATATTAACTTTTACTAACCTTCCACTGAAATTTAGTCTTTCTGTCTTATACAAATGTGGGTGACTAACCACAACACTGATAGCAACACTTATAATTTTGTCATCAAAACAAATATTGCAATTGGTGCATACATCTAAAAATATCATTTATGCTCATTTTTGTCTTATAGTAATCATTAGAACCACCAACATATCTTATCCAATACCTAAATAAATACATATTACCATATCATATTTACAATGTTTTCCTAGTTATTTTTTTATTTTTATAAAGAAAAAAAATTTTTTAGAGAGAGAGAGAGTGCCTACCAGCGGGGAGGCAGAGAGAGAGAGAGAAAGAGAGAGAGAATCTCAAGCAGGCTCCACACCCAGCACAGAGCCCCTGTGGGGAGTCCCTTGCTGGGCTTGATCTCAGGACCCTCAGCTGAAATCAAGAGTCTGATGCTTAACCAATTGGGCCATCAGGTGCCCCTTGATAGTTATTTTTTAAGGAAGTTAATTTCCTTTGTAATTATGTGTATTTTATTTTTTACATTTAAATATACAAATCTAAGGAGAGGTTGGTAAGTTTCAGCAGACTGCCAAAGGGGTCCATGACATGCAAAAGATGGTTAAGAAAGCCTGCCCTAGATTGCGGTTCTCAAACTTTAGCATCATAATCACCTGAAGGGCTCGTTCAAACACAGTTTGCCAACCTTACTCTAGACTTGCCCATGAGTAGGTCTCAGGGGGAGCTCCAGAATTTGCATTTCTGTACATGCATTCCAGGCTTGCAGATGCTGCTAGTTTGGTCCTAAAAATCAAACGTCAAAAACCATTGACCACACTGAATCCAAATGTCTGGGTAAAAGACCAGGTGATTCTAACTATAACCAGGTTTGGGGGCTGCTGATCCAACTCTTGGATTACAAGTCTGTGGTACACTTGCTTTCACTCCCTTGCCCATAGCAGACGGAATTTCCTAACTACTGTGCTTTTCTAATCTGGTAAGTAATAAACTTACTAAATATGAATCTAAGAAAGTTATAAAATTACTATGCTTTGCTGTAATTATTTTCTCCTTACTTATTTTTGGTTAATTCATTTCTAATTTTAAAGTAGGAAAATATCAGAGTTATAGTTTGTATATCAGGTAAATGATGAACTTTTTTGCTTGGTCAATTAAACCAAGTAAAATAAAAATTTTCCACCATCTTGCCCACAAGCTGCCCCTGCCCCATCTCACCCTAGGAAAGTAGCTAAGAATACGATAAAAATTTCCTTTGGTGCTAAACTTTCAAATTAAAAATTAAAAATAACAGAAAATAGTATTTAATTATTTCTTTGTGAAGTTAGCAAATACAAAAATAAATCATTTAAAGTAGAAGTTAGTAATTAAATTTTTTCTGCTGATTCCTGTATCTTTGCTGTTATTTTGTGTTAAGGCTTTTCCCACATAGTTGAAAATCTGGGGACAATGACAGGAAGTATGGACAAGAACAGGAATACTTTTTGTCTACCAATTTTTAAAACTACTGTGAAACACAAGTTCTATTTTCAGTTTTCCGGGACCCAGTGTTAAACTGTGGATACAAATTTGTGCTGGTGCCTATAGAGGATATTAAATCATTGATGCTCTGTTTATTTGGAAGGCTTATAAAAACAACATTTTACCCTCCACTCCCCAGCAACTTCAAAACACCTCTAAAATGGAAGAACTTGAAGTAATTCCATTTCTTATTTTGGATTTGAGAATGAGAGGCTCAACCTGAGGCTTCTGACATTTGAACTGAAGGTACCTTGCACAGGACTATTATAGAATTTAAATTTTTTTTTTAGATTTTATTTATTTATTTGACAGAGAGAGACCCAGTGAGAGAGGGAACACAAGCAGGGAGAGTGGGAGAGGGAGAAGCAGGCTTCCGGCGGAGCAGGGAGTCTAATTCGGGGCTCGATCCCAGGAACCCGGGATCATGACCTGAGCTGAAGGCAGATGCTTAACGACTGAGCCACCCAGGCGCCCCCCCCCCTTTTTTTTTTAAAGATTTTTATTTATTTATTTGACAGAGAGAGAGACAGCAAGAGAGGGAACACAAGCAGGGAGAGTGGGAGAGGGAGAAGCAGGCTCCCTGTGGAGCAGGGAGCCCGATATGGGGCTCGATCCCAGGATCATGACCTGAGCCAAAGGCAGACGCTTAACGACTGAGCCACCCAGGTGCCCTTAGAATTTAAAAATTAACAGCAGCTCCTCATAAGTAGCCTTATAGGGGTATGTATAACCAACTCTATTTTTAAGACATTAGTATTTCCTAAATTCTGTGAAGCTATAGAGACCTGATGACTTCTAGTTTTTAATGGCTTAGCAAGGCAAATCAACCACACAGTTCATTTATTGGGTTAGTAACGAGGTAGTGTGCTTTCCTAGGAAATGTCTTAAAAATCACTACCTTAAGTTTCTTTAACATTTATCCTTGCATTGGTGTAAAATATTTCCTTTCATACTTTGATCAGAGACATGAAAGTGTTATTTAAAGTACTTTTTTACTTATGCATGCTATAAATGGCAGGGAATGAAAATGTTTCATTTAAAAGAGGGAAGGCTGATGAAATCTGCCTCACATGATTTACTAGAATCTTTGGGGAATTGCATTTTGTACCCTATCTGCATAAATAATCTTGAGAGACTACAGTGCCTTTTTAATAAATTGACTCCCAAATTACTTTCCACTGTACCAAACACATCATTTTAAACTCACTAAGTTTTCTTTCAGTTACCATGCGCCAGTCTAGACACATTCTCATTAAAGCTATAACTTTCTTTCAATTACTAGAGCACTATGGAGACTATTTAATAAGTGCAGGCCCAAAGATTAAAGTCTTTGCAGAGATTACTTGACTCATTTCTGAAGAATGCAAGTGCCTGACCTTCATCAAAAATATTGTATCTAAGGCAGTGGGATGTACTATTTGCTTGATACACACTAAAAAATCTAGTTCTTTGTCCCTGTCTCCTGATGGAAGGACTGTGATTCATAGGAAATGAGGTCAGTGAACTAGAGAGTAAAATCTGGCTGGGGAAACATGTAAATGGATAGTACCCAGTTGTGTGGGGTTGCCTGTCATCCACTCAGTTCAACCTGTTTTCTAGAACGCCTTCCCTGACATGCCCAAAGTGAGCGGTTCTCTTCTAGCACATTGTATTTATCACGTTACATCGTCATTATATTTTTATGTATCTGTCCCCACCATATTTAAAGCAAAAACCATGTTTTACTCATCCATGGAACAGACACGATATCTTTGCTAATGCTTAAATTTCTGATCCAGGAGTAATCCAAAATAATACATTTATATTAGCAACTGTTAAAAAGTAATAAAGATATATGTTTCCTTTGTAATACATTCTCTCATGCAATTGTAGGAATCCCCAACATCTTTCATTCAAAGTTTAAAAACTTCTGTCAATGAAGATATTGATATTTTGTTCTTTGTAAATGATTCATTTTGACCCCATATATCTTCCAGGAAACTATTTAGTTAAGATTCACAACCAGAATGAAAAACCTCCTGTGTCTATAACCATATAATGATGCTTGGATAGATGGTGAATTGGAACACAAGTTCCATCATCCAGGGCATTTGGATTCATCACTTGTGGAAACAAGGTCAAGTTACCAATCTCTTTAGCTTACTCTTTACTAAATTTGTGAGTCTATAAAACAATTCCTAAGAATTACCAAGTTCGGTAGTGAAAGCAAATGACTTCCTAGGGCCTCACCTGTATGGACTTACTATTGAACTAAAATCAACATTAAAGTAGGAATCTGGAAACATTGCTACTTACCCAGTGCTTTACTTGAAGTGAGAATAAATAAACAACTGTCAGTTTCAATGTTTTGTTGACCCTTCATCAAAAAACATTATTCCCTCTACAGCTTACCTTCCTCCAAGCCTCTTTATGTCTCAAAGTTTCCCATGTTGAAAGAATTTTTGTTAGAATACAAGCTATAATGTATTATAAAAACAATAATATATATATATATATAAAGTGCAGGAAGTCTCTGATTAATAATCCTCAGTTAGGATTATTTACATAATGGATGATAAAACTCACATCCTCCTTTTGCTCTTTATAGGAATTTGTTTTCCTGATGAGGTTGACTTTGCTCGAATGAAACTTAAAGCTTGGGAGTTCACATTCTGAATGAACAGCATTTTAGGAAGTAATGGAAGTTGAAAACTCTCAATTCAAATTGCAAGAAATTATGGGGCATTTCTGACACTCTGAATGGGACCTCAACACATTTTCCAATGGTGAAATACCTCTATGCGGTGGTTAGGTACTAGATTGGCATTAATATACAATGTAACTCTCCCAGTCTACTAGAAATTAAATGGCCATTATAGATTACATCAAGACCTAATCACTGCATTGATGTTATTCCTAGTGGAAAATATGTCTTTGGTTAAAAAAATAAACATTTTGAAATAAATTCTGAAAATCTGGGTATAGCATGAAGACTATATGATTATTAATCAGCTAAAAAGAAGGGCCCCTTATAAAGAAAGCAATCAATTACCTTTGATTTTGATGAACTAGGAACAGTTGAGATAATTGCCAAATGCTGAGGTTATGTGTGGATGTTGACTTTTTCACTTTATATAAAATTTTTAGAATGGATTAGAAAATCAATCCCCATCAGGACAGAAGGAAAATGATAATGATTTATAGTTGAACAACTTTGGGCATTTAGATAGCTAGGTATTTCTATTTTATATGCACATATATTTATATGTAATGAATAATTTATTTCTTTAGCAAATGTTTATTTAATACCTATATTTTGAGACAATGATAAGTCTGAATGTTAGCAATGCAGTAATGGATAAAATCGGCATAGTTCCTATATTTACAGACTTTATGGTTTAATATGACAAGACAAACTAGTAAATAATATAGAGCTATACATGGTAAAATAACCATCCATGATCTAATATGGTTAAATCTCTCAAATCATGAATACCACAGGGTCAGAATGCTGAATTAGAGTTGACTATACAACTTAAAAGAAGCAGATTATTACTACTCTTCCCTTCTATTTTAAACTTCATTACTTTTGAGATTGATGGGAAGGTAAAAAATGAAGATGGTGAACTTGTATATTTGATGTAATATATTATGACAGACTGGAACTATAATAAATTTTAGGTGCATCATTAATGTGGAATTATCACTTTCATTATGCTTCTTCAAAAAAATCTTGAAATTTTGCATACCCTTTCTCACAGTAATTATACTGCTACAGATTTTCCAAAGGAATTATTGTGGAAATGTTGCAAAGATACAGCAAAAGCATGTTCTCTAAGGACCCTTGTGATTAGTTATATATATATTGTGATATAGCATAACAAAGAATATTTCATTTTCTTTGATAATTTATAGAAAATATTTAATGACATGAGAAATGCTCACATGTAAGTAGACTATAAAACAGCATAATATGATATTTTGTATGATTTTATAATACAGTATTTCTATATACTTAGTTTATATCATATTTATAAGAAGGTTATTAACAGTGGTTGTTTTTGAGAATGGTGTTAATCAAGATTTTTATTTTCTTCCTTTTGCTCATGTGTATTTTCTAAATTCATAACTTCCATAAATATTAAATGTCTTAATAAACCCAGTTTGATACCAATAAAATAGTTTGAGAATCTCTTAAAACAGAGCTGAGTAGAATTACTTACCCTAGTCCCAGCAGCTGACAGACATAATTTGAAATCTGGGTGGTCCAGTTGTCAGCACAAGCTATACACCATATGCTCAGGATTCTGAACTGCACCAAACCATTGTTGTTCATTGTGCCATTGAAAAGACGCACTAAAGAGATTCGATCACACACAGGGTCATTTTGACCTAAGTTGTTAAAAGTAAATAATGGGCTCTAAACTACATGTGTTGGGGTGCCTGGGTGGCTCAGATGGTTAAGCATCCGACTCTTGATTTCAACTCAGGTCATGATCTCAGGCTCCTGAGATCGAACCCCACCAGGCTCTGCGCTGGGGTGGAGCCTGCTTAAGATTCTTTCTCTCCCCTTCACTGTGCCCCTCCCCCTTCCGTGTTCTCTCTCTCTCTCTCTCTCTCTCTCACTCTCTCAAAAAAAATAGTAAAGTACATGTGTAATGTTCTTAACATTTAGAGTTTAGAGATTGATCGTAATTTTTGTTAAGAGTATGAGAAGGCCTAAGTTGGAAAAATACAAATTTGGTAGACTTAACATTACTCTTTTGTATATCTATAAAAATGGAAAAGGCAGAGATATGGAAGTTTATTGCATATCAGTACAGCATATAAACAGAAAATAAAGTTATTTGTGAGGAGCATGTCTTACAAGCTTAATCTCTAAAAGAAGGAAAATTCAAGTTCAGAAACAACTTTAAGCACTTTTCCCCCCTACTTCCTTCTCTAGAAACTATTTTCTTTGGCCTTGTTCTTTTGCTGTTTGGTTTCCATCTTCTTCCCTGCCATTTTACAAGCATGTTGGATACAGTATAAATGCTGTGAGTGGCCAGGTAGGGACTGGGCCAAGCTAAGTGAGTTTATCAAACAGGTGAAACATCAGCAATGATAGTTTCACCACAAACACCATACTGTAATTCTGTAAGTTAATGTTATTGTTTACATTTTTTCCCCTATTCTGAGCAAAGTAAGAGCACTGACTTTAGAATTAGACAGACTTAAGTTGAAAAGGCAACTCTAGCCCTTACCAGGTGTGGGATCTTTGGCAGCCATTTAACTTCGCCAAGCCTCAGGTTTCTCATGGCTAGAAAGAGCTAATTCTTATTATGATAAGATTATTTTACAGTGCTCAGTTATAGCACATACTAAGTAGCATTTAATATTTGCTTAGAAATAAAAGCAAGACCTAGAAAAAGTAGCCATTGCTCATTATGTTATGGGGATCTGGAAGTGGGCTAGGCTGAGGACTCAACAAAGCAGGAGTAGGTATTGAAGAACCAAGAATACAAAAGGGCAAGTCTAACATAGTTCTAAGTAAACATGAGGGTGTCTCCATATGCAGACAATGGGCAGAGCATCATAGTCATTAAGGGCGGTGCTAGAGGGCCTGGTGCAGGCCATTGTCTCTCTCTGGTATTTTATGGTTTCTATGTGAATATGGGTTGTCCTAGGCTTAAAGTTACTAAATTTACATTTAAATAGACAAATAAAACAGGGGTCTGCATGTTGACTTTGCTCCTAACCAGAATGGCGTTGAAAGTGTTGAAATCACTGGGGGATGATCATACCCAAAAGCACCAAAACACGACCTGATAAACACATTCCTAATCTTTCTTTTACATTTGTAGAATCCAAATGTAGAGGCTAACGCGACAAAAGGGTTTTCCTAAAAATAGAACATACCGCAATGTGCTTCATCTGAGCCATCCTTACAGTGTAGAAGACCATCACAGAGATTCACCAGTGGGACACACTCTCCATTCTTACACTGAAAATGGTCTTCTTTGCAGGGCTCTATGAAGAGAGAATATTATGTATAGGGTGAAGAGGTGACAAATAGATGATCCTGTAGTATCCATCCCATTTCTGCCTCTTTACACATGAGCCTTTTACCCCAGTGCATGGTTGAGCTAGATTTAATATCAAGTAAGACTATACACACTTAGTTGCTCAGGATACCTCTGCAATAGTCATGTCAAAGCCAGAGATGTGGCTTGAGAAAAGCGTGGATAAACCCTTAGGCATCTTCTTTGCAGCAGAGCACAGAGCAGTTCTAAGAGATGGCCAAGAGGTTTGGGATACACCCCTCCCTCACAAACTCTGTTAGTTTCTTCAATAAACTCCACCACCCCAAATGAACATACAAGCAACAACCATTGGAATGTTACACAAGCATAAAAAGATCTATTGATTTCACCACCCAATGATACATCAAAACTTATACTATAGAGAAATGTGGAAGTTGTCTTTTGGCGGGACCAAAGTTGGACCAGGCTGTAAACAGTGAGATCATGTAAAGCATGGGTCAGGTAGGAAAAGTAGTTACAAAGAAATGGAAACTCTGCATTAGCAGTAATTTGTTAGGAGCTTAAAGATGGAGCTCCAAACAAGTAAATCAGGGTTAGAGTCAAGGGAATGTGATTGGCATATGAAGAAACAGAAGGAAAATGAAGAGACTGAACAAGGAAGGAACTGAGTGGTTCTGGAGGTAGTTGGTGGTTTCTAGAATTTGAGTCATGCAAAAATGGGCCTACTGGAAATATTCATTGTTTGAGGAAAGTGGATACTGCTGTTTCCTGGAACAGTTTGATCTTATAGGGTTTTATGCAGGGACAGAGGGGTTTGTTCCCTCAACATGTTTATTTATTTATTTATTTATTTATTTATTTATTTATTTATTTTTTATTTCTAACTGTAGCTTGGGAGGGATAGCTACATGGCAGTATTAGGATCTGGGTTGAGGGCCACACGGGATTTGGCTTCCCTGAGAAGGGAGATAGTGGTTGGGTACGTAGAGGCTTGATGTTTCTTCCCCTACATGATGCATGAATGATCATAATGGGGAAACAAAAGCCCTTGATAAAAATAAGGAAGAGGGAAACCTATATTTTGAAAGCTCTTATGGATATTACTCATAAACTATTATATTGTTTTCAAGGAGACACAATTCATGTTAAAGTGGTTTCAAAACTGAACTGTACTAATCTCCATATGGACTTTCTCAATTTATCATGATCAAATGTAATGGCACTTGAAAGGAATCATTCCTGTTGTTTTAAATCTAGGTTGTAGCCCCAAATCCGAGAGTACTGATCAATACTCTTACACTCTAAAAAGAGGTACTAAATGTAGCCATACTACACTTACTAAAAAAAATATCAAAATTGGTCTAGCAACAATCAATACTCATCACCTATTTCCAGATATATATATATAAAGAGGATAAGAGTTTTTTTCTAAAGAAAGACTGTGTAATGACCTTGAGGAAGAGTGTTTTCAAGTGAGAGAGGGGAAGATGGTGCCATCCAGCACACCAAGTGAAGGAAGCTCCAAGACAACAATTCATATCGAGTTGCCTTAAAGGAGGAGGGTCATCAACCACGCCCCACCTGAATTTTTTTTTTACACCAAAGAATCTCAAGGGCTGGTGCTTCCATGGGATTAATGCAGGAGCTTTCAGACTTTTTTTCAACTCGTGTGTGTGTGTGTGTGTGTGTGTGTGGGTATGTGTATGTGTGTGTAAATAAATTAAACATGCTTATTCTGTTTTATTCTTTTTTTTTTTAAAGATTTTATTTATTTATTTGACAGAGAGTTACACAGCAAGAGAGGGAACACAAGCAGGGGGAGTGGGAGAGGGAGAAGCAGGCTTCCCAGTGAGCAGGGAGCCTGACGCGGAGCTCAATCCCAGGACCCTGGGATCGTGACCTGAGCCGAAGGTAGATGCTTAACGACTGAGCCACCCAGGAGCCTCATATTCTGTTCTGTTCTATTCTGAATTTTGTTCTATTTTATTTTATTCCATTCCATAATAAGAAATGCTAGTCAAACCAAATAAATTGATTTCATGATCAGCTTTTTGAAAATATCAGACTAAACTGAAGTATAGTGAATAACTTCATAGGAAGTGGTGACTTTAGTTTATGGGCAGATAGCTGTACAAATAAAGATTTATGTTCACTTCCTGTGTAATGAATTCAAAGTCGGAAGTTAGGCTGGAACTTCCCTTGATGGTAGTTAGGGGCCGGGAGAGAGGATGGCAGTGGAAACAACCTGCATTTTCTCCATGTGGGAAAAGTGCATGACTTTCCTTTGACCAATGGGCACTGGATAATTGAGTGACAGCTGACTCCAACACAAAGTGGAGAGATAGAAGCTGGGGTGAGGGGTGGATTAGGAGCTGAGCAGGGCTATAGGAGATTGTCTAGGAAGAGTACCACTCATGTCAACAGTGCAGTAGTCCTGGGATGGGGGTGGGAGAAGAATGCTCCAAATAACCCACAGTTCTGTTCTACAAAAGAGCTAGCACTTGGCCAGGAGCCACTATTAGCCAAAAGAAAAATACAGTGGTGATAGAATTTTCCTGTTTGCCTCTCCTCGGACACTACAGCTATAGGAAGATGGAAGGAAAAGAAAGTGGAAAATGAGTCAAAGGCAGTATTTCTACTCTCCTCTACCTTAAGTTGTCAGGCTAAGTTTTGTACCCAGAACTGGGAGATAAAAGAAACTTTGAACTAGATGATATTAAAGTTTTGATGAGGTATTTGACAGTACATCTTAATAGTTAGAAGTGAGTCTTAATTACCCAGTTAAGAAAATTTAATACCTAACAAAATTGGGAGAGTGAAGAGATCTGCCCAAAATATCCAGGGGCCAAAGAGAGATTTGAAATAAAGTAGGTGGAGAAAAAGAAAGCTTTTTCTGTTTACACTCTTGTTTAGTCCATTCTTTAAACTGAATATACAGTTTACTAACTGAAATATCCATACGCCTTGTTTCTTCATCTTTACATGCCTGGCATAAAGTGGGAAATCAGTAGTATCTGTTAAACATTAAGTGAATTAATTTATGTTAAATGAGCAATATGCCTCAAAGATCAGTATGAACCCTAGTAACAGAGTTGACATAATATAAAGCAACCTTTAAAAAGTATGATTTCAAAGAAATACATTTTTTAAATTGGACAATTGGCTAATGGTGACTCTACTGATTTACAAAACAGAAATTGATTCTATGAATTATGAAGATAAAATATGCTTGTTTGTATTTGAATGTGGCTAAAACATAAGCTCTGGAATCTTATGACCTTAGTTTGAGCTGCAATTTAGTCATTTTCTTTATGTTTATTTTCAACCTTGAGCAAATAAATTACTCTTTCTGAGCCTTAGTTTCTTTGACTATGCAATGGGAATAAATACTATTATGTCTTAGGTGTATTCTGAGAGCCAGGTAAAAAAAAAGAAATGTATTTGGTACACCAACATGAATATATTGAATGCTAATGAATAATATCTTTTTTTAAAGAAACACATTTTTTTAAAGATTTTATTTATTTGTCAGAGTGAGAGAGAGAAACAGTGCACAAGCAGGGGAAGTGGCAGGCAGAGGGAGAAATAGGCTCCCCGCCGAGCAAGGAGCCCGATACAGGACTCGATCCCAGGACTCTGGGATCATGACCTGAGCTGAAGGCAGACGCTTAACCGACTGAGCCACCCAGGCATCCCATGAACAATATTCTTAACAGCAAAAAGAGTAACACTTAGAAAGCATTCCTTTCACTGATATTTTAGTTAACATTCTTACTTCCATGTTCCAGTTGTGCTATGTTCCCCTCAGATAACCATCTAAACAACAAGAAAGCATGCTTAATCTTTTCCTCTGGGTCTCTTAAAACAATAACTGGAGCTGTTTGTACTTTATTTATTTATTTATTTATTTTAAAGATTTTATTTTATTTATTTATTTTAGAGAGAGAGAATGAGAGAGAGCACATGAGAGTGGGGAGGGTCAGAGGGAGAAGCAGACTCCCTGCCGAGCAGGGAGCCCGATGCGGGACTCGATCCAGGGACTCCAGGATCATGACCTGAGCCGAAGGCAGTCGCTTAACCAACTGAGCCACCCAGGCGCCCCTGTACTTTATTTTTAACTTTGGAATATTCTATGCTTTGCAACCCAAATCTAAGTCACATTAATAAAAAAAATATTTTAAGGAAGACATGGTTGGTCTGGTTGTTTCTACAAATCTTTACCCCAATGAGAGAAGTAGGTTACATATATCAACTATAATATTGTTAGGGATGTTCTTGTAAATGTAATTATCAATTTGTTTCACAAACACATAGTTTTTAACCAGATTAGTGAGATGATAAATGGGTGAAGACAATTTCATATTCTACAGGTAAGCATTAATATTTTAACTGACTTTATATTTTATCTCTCCACTATTAATTTTCCTTTAAAAAGCAAGAAAGCTTAAAACTAGGTATGCATGTGTTTGTATTTGTATATTCTATTTTAAATCTATACTTTGATATATATTATATTTATTTAAAAAGTTGACAGCCTAATTACATATCCATGATTAAATGTCTTAATAGAGAATATTAGTCACCATGAGTTATTTTTAAATTATCTCATTACTTTGTTTTCCTAGCTTGTTAAAATCATTATGTAAAAATGAGTTCTCAATGCCAAGAATTTAATCATAGATAAGTTAGTTGATAATTTTACTCTTTTACTAGTGTCATCAGGCTATATTTATTTAGTAAAGCACATACTTGCTGAATGGAAATTTAAATTTTTGAATGAAAGTATGAGTGAATACATATATAAAGATCTGAAGATTGTAATTTATTTTTGTGCTGTGGCCTGAAGCTGTTGAGGTCATACCCTATGAATCTAGAAAATAAAATAACTTGCTTCTGTAAAATAGATGCATTCAATGAAAAAATGCTGAAGGGGGCAAAATGATCTCTTGTTCCTGACCTGAGTAGAAATGATAAATTCTGAAGAAAGTGTGAATAAGCTCATCCAAAATTTTCCTTACATGCATGAACTGGATTCTGATTCTTTGCAACATAGAGCAGTTCAGCTTCATTAAGAAGTCTTTAACCCAAAAGTGTAGCTCTCTGTGGCCTCTGAAATCTTACTTCTGATCATTTTATGCTCATAGTGAGAGAGGGAAGAAGAAATATTGCTAAGAATTGAATTTTCCCATCTTCTTTTTATGAAGTCTCCAGTAGCCCTGCCTCATTTAGTCAACATATGCTTGGCTTTCAATGGCACTGAACTGATCTCTAAGGCACATGCCACACAATCTGGGGAGGGCTCTAAACCCCTAAATGTAATCAGCTGCCACTTCCACAGTTGCCTGATAAGCACAATTGAATTCCAAATTAAGACTCTGAGTATCAGAAAAGAGCAATGAGGGGACATTTATGGGAGACAGATCTTAATAAATCTATATTTCATATGCTCTAGTTTAATTTACAAGGAAATGCTAAAAATAGGATAAGGAAAGGAGATACAAAAATATGCTATACAATTGTTTTATATTTCAGTTGAATGCATTGGGAGGTGCCCTTAAAATATCACAGAAGATAAATGAAGTACATAAATGCTGAAAATTTGTGATATCCCTTTTATACTTCTTTCTAAAATGATCCTCGAAGCAGGACACCATATAAACAGATAAGTGTGCTCAATCTCTCTTTCCATTACCAGCTTGATTATCTTCCACTGCCAATTCCCTGTTTCTATAATTGCTTTTCAGTCTTTTGGTGTAAAAATCCTGCTGGGAGAAGATTGTGCTGATGATGACTCATTCACTCAATTTTCTACTCCACAGCAGCATCTGTCCCGTGTCCAGGAGGGTTGGGAAACCACATTCCCAGAGTATTCACCACATAATGATGGTCATGGAAGCCTCCATTCTAGGTTTAATCAGGAATTCTCTCTAAACGATTTATTTCTTTAATAACAAAATCATAGTAATTGCAATCTAGCAAATGGGTAAACAAATATGAACAACCCCTACACCAAAAACTTGGGATCTATTTCATGTTAGAAGTAATAGATTGTGCTCTTAGGCTTTTACCTTGAATAGAATTGCTTTTTCAAAATCCTTGGTGTTGTATTTATCTCATAAAAATCTACTAAAAACCAGAAACTGTAATATTCTTGTTGGAAGAGATTTATTGTTGTATTCCTTTTTGTGATCTATTCTTTCCACCTCTTTCCTTTGTTCTCATTTAAGTTTTTTTAAAAAGACCTACATTTCTCTAAAATTTTGTGTCAAAATGGTTTCTTTTTTGCAGATGGTAGGATGACCAATAATTATTCCAATTGTTTGGATTTATGAAAAAAAATCCATTTGCCTAGTTAGAGTTAGTTTTTTATCTCATTAGTTCAGTTGGTTTTATAATTCATCTTCATTTCTTTACGAATATACTTTTTTCTTATTTTTATTTATTTATGTATTTATGTATGTATGTATGTATGTATGTATTTTCTTTCCATTTCTAAGAGTTCGGCTTTTTTAGATTCCACCTACGTGATATTATGTAGTATTTGTCTTCCTCTGACTTATTTCCCTTAGCCTAATGGCCTCAAGATTTATCCATGTTGTCACAAATGACAGGATTTCCTTCTTTCTCATGGATGAATAGTATTCCATTGACTATAATATACCACATCACCTTTATCCATTTATCTGTAGATTGTCATTGAAGTTGTTTCTATATCTTGGCTATCGTAAATAACACTGCAATGAACATGGAAGTACAGATATCTCTTCGAGATTCTGATTTCATTTCTTCTGGATTCACACCCAGAAGTGGGATTGCTGGATTATATGGTAGTTCTAATTTTAAATTTTGTGAAACCTTCATAATGTTTTCCATAGTGGTTGTATCAGTTTGCCTTCCGATCAATAGTATACAAGAGTTCCCTTTACCCCACATCCTCACCAACACTTGTTATTTATTACTTGTCTTTTCAACAATAGCCATTTTAACAGGCATGAGTTGATATCTCATTGTGTTTTGGATTTGCATTGCCCTGATGATGAGGGATGTCGAGCATCTTTTCATGTAATTTTTGGTCATTTCTATATCTTTTTTGGAAAAAAACTATTCAGTTCTTCTCCTTTTTTAAAAAATTCAGATTGTTTTTTAATTTTTTAATTTTAATTCCTGTATAGTTAACATAGATTGTTATATTAGTTTCAGATGTACAATATAATGATTTAAAAAAATATATAATACTTTTTTCAAAAGCCCTTTTCATGACATCATTCTTGGAAAAAATTTGGGAAGTCCTCTTTTCCAGCAGGTAGGTATTAGGTATTTTCTTACACTACTTTAAGATACTTTGAAGAATTAATTCTTTTGAATTCAAATAATAGATGACAGATGCCATATAGATGATATTGGTGCCCATACATTTAATTCTCCTAAAAATCTTAGAAATATCACTATGTTGTCTTTAAGTATTCATCATGAAATCAGTAATATATAAAGCTGATCTGATTTTTTAAAGATTTATTTATTTATTTAAGAGAGGCGGGGGGAGGGAGAGAGAGAATCTCCAGCAGATTCCCTGCTAAGTGTGGAGCCCAACACCGGGCTGGATCCCATTATCCTGAGATCATGACCTGATCAGAAACAAGAGTCAGATGTTTAACCTACTGAGTGACCCAGGTGCCCCAAAGCTGATCTGATTTTTAACACATTTGGAAAATTATTATATTTATTCTGTTTAGGAATTCGTCAAAAAATTTTCCTCTTAAAATTTAAAAATTTAAATAAGAAATTTTATAACACTGATTATTGCTTATTAATTTTTTATAGACAGCAGTAAGACATTGTGATTTTTAGGCATTTAATCAGATCCAGAAAATATATATAATCTTCCCCCCTTTATACCTTTCACTGTTAGTTTTGACTGGTTCTTTTCATTTGGGAATGCTTATTATTTTCAAATTGTGGCTTGGTGTTTTTTTTCCTTCATGCCCATTGCAGATTCTCACATTTTTCCATCTCTTTATCTATTGTTTTTGCATTCTTGATCATGCTTTTGTGCAGCAATTTTTGTAGAAATGTGGATATTTTGGTGCCAGAGTGTTTGACTAGGTATGCTATCAACCAAAAAACTGTGCCTTTTATGCCATTAACAAAGACCTCTAATCAAATCAGAAAGAATAATTTGGTTGTGGTAGAGTTTCAGCAGGAGATTCCTCTGCCTAAAAATGGCCACGGTTTTCCAAATATCTTCAGGGGCAACTGATTTGTAATATCATTTTTGGGGGGCAGGTGTTCAGCAAGGTATTAGAAGCTAAAGTTAAATATTAATTTTTAATAAAAAATTAAAAGTCATAATATTAGGTATAAAAATAATGGGGAAGCCATTTTGTGTCTTCTATTATCAACTAAAATTCTTTATTATATCACTTACTTTCTATGTAACTGTAAGAACCAATTAGGTTTTATCAACAATACACAACCAAAGTCTTTTTTATCTTAGAAGAACTAAATATTATATATCAGATTTTTCTCATCCATGTCCATTATTGATCTACATTTTAAAGGTATCATCAGAAAACGAAATGATTAACTTAAGTTAAATCAAATGTTGAATGAAATTAAAATTAAAATAATAGGTACACCACAAAGAGAAAAAACTGGAATAAAATATTGGCAGACAAATATGGATATCATAGTATAATCAGTAGCAACAAAATTTTCAAGAAACAGAATCAGTAGCTTGATTCAAAAATGATAGTCTCTTTCCATAATTTGGCTATTGTTGATAAGGCTTCTATAAACATCAGGCACAAATGTCCATTGACTGATGAATGGATAAAGAAGTTGTGGTATTTGTGTATATATATGTGTGTGTGTGTGTGTGTGTGTGTAATGGAATATTACTCAGCCATAAAAAAGAATGAAATCTTGCCATTTGCAATGATGTGCATGGAGCTAGAGAATATTATGCGAAGTGAAATAAGTGAGTCAGACAAAAACAAATACCATATGATTTCACTCATGCAGAATTTAAGAAACAAAACAGATGAACATATGGGAGGGGGAGAAAAGGGGAGAGAGGGAAAAAAAACATAGAGACTCTTAGGGATAGAGACCAAACTGAGGGGTGACGGAGGGAGATGAGTGGGAGATGGGCTAGATGGGTGATGGGAATTAAGGGCGGCATTTGTGATGAGCACTGGGTGTTATATGTAAGGGATGAATCAATGAATTGTACACCTGAAACTAATATTACACTGTATGTTAACTGGAATTTAAATGAAAACTTGAAACTGAAAACAAACAAAAGCAAAACAAAATGATAGTCTTAAAATTGTCTTGATTAATATTTCTCAAAGCAGTGATATGTTCTTTCCTAAGTTAGTTCCTAACTATATACACAGTAAATATGTATATTATATATTCATACAAATATATATATTTATAAACACATAGTTACATAAATATATAACATCTGCTACTTTCATGTCACTATATTTTTTTACTCCTTTGAAAAATAATTATAAATATGATTTTATAAATAGTTTTAATTTATAAAGTAAAAATAATTTTAAATCATGCCATTTTCTATATTTTCTCCTTTTTTATGTACTGTATTTTAAGATAAAATCTAATTTTCAGTAGATCTTGAAGACTTTATTCCTATTTTTATACTATATATTGATCATAGTTCTTAATATTTTTTTTGCTTCTTTCACTAATTGAATATTTTGATTGATACATGTCACTATTGCTTAGAAGTCACAAGTAGCTGTTTCTAAAACTAATCACGAAATCCAGAAGGGCAGGTTAGCTGATTGGGCTACCATTTAATTCTACCTAAGTAGGTTGCATAATACTTGTTGTGGTTTATTTTCATGGCCAGAGGCTAGACAAGATACAGATCAACTTTGCAGTAAAGCGGAAGGAAAGCATACAACTTTGAGAGATAGAGTCAAAAGTATAGGCTAGTTGTGAGTGGAGGAACAGGTATTTGTACAGCTGGATCTGAGATGAGGTAACAGGCCAGATGAAGATCAATGCTTTGACCCTACCACTTTCCTAGATATTCTAGTCGAGGACAAACTGACCACAGTCTTCTAGGGAAAGGAAAGACAGATAAAGGAAGTGACATGTGTTCTGTCTTCCTGACATATTTGTACCAAGAGAGAACCAAGGGAGGGGCAGTAGTATAAGAAAAATCATTGTCCAAGTGATCACAAATTCTCTGTAGATTGTCAAATGCAAAGAGTTATATCATATCCTCTATCTACATGTATAGAGATACAGATATATCCGTGATGAGCAGGCAGGCAATTTTTTTCCTGCTGATTATGTTATGGTATAATAAAAAATATAGGGTAAGAAGGTTGTTCATGCCAGGAGTACCAGCATCAAATTCCTTCACCCTTCATGGCAGCAGTTCTATACTGGGTGTCTTTAAGAAATTAATGATGTTAATTTTTTAATTGGATGTTGTTGGAATCCAAACAGCTCACTTTCCTGACTCCCTGCTGTTCTCTGAAAATGCTTTTGGCAAATGGAACTTGACATATCGTCCTCCTTCTTCATAGCACCAAGTAACCCGCTTTTTAACATTTAAAATGGCCCTCTTAAGTGAACAAAATTGACAACTTTACACCCCATAGAAGAGCAAGTAAACCTGCTGAAAATGATATGGATTCCTGCTTTGAACTGACTTAGGCCAGTGGTTATACAGATGTAAAGGAGGGAAGAAAATCTCTGATAAGATGACAAAGAATGAGAATATTCGAATGCAGTCACTGAAGTTGTAATAGGCTTTGAAATACTATATGCTTTTATCGTTCTGCTCCAAAAGTTACAATGCAACGGGTAATCCCAAGTGCACATACCTGGAATCCCCAAGTAGTAGCCAGTAGTGAAGTTTGCTTTAAATCCCCCTTTTGCCAACAGCTTGTCAGTGATGAAAAGCACAGTCATTCTACTGGTGGTTGAGAACACGTCCTTCACTGGGCCAGGCCCCGTGTACACAGCTGTCCCAAATGAAAACAAGATAATCACTGAAATGGTTCTTTGAATCTAAAGGAAAATATATACCTGTTCTTTCAGTTCCATCCTCTAAAGGGATGCAACATGCAGCATGGCTGCTCTGGAAGTGACCACACTTGCATAATTGTGTACTTCCTTTTAGATTTTGGACACTGCTTCTTCTAGGAAAGCCAACTTCTCTATTGATCTTTTCCAGTATGGTTTGAGGTTTCTGTGGCTCTGTAAGTTAATGATGAATTCCTCATAATGGCTTAGCACCACTACTCTTCAAAGCTCATGTTATTCCCAGAAAAAAAATGATTATATGACTGCTTTTAGATACCTTTATAAAACAATGGAGATTATAGCTCCCCTTAGTAAATTTTTGTCCAAATTTATTTGATATTTTTTGTGAGTTGAATCATTAACCTAAGCTGAAGCATTGGATTAATTAGAGATAGATAATATAAACCTAAGTGGTGGTTTTCAAAATGTTTTCCACTAAGTCCTGGGCTTTGGGGGTTTCATAAATAATGAAATATTCTCTACTACACAATAAAGGCTTAGGCTAATTAGAAAATATGTTCTTACACAAACACACACACACACATTTAGAGAGGGAGCGGGGGAGGGGTAGAGGGAGAGACTCTTAAGCAGGCTCCACGTCCAATGCAGAGCCCAGTGCAGGGCTCGATCTCACAACCTTGAGATCATGACCTGAGCTCAAATCAAGAGTTGGATGCTTAACTGACTGAGCCACCTAGGCACCCATCATATTATTAGATATTTTATATATTAGAATCCCTGAAAGTGATTATGTATAGAACTTCTTGCCTACAATTTCAAAACTATGATTCTGAGATCCTCTGGAATTCTTATTTACTTTTCAATGATTGATGTAAATATTAAGAGGTGAAATGATGAAAATGAATTCTTCTTAGATCATGAGAACACTGAAATTTTCATTAGGACAATATAAAGTAAAAATGGGAAAACAACTCAAAATGTGTTCATAACTATGTATATAAAAATCAAATTTGAATTTCCTCAGTTCTTATTAGCACTAGCCTCCCAGCCCCACTGAGATTTTCATTGTTGATGTCTTCTGTGGGTGGCTCTCAAAATCCTCTTCTAGGAAGCCTGAGCTTCGGAACTTTGCGGGATTTTGCTAAAGAAACTTGTGTAAGCAGTGATGGATTATATCACTGGGAACCCTCTCCCCCACCCTGTCCCTGTACTGCTATAGAAAGCTCCCTCTGGTCTTCCACCATTGGTTGCCACGTTCATGAGATTGCATCCTGATTGCATAGCTACCTGGCCAGATTTTGCAGGAAATGATTAATATGAGTCCAAAGCACAGTTTGATAAAACAGTTTTACTTGTGAAGTGTGTTGTTTCATGCACTTCAGTTGACCCTATAAGCATTTTCATAATTTAATGTATTATTTATCAAGAGACACTGTCTTAAAAACTGGTAGTAGTTAAATAGGATATTAGCTATTACATTAGATTGATAGATTTTTATTATGTTACCATATATTTTATGACCTACATACAAGAATTTCCTCTAGAATAGTACACTTTTCCCCCCATGTTTATTTTTAAAAAACTATTAATCAGTAAAAGATAGGGAAAAATCAACTTTTGTCAATATTTGAATCATTCTCAGATACTTATATAGAAGCAGCTGGTGCTAGAGACACAGACAATCAGAGTAATAATGAAATGTAAATAAAAAATCATAAAAAATTTTTGCATAAAAACACAATTTGTTCCTTTAGTTTGAAGTGAAACAAAACTGGATTTAATAGCTATTTTTGGAAATATGATGTACACATAATTGATATTAAATTGAATAATATATGTCTTTTAGCTCTTAGTCTCCAAGGTGTAATGCTTACTTACTGTAGTAAATTAATATAGCTGGTAGAAACTATTCACGTGGGGCGCCTGGGTGGCTCAGTTGGTTAAGCGCCTGCCTTTGGCTCAGGTCATGATCCTGGAGTCCCAGGATCGAGTCCCACATCGGGCTCCCTGCTCAGCAGGGAGTCTGCTTCTCCCTCTGACCCTCCCCCCCCATGCTCTCTCTCTCTATCTCATTCTCTCTCTCAAATAAATAAATAAAATCTTAAAAAAAAAGGAACTATTCACGCAAAAATATTAATTCTGGTTTGCCAAGAATGCTCAAGAAGGGGCGCCTGGGTGGCCCAGTCGTTAAGCGTCTGCCTTTGGCTCAGGTCATGATCCCAGGATCCTGGGATCGAGTCCCACATCGGGCTCCCTGCTTGGCGGGAAGCCTGCTTCTCCTTCCCCCACTCCCCCTGCTTGTGTTCCCTCTCTCGCTGTGTCTCTCTCTGTCAAATAAATAAATAAAATCTTTAAAAAAAAAAAAAAGAATGCTCAAGAAGAATATTACTCTGTTATTGCAAATACTCTCATTTTGGAAGCTCCACATAAAATTTGACATGTTATTCTGTTGTTGTAATTTCATTTTGCTAGTTGTAAAAGAGTGATTACAGTTATTGGGAAATGCTCTCTCCATCAATCCAATGTCTTGAGCCATACAACTTTCACAGTATTTAAATTGCAGACTTACCTAAGAGCAAAGAATCGTCTCCTCTACCATCTCTGATTTCCACTACATCTGCAATATTTTCTAAGTCGAATTCTTGGAAATGAAGTTGTATATTCTTTCCCTCTTGTGCATTTAAATTCCAAACACCTTAAAAGTAATACACGACAACGCAGTTTAGAACACGCTTCTTTTGATTTCCCCCAAAAGCTTCGCTCTCTTGAGAATTTCAAATTTCTCTGAATTTTCATATGAACTCTCACGTCCGTCCATGGCATCCTGGCTTTTCCCTTACTGTTGCAATAGCTTGGGCATTTGTAAAGCCTGACAACTTATCTACATCTTCATCTAGACTGTGTTTTGTTTGTTTCTTCTTTTCTCATTTCAGTGCCTAAAAAATAAAGGGCCCAATAAATATTTACTTAATAAATCAATAAATTTAATAAATTTCTTTAAATTGTTCTTTTAATATCCCACCGACTTCCAGAATGTTTAGATCATTACGTTGTACAAATGATATGTTTAAAAGATGTCTTCAATGTGAAATAGAGATGGTAATCTCTGGTTCCCTATACAAGTCAAATGAGATTCATGGCTGTTTATTTTTTTGGATCAGATAAGTCCCTGGAATTGTGGTTCTATTCTCCTATGAAAGTGTTACTTCCTTATCTCTGGGTCATTTGAAGAAAGAAAAGTTGACATTTTCTAACAACACATTTTTCACTGTCATTAGGGCATTTCTTTCACTGGTAGATTTCCCCATTTAGATTGGGTTGCTATCTTAGGTGCAGCCATGGGAGGAACAAGTCTGTTTCCCAGACCTACTGAAGTGGAATATTTGTAGGCTGGGCTGGGGAATTGGCATTTTTAACACAATTTCTAGGCTGTACTGTTCCTCCAGTTAGGAATATTGACCAAGAGATAGGCTCTGTGCAGTTTTATCAAACTATTCTCTCAGACTTAAGATTTTTTAGTAAATCCTCATTATTTCATCTTTTTAAAAAAGATCTATTTATTTGTTTTAGAGAGAGAAAGAGAGAGAGAGTGTGCAAGCAGGGGGAGGGGTAGAGAGAATATGAGAGAGAATCCTCAAGCAGACTCCCCACTGAGTGCGGAGCCTGACACGAGGCTCAACCTCATGACCCTGTGATCATGACCTGAGTCAAAATCAAGAGTCGGACACTTAACTGAGCCACACAGGCGCCCCTATTTCATCTTTTATACTGAGACTCTAACTACATTACTCTAGCTGCAGGATTTATTAACACTAATCTCTATTTACAAAGGGTGTGGATGTCACAATTAACCCTTTACTTTTTATACTTTCCGCTGACTTTATGGAATTGCAAACTTGTTATCTATAGTATAGACATTGTACGTACAATCAAGAAGAGTCATTAAGGGAGCAGTACCTGGAATAAGGTACTTTCACACTCTGGTTTTGTTCAATTTTTAAATTTGAGAATTATAATAATAGCACCTGCTTCAAAGAATTATTGTAAGAATTGAACTGAAATAATATAATAAGCACTAACACAGTGTCTAGCATGAAATAAATGCTAAATAAGTTAGTAATTATTACAGTTGCTGTTGTTATATTATGCAATCTCCTAGACAGTAGGTGTACTCAGTTTTGGCAGATTTATAATCCACTTTGCTGTGTCAAAGGGGGGAATCTAGCCTTGACATATACATCTGTTTTACATGGCCTGGGGAGAAAATGACTCACAGAAAGCCTGATTAGGGTAGCTGTTTGGAAAATTCATGGAAGTGAATGTTGTATTTGGCTCCCATAGTTCAAAAGGTCCTCCACAGTCCGCTGAAAAGGAGAAAAGGAAAACAATGAAAAATCATTAGAAACACAATGCTTATTTCAGAGAGATAATATGAGAGATAACATTATATGCCAGCAAATTCCCAATTATATTTCTTGGAATACTGGTTTTGACAGATAGAATTTATAGTTTGTGTAAAAGAAAACCTTGCAACTTAAGTAAGGGAAAACTGCCGGTTAACAGGTCTCTTTACTTCTTTTTTGAGAAGAACTTCTCAAAACCTTAAATACTGTTAAGTTCTTTGAATCTCCAAGAAGGTGTAATCGTATGCAGCATTTCCCAAAATTATTTGGGCAAGAATAAATTTGCTGAGCATCTTTTATACATAGGCTTTATGAAATAAGGTACCAAGTCCCTGCTACAGAAATAATGAATCTTGATAATGGAAAAAATCTTATATTTGACATTCTCTTATGAGAAGGGTGAGTAAATCACTCATTCTGCTTTCTTATGTTTTTCTCTTTTTGTTTTTCTACTCCCCCCCCCTTTTTTTTTCAGTAGAGAGGGAGCTCCATCATCTTGTATACTGAGATGTCTTACTGTTAAGAAAAGGAGACAAACTGAAACTCCTCTTGCTAAATAATTGCTCAAGACTGGTCTGTTATTTAACATTGTCCAGGAGTCAGGTTGGGAAAAAGTTTATTAGACAAAATTCTAGTTAAAACTAAGATGATTTAAGTTGGCAGATTAACTTCATGAAATCCTTTTATTTATTTATTTATTTATTTTTATTTTTTTTGACAGAGAGAGATAGTGAGAGCAGGAACACAAGCAGGGGGAGTGGGAGAGGGAGAAGCAGACTTCCTGCGGAGCAGGGAGCCCGATGCGGGGCTCGATCCCAGGACTCTGGGATCATGACCTGAGCCGAAGGCAGACGTTTAATGACTGAGCCACCCAGGCGCCCCAACTTCATGAAATCTTTAACCTATTGTATATTTATCTTCCTGCTTACTTGAAAAAATTCTAAAGTTATATAAAAACTCATCAACTACTTAAAGGATCCTAATTCTATTCTTATTTATATTGACATGTTATGTTTAAAATCAAAAGAATAAAAGTAACCTAATTGTAAGAACATAGGGAACTGAGATAAGTATATATTTTTCTATTTAAAGGCAGATAATGCTGAAATTGTTTACTCCAAGTAAGACAGAAATCAGATTATAAGAGAGAGAATTAAATGTCTCTACACCTACAACAATGCCTTCAGTCATACCCTCTTCTTGGGTCCCTCTTTACATGGCTTCTGCCTCACTTATGTAGATCTTTTCAATTCATGTGCTTTTTCCAAATTTGTCCGTAATAAGCATCTTAAATTTGGGCTTCATCATGTGTATAATTGGACAGAGAGAGGCATTTGTTGTGGTTCAACGGTAGGGCTGCCGTCCCGTCTCGTCCCGTAAGGTGGTAGAGCCTGGTCTCTCTCTCACGGTCTCCGGGGCAGACTGGTCCAGACCCAGATGAACTTAGCAAGAATAAAAAAACCTCTCGTCTCATCTGGGGAGAGGACATGGTGTATAAAAGGTAGATATTTTGGAGCTGGTGGATTAAAGTCGTCACTCTGAGTTCACTATTTGTCTTTGAGAGTTGGTTTTCTCATATAGGAAAGAGATATATGTTAGAGATTTTCAGGTTGTTATAAAAAAATTAGACATAATTATGAAAAGTGCCTACACATTCCCTGGCATATTCAGTACTGATTTTCAATACACACTTGTGGATTTGGTAATTACTTTTATTATTTCAATTTTAAACAGACAATATGAGCATTGGAGGCATTCAATTACTTGCTAATGCTGTGCACATCCATTTAGTGTCAAAGTCAAGACTTCAATTGAGTTCGTCTCAAGTTTTTCCCTCAATATGTCTTCCTATTAGGTTAATTAAACTCTGCATCATTTCCACCGTCTGGTGTAAGCCCTAGACAGGGTTTAGACTGTGTCTCAGTAAGTGCCACTTGATGGTATGTGACATACTCTTGTTAGGTATAGACAAAGAGAAGGAGAGCAGAAGGGAACAAAATGGAAAGTACTAACAAGTAAAGACAATGATGGATAGATTTAGAAGGCAGCAGGCCCTATACATAGGGTGCTAAAGAAGGTATTTTAACCAAAGAAACAGTGATAAGGGGGACGAAGGGCAGGTTCTCCACTGGAAAGGGTGAAGGTAAGGCCAGAGAACTGTATGATCTTATCTCTGAGGTCAATACTCTCCTTGATTACATGACTAATTGCCTGGGAAAGATTTCTGAAGAAGTATCTACTACAATCCCTCAACTCCCAACTCCCACTTACACACAATTCATTTAATTTTAGTAACTCTTAGTGTCATGAATTGCTCCCTTCAAATCTCTGGGAAATTAACCGGGAAGTATAAAAACTCTGCAGGGGCAAAACTAACATTGCACATTGCAGATTGGAGAAAACCAGTTCTTCTATTTCACTAGTTTAGATGTGGCCAGTGTGGCCAGTGGATTTGTTTTCGTTTTGTTGTTGATTTTTAAGCCATTATTCTTATTTTCTCTTCAAGGAATAGGAAAATCTCAAAACTGTCTTCTCCTAATAAATAGCTGACATTTTGGAGAATGTACTGAATTTTCACATAATTGAACACAACAGTACGTTATATTATATGTAGATGAGTAGGTAGGACTTTAATAAATACACACCTAGGACAAAAATGTTGTCAAATGTAATTGTTAAGCCTGTCAAGACAGTTCACTTAGCATTTCTCCACTAAATAGGAGTCTTAGAAAATTCATTCTTCTGAAATACTTAAGAATTACTTTTTTGAAATGAATCTCAGATATAATTTCATGTCAAATAACTGACCAGTAAGATATCTCTGATCCTTGGCCTGGTAAGATATATCAGTTACGCTCTGTATATAAACGGTGGTAATGAACTGGAAAAAGCACTTTCAGCCATTCTAAATATGAAGACACAAATTATTTTAATGGTGGTGTTGCTTTAGTAGAGATATAGCATATGCTTCTTAATAGAGGGGCCAAAGTACATAAAATGTACTTCTGAGTACCACAGTCATACTGTATCATTAGATAAACGCTCTCCACCCAGAGAATGAGAGTTAAATAGTCTGTCTGGTCCTGGGAACTCTATTCACTTAGAGTAGTGAAACTTTTTCATTTTTCTTTTTCTTGAAGCTGTTCTCTCAAAGATTTGTATTCTGATTAATTCCTTACTATGCCAGCAGGGATTTTCACTACATACAATATGTAAATAGCACGCAGTATTTTGCAAAGTGGTTGTCAAGGATAGATATTTTCTCTGAGGCATGTCATTTTTAATCCATGCTTAAGCCTCTGACGTTCATGAGATATGTGTCAATGTAAGGTGCAAAAGAGAAGAGCCCAGCTCCCACTTACAATAAGAGGGTTCAAATGAAAGGTATTTGTGGCAAAACAATAGATGTACCTTGAGAAATAATATCTTTCATTGATGCTTGAATATTGTTAAAATCAGCATTATTACAGATAACATTTTAAAAATTCAAGTTGTAGTATAAAATGGAATATCCCATGAAAATTTTGTGTTCAGTTTATCAAAATTTATGTTCCATTCACAGGTTCTAGTGACCAGCCATGATACTAATATTTACCTTAAATTTATGACAATGATGTTCAAATTTTCATTCCTTATACTCTACATTTTATTTGTAATGAATAGCAATCTAGCCAAAAAACAGGCTATTAGTTTTAAAGCAAAAAGATAAAAACAAAAAGGAATAGACAAAAACATGCTGACAAAAGAGCATATGAGTGCACTTAAAATGGAATTTTCTAGGGATTTAAATATCAAGTCACACTAATGATACATAAGGCAAGCAGCTCTGAAAGAATATAGCCATCATATAAGACAAGTAAATAGGTACTAATTCATTTCTAAAAGAAGAACTAAAGTTAGATTATTTAGCTCAAAATATAATGTCCTGTCTGTGAAATTTTCCAAATTAACATAGATTTTGTCTTTGGAAATGGAAAATGGCCTAAATAATGGCCAAATAGAGAAAAATTGTGGAAATAAAGAGTGACTTAAAATATCTAGAACTATAGTTTGTATTTTTTTTTCTTACATATTTTTAACAGCCACAGAAATAAGTTAGGGGCCTGAAGTGTGGATTCCTTTTTATATATACCTATTCTATTTAGTAGGTATCTTGTCATCAATCACCCAAATTGTGTTGCAAATTAACATAATATTTGTGTAAATGGAATGTTTACTTTTTAAAAGTGTTCTCCATACAATCCCCACATTTAAATTATTTGTGTTAATGCCATAAGGCAACAACTGTAGAGCTAATGCAGCAGTAAGTGATCGAAGTCACAGAATGGAAGAATCCCTATAGTTATGAAAACTGAAATTAACATTTCCCCAAACTAGGCACAATGTGAATCCCTAGGAACAAGGGAGGGATTTTGTTAGTCAGCTACTGGTCTGGGATTATTTTCTTATTTAAATGCTCTGTAAGAGCCAAAGAAAGGCTATTAGCCGGTCAGCCATGGTTTCCTTTTATTTCTGCTTAAACAAATCAGTGATCTGGAACCAGAAAAGCTCTGCTCAAATAAGAATTTCACTGAACCAATTGCAAATGGCATTAGAATGAAATTGTTCAGAACGCGTTTGATGGTAATTAACATTTTCTGCTGTGCTAAATATTGCCCTGAAGTGAGCCATTTGGAAACTGGAACAAATATGCTTTGGGCAAATTCTAAAGTTTATACTTTAAAATCAGATAGGTTATTCTACTGTTATAATTTCCCTATTGTTAAAATATGTAGAGATATCATGCTTCCTTGACATTGAAGTGTTATTTTTTTCCCCCTTTTTGACTAGAATAGCCATGAGGACTGTATAGGTTATATAGTTCAAATTTTAATATGGGAAATTATATTAAAGTTTTATTTGTATGTATGATATTATGTACAGAAGTTATTTCACATCTTCTATTTCAGATAATGGTGAGATTGTTATTTTAAAAATATCAAGCCTATGAAACTGTTACTTCTACTAGAAAATCTTGCTTCTTGACCACTTATTGATGAATAGAAGAACACACTGGCAGAAAGGATTATGAAAATTGTTTTACATGATTGAAATGTTAAAATAGCAAGATGTTTCTAGTATTTGGTATCCATAGGAATTATTTATCAAACCAGTAATGACTTTAGTAATTAGACTATTTCTTAATGTTTTTTTTGCATGAGAATGTTTTATACGATCGACAGGTACGGTATGGGGCACCCACACAAAATGAAGTGAAGCAATTATTTTTAAACAATGCCAGATGGCCCAAATTATTGCATTCATGTTGGGTTTTGCTCCATCCCATCCCTTCCTTCATTTCCAAAATTTAGTTCTGGTAACAAAATTTTGTTTGACAAAAATGTTTTTATCACCAAAAGAAAATTACAGCCAACATAAAAAGAGAGAGAGACTTAGTTCATATCTACTAATATTTTTTGATTATCTATTTCTGTGATGTTAGGAAGCAGCAGACACTGGTGAAGCAAAGGTGAATGAGAACCAGAGTTTGGTGTCATGACACTCACTTTTTGCCTCAATTTTGTGGCCAATATATGTGAGAAAGCATGCTACTTTTCTGCTTTTGTTTCAATTTTATGAGTGTCCTACTGTCTCTTAATGTTTCCTTAAAGCTTTCTCCAGTTCATACTTTCTTCTCAAAAGTCTATCACTTACTTTTCTCATTTACTACTTTTAGGGGCACATAATTATGTATTGCCTTAAGTATTTCTTTACATGGATTATATTTATTTATTTTTTCCATGCATTGGTTATTGCTACATATTATATTTCTTGTGCAGTGCTTTGTACGTAGTAGCTATTTATAAAATTTGAATGAATGTTTGAAATATTGAGGAATTTATGTATAACCCATACAAACATCTAACCATGTTAATACAAAAGATGTTACGTGGTGCTCGCTTTGGCAGCACATATACAAAAGACGTTACGTGTAAACTAGCCTTTTGGTAGAATGTAAGTGCACATTCAATATGTAAGTGCACTGGCATGGAACCAGTATGGCAATGTAATTACTATCCTCATCTTAATGGCAGCTCACTTGTTATCCATTCTCAAACACCAGTCATTTATCTTTAGAGCTTTTGAATTGTTAAAAACCCAAATCTGAAAAGTCTGCTTTCTTTTTTTTTTTAACTTAAAGATTGACAGCAGAAAAATTTATAGTTTTAGAAGTAAAGTCAAATTTAGGTATGTTCTCCACGTTGATTTGCTGATGTGATTATGGGAAGAGTTTTAAGTGCACTTGGAAGGAAATGAAAAATGGAAAAAGTGCTGTGTTTGGGGGCTCAGATCCATGGCAGAACAAAAACATCCATGAGGTAGGACATAAGCAAAGCTGTAGAACAAGATCAGTTTCCAACTGCCATAATCCAAAGATAAAAGGGATTTTTTTTACATCAAAACTACAGTGCAGTGAAGACATCCCAGTAGAGGCAAAATATATGTTTGATATAATTTATCATTATATGGTTTTTTTCCTGTCAAATCCCATAGTTGGAAAATGGTATGAAGTTATTGTCTTCTTTGACATTTTAAGATGGGTAGGAATGCCCCTTTTTCCTCTGAAATGTCAGTTTCCAATTTCAATTAAGAGCACAGGTAGATACAGACTCCATTTTGTTCTTTTGTGTTAAAAGACTCCAAAGGACATGGGAAATCCTGGACACTGCTCAGCTGCAACACGTTAGTGGCTCCATGAAGGGAGCACATTGCAGGGCCTTACAAAGGTACCATTTCTGGATAAAAAAAAAATTTTGTGATCTTGGTCTGTATAGTCAAAAATCCAGGCCCAGTAATTATTATTAAATTATTCTGAAAATAGGCTGGGTGCATCTCAAGTTTAACAAAACTCCTCTTTGATCTTAACATCATTCTTTAAGAAAACCATGAGAATCTTAAGGCTTCTTCCCAAATATCTGTCCGCCTGCCACACGGCCAATGCAGCATTAGTTTGTATTCTAGTGAAAACAAAATGGAAGTCAGCACCTTTGTTATTTAAAAAAATAAAAATATACTAAAATTATTATAAATATGATGCATAACAAAGTACTGAGTGATTTCCTTGTGAGTGTATGTATAACGTAATATTTTGCTAGCTTCCATTTTATTTATATTTTGGAGTCTTCAATTTTTAGTGAAAAAATAACATTAGGCTGAGATAATTTAAAAAGCCAAAAGAACATCTACTTGAAAATATTAATGCTTTAATTGGTAAAATACATGTTATAGTTACTTACTAGGAAGTTCTGGTGGAGGAGTTGGGACCAAAGTTGGTTCTGGATAAAGACTCACATTGCAAATCCCATACGTTAGGCTAATGTCGTCCAATGCTACATCACTCAGGATCTGGTTTTTAAAAGCATTAAAAGCAACCTGCAATTCAGAGAGAGATATGAAATCATTCTACTCTAATCTTCCCTGATTTGATCCTTCTTGTGGCCCAATATTTGCTGGGGCATCAGTATTACCAACTCCAAATATAAGAGGGCAAATTTCTATATAGTGAAATATTGATAGATCCTGCTTTTTATAATCCTTCTGCTGAGCCCACCTCCCTACTTATGTGTTCATACTAATCTAAATTTTCACTAGTGTCTTCCTTCTGAGTTAGGCAATATTGCCACAGTTTCTCTATGTCTCTGTCTCTGTCTCTCTCATGATTTGTCATACTCTATTGTACTCTGTCATGCATCCACATTTTCTGGCAAGGGACAGCAATCTTCTCACAGATTCCTTCCCTCAACAATTTTAGAAATCCAGGTAGCTGTCTGCCTTCTTATAACATAGGGGCCCTAAAGAGAAGTCACACCTACTAGATAATTTAAATGGGAAAAGAAAGGGACAAGAGAAAATATGAGTATAATATGATAATTCAAGGCCAGCTAGTACTGGTCATAGTTCACCCAGGAAGCTGGTGTGGGATACGGTGTGAGGGTAATACCTAGAGGGCACAGACCCAGACTTGGAAGAAAGTTTCAGTGGTCAGATGAAACCTATTAGGTTCTTAAGGACAGTGGGTATTTTAGCTGGACTTTCCTGGATCCTCTCTTGTGTAGGAAAGACATAAACAGAATACCCATGATACATTAATTGCTCTGCTAGGCACATTGTACACATTATCTCATTTAATTTTTTCAATTCTATTGTAGAGTCATCCATTCACTCATTTGTTCATTCTTTTCACCTTCTTCACGCTAGGCACAATTCCAAATAAGGGTTATTTTCTCCCTTTCATTTACATGCAAGCTGAATTTCAAAGAAACTGAAGTGACTTAAGATTTCATGACAAAGTGGCAAAGCCAAGGTGCAAATATTTGTAGAACTCCATGCTCTCATTCTGCCTGATAAGCTAACCTTGAAAAAGTGGATCCAGTTATATTGCTTAAAAAAAAAATGCTCAGTGAGTTGAGCCAGATTGGCCACTGCAATATAGTAGTCCCCCATTATCTGAGGTTTCACTTTCTGCGATTTCAGATCCTCACTGTCAGTTGGGTTCTGAATCAGACGATTCTTCTTCAGGTATTGTCAGAACGTCAGTAGTAGCCTAAGGCCATGTCACAGTGCCTATAACATTCACCTCACTTCACCTCATCACGTGGGAATTTTGTCATTTCACATCATCATAAGAAGGGTGAGTACAATACAATGAGTTATTTTGAGAGAGAGACCAGATTCACATAACTTCTGTTACAGTATATTATTATAATTGTTCTATTTTATTATTATTCTTGTCAATCTCTTACTGAGCCTAAGTAATAAATTAAATGTTACCATAGGTATGTATGTATGTATAGAAAAAAAAACCCATGGTATATATAGGGTTCAGTAGTATCTATGGTATCCATGGGGGTCTTGGAACATATACCCTATGGACAAGGGGGACTACTGTACTTATTTCTCTGCTCTGCCATTTCTTTGTTCCCCTGATATTCCATTTTCCTTTATCCTTCCCTGAATTATCAGAAAACAAAGTTGGAGAAGAAAACTTCACAGAAAAAAAAAAAAAGATAGACTCAGAAGAAAAAAAAGAAAGAAAAAGGGAAGGAAGGAAAGAAAGATGGAAAGAATGTAGATGAAGGTGCTTGTTTTCTGCCTCCTTCCACAAAGTCATGGGGAAAAACTAAAGCCTTCCCTATGACTATGTCTGTCCAAATGTATACCTTCTGAAGGTTACACTCTCTTGTCTGAAATGAACTGATTAAAACACTGTTAATTTGGTCGAACTATTAGCCTGTATTATCCTGTATTTTAATTGCAAACACCCTTAGGAAGAGAACACATTAAGCTGTTATCTGAAAAATTAATTCACCTTAATGTGAAATAAATGATCAGAGACATCCCAATGATACAGCTCATGGAATTTGTTTCTAAAGGAAATACATAGATTAAGTCAAAGTGGGGCAGGGAGGATGGATACCGATGGGTGTGGATGTTCTAATGGGAAAAGACAGTTCCTTAGAAAAGTGCAGGGCTGATGTAGGTGGTGTTTGTGAAAAGCTGGAAGTCCTAGGTGAGCAGGGGACATAGGAAGACATGATTGACATGTGCTAGAAAGTTGCTGAAGAAAGCTGTAATATCCCACAAAGTTTCTTTGGATCTTATGGATCATTATAAGTAGTACTTTCATGTAGTAAATTTTTCCTCAATAAGTGGTTTTATTTTTTTTTAAGGATTTTATTTATGTATTTGAGAGAAGAAGATAGCAAGAGAGAGCCCAAGAGGGGTGGAGGGGTACAGGGAGGGGGAGAAGCAGGCTCCCTGCTGAACAGGGAGCCTGATGTGGGCCTTGATCCCAGGACCCTGGGATCACAACCCCAGCTGAAGGCAGATGCTCAATGACTGAGGCACCCAGGTGCCCCTCAATAAGTGTATTGTTTTTTTAAATTTAATTTTATTATGTTATGTTAATCACCATACATTACATCATTAGTTTTTGATGTAGTGTTCCATGATTCATTTTTTTCATATAACACCCAGTGCTCCATGCAGAATGTGCCCTCTTTAATACCCATCACCAGGCTAACCCATCCTCCCATCCCCCTCCCCTCTAGAACCCTCAATTTGTTTCTCAGAGTCCA
>NC_138369.1:170714457-170781364 GCF_054177405.1 Leptonychotes weddellii
AAATAAGGGCACTCAGAGGTGTTTTTTTTTTGGTTGTTGTTGTTTGTTTTTTTTTGAGAGAGAGAGAGACAATGCAAGAGAGAGAGAGAGCACACATGGGGGTGGGGGTGAGAAGGGGCAAGGGGAGAGGGAGAATCTTAAGCAGAATCCACGCCCAGTGTGTTGCCCAAGATGGGGCTTGATCTCCTGACCCCGAGATCACAACCTGAGCCGAAATCAAAAGTTGGATGCTTAACCAACTGAGCCACCCAGGTCCCCCAGATTCAGAGATTTTTTTAAAAAGGGATTAAGAAAGTAAAGAAAATGACTTGGCTATATTCAGAAAATAATTTTTTTATCATATTATCTTAAACTATAATTGTATCACCATTTTTAGAACACAAACACAGGATTATAAGTTACAAGGTATTTTGCCAACCTTAAATTCCACTGTTTCATTTAATGTTACTTGTCCATAATTCCAATTTTCTCCATAATTTCCTTCCTTTTGGAAAACTGTCTTCTCCATATTTTGGTCACTGCTGATATTAATGCTTAATTTATAGACATTTTCACCATACATATAATACCTAGTTTGGAAACAAGCACAAATGATTGGATTTCTACAATATTAGAATAAATGCAATCTAGGGTTCTTCTAAATCCTTTACTTTCTCCGGAATATTTCCTTTTTCCTTGAGTGAGGGAGTTGCTAGTAAAGGGGTGGGGGAGTCTTCCAGCATTTTGTTACTTTATCAACTGGAAAAATAAGAGCAAATCCATTAAAACTTGGGATGTCTTCGTGAAATCGTGAGCCTGGCAATATGACAAAGGCAATGGAACTCATTAAATAAGGAGGTATTTAACATGTGTCTATGACATACCAGAAGCTGAGGCAGACTGGTTCTAAAGTGGGGTCTAAAGGGAGGCTTAAGAGTCCTACTCTTTCTCGCCTCCCTCCTGGTCCAGTCGGGGTGGAAATGTAAAATCCTGTAAAAACAACAAAAGAAGTATTTACTTCACTTAACCGTCAGCCATTTCATTAGGTGAGGTATAGCATGTTATAAGTAGAAAGGAACAACTTTAAGGTGAAAATATAAGGAGGAGAAAAGGAAGGTAGATGTGAACCCAGAAGGCACTGTCTCTGCCATAATAAATTATTATTTAGGAAAATCACTTCTCAACTCTGGACCTCCCAATTTATAAAACAAGAGCCTTGAACTGGAGCATTGCTAAGGGTATATCAAACTCTGACTTTTATGAGTCCACATGATTATTTTATCGTATTATTGTAGCCAGATACCACTTTAATTCCCATTTACTAGATGTTTTTATCAATTCACTTCTTCAGGGACAATGATCACACAAGAGTATTTAGATATGCTGGTGGGCTAACTCATGATATATGCAAGTATTTAAGCACAAATTTGAAGGTAATTTTAAGAGTTTCAAAGATCAGTTTTTTATTCCATTGACTATACTGCATTTCTCTATATAAGAAGTTACCTGATTTTATAATGGTTTCATCTTCCATATTCCTTTGAATGATAGCTAATCAGATCACAGAAGAACAGGAAGCATGCTAATCTACATGAAGCTTTCTATAATAGCTCAAGCCACTGCATAAAGTGCTTTCTGGTCCAGAATTCATTATTCCAACCAAGGATTTGAGTCATTTGAAGTGTGGGAAGAATTGCTAGAGTGAGATAATCTTGAACATTTTCTTAGAGAAATTTAATTTTTTAATTCTTAGCTTGCTGCTTATATATTATGTCAGAAAGCAGGAATCATGTAACAAAATATGTTATGAAGCAAAGGAAATATTGGTTAAATCTGATTTATAATTTCTAAATCTGATTTCTAATAAGTGTAGTTTTTTATGAAATGTTGAAATTTAGTGTTTATTTGAAATCAAGCATCTTCTCTCTTGTGCTAACAGAAATTTTTATAGGCAATGCTGTATAAAACTCAAACTTGGGGTGCCTGGGTGGCTCAGTCATTAAGCGTCTGCCTTCGGCTCAGGTCATGATCCCAGGGTCCTGGGATCGAGTCCTGCATCAGGCTCCCTGCTCAGTGGGGAGCCTGCTTTTCCCTCCCCCTCTGCCACTCCCCTCTGCTTGTGCTCTCTCTCGCTCTCTCTCTCATCAAATGGATAAATAAAATCTTAAAAAAAAAAAACAAACAAAAAACTAAAACTCATTCATTTACAACATGCAGAGTAAGGATAAGATATGAAGAAAAATACTAGTAAAACTGCTAATAGATATATCAGTTTATATTTAGATTGGTAAGGCAAAAAAAAAAACACCTCAGAATGAATATTTTATCAAGGTGAAATCATGGTCAAATATACTAATAAATATACATACACTAGATTTAAGTTATAAAATGTAAAATGGAAATGAATGCATGTTTAACATTTTATATTAACACATTACTTATACTTTATATAATGCTATGGCATTTCATGAGTACTTATTTTTAGCTCTATAGTTAGTGCTCAGTTACTCAACCTAACAAAAAATGTAGCATAGATACAGAGGGGATGATCCAGAATCTACCCTTTAAATGCTGAATTCCAAATCCCTTTTGAGTTGACATTAATTTTAGTTGATTAGAATGTAGTTGGGGAGGAAATAATTAAAATTCCATTGAATGCCATGAATAAATAATGAAATGGCTAACCTGTTCAGAAATATTTCTAGTTAGCAGCAATTATACAACATAAAAACTATTTATGTTTGCCCATGTTCAGTTAGTTATATTTAGAAATATTTTTAATCTAATGTTTACTCATTAAGCAGTAATATTATATATGGGATTTTATGATGCTATGAGTTTTGTATCATTGTTCAGATAAAATGTAATTATGTGGACCATAGTACTTTATGAATTTTCCATAAATAAATTTTTAAAAGCACAATATATTAAATATCACATAGCATTGCACATTTTGGAATAAAAAATAAAATACATTAATAGTAATATAATAAAATAAAAATTAATAAAATAATAAATAATATGTTAACAATTTCTGTGATATCAGTTAAATTCCTTACTTAACAAATTAGAAGATGGAGGAAATTCTTCATAAAATTATGAATTTTAAAAATAGAGTATTGCTTACATAAAAATTTACTTAGTCTACCTAATTGTCCTTAAATTTCATCTATACCGTTTGCCTGTGGGGGCCACTTGACCTCTATTTAATGTCTGTCAGATATAGCAGGAATCATTGTGTTTAAGGCAGCCCATTCCATTTCAACACAATTAGAAACTCTTTTTTTTTAAGAGTAAGTTATTGTGTGCTTATTTTTTTTCTAATTTTGCTCCTGGGCTCATTAAGGATAAATGAATTTATGTTAACTCTACAAATATTTAAAGGCTACTATTTTGCCTTTTCTAAGACTTCTCAAGATAATCCATCCTTTTTGCCTTCAATAATTTAATATGGCACAATTTCAATTGCTTCTCCATTTGATAAGCTCTCAATTAGCTGTACAACCAGTTGGTTCAGGACACGGCACGCGGCAGCATGCACGGGCATGTGTGCGTGCAGACACGACGTGCGTGATGCCGGTGTGTGGGGTTCCACTCAGAGTATGGAAACCAGAAGTTCACACAATATTTCTGTTGGAGTATCTTACCAGGTGGATATCCTAAAACTTGGGACTGTGATTTAAGTTATAGCATTGACACTCTTTATTTCCAAGTGTATGTCATTCATAGTTCTCCAACTCTCTATGAAAATTCTTCATCTCCAACATTCTTGCTCAGTAATGCCTCTTTCTGCACAATCTAACTGATCCCTTATTCAACACCTTTTACCATCTCCTTATTTCCTGCTAAACAAACATAAATTTACTCTGAAGTTTGAGGCTTCTGTACTATGTATGACTTCAATGTCATTTTCTAGCCATAGCTCTTATAATTCATCTATTTATATGCAACACTTCTATAATATTAGATTATTTTAATTTGCTCAACACCCAGAAATTTTATGACATTTGGGTCTTTTTTTTTCTTCCTGTTTTTATGTCACTCTACTTCTCTTTACAATTGTACATGTCAAAATCCTACTAATTTTTTGAAGTCATTAAATCAAATTGCCATCTCCTTTAGAAAGCTCCTCTTGGTGCTCCCAGTTATATGGGACCACTCCTTGTGAATTCTGGGTTGCATGTGTACTTCTCTGATGTTACTCAGTCTGTTCTATTACGTATTATATTCATGTTCACATGTGACTTGTAAAACAGACTTTGGGAAAAGAGTGACACTTAGTTCATTTTTGAATTCTCAATATGGATTAGCTGAATGTTGCTTAATTTATTCTTGTTACATCAATTTGACTTGCCTTTTTATTTTAAATTTATTAAAGTAATACACAAAAGGAATGGTTAAACGGGTATTTTTTATAACCACATGGGAATTTCTATGGTCAAATGATAATTTCTTTTAAAGTCCTACAAATTTCTTGAAATGTCTTTGAGAACTCTTGGAATTAACCTCAGAGTCAGCCTAAAACTCAGAAGATTGATTTTATTTTGTTAATTTAAGCATACAGTGAACCTCTTTCTTGAGCCTTAGGTTTTTCTTACAACTTCTTTCTATCCCTTTTTCTTTTTATTTCTCCATGAAACAAACCTAACCTTTCACATCCAACACTTCAGTTGAGGAGAAAAAGTGTTGGACATGTGCTGAAGTGATACAGAGACAGCAGCAACTGGGGAGGCAGTAAAACTTTGTGGAAAGTTGGAGATTCCTCTCACAAAGAAAATAGGTTGATATAAACCATTTTGTGGGTAGTCAGTGCCTACGTAAAATTAACTGAACCCAGCAGATAAATATTGCAAGTGTTAGATTACAGAATGTTTCAAATTCAAGTCCATCTATATTAGAAAGTAGTATCATTTCCTAAAATTCAACATCACAGGAAAGATAAGGGAATAAAGACAATATTACTTTGAAAACACAAAAATCATACTTATTTTAGAAAAAAATGATCTATGCTAAATGAAATGCAACTATCTAAAAGACTTAATATACTTTTGAAAATTGAGCAATGTAACTACTTTTCTCCCAGCCTACCACTTAAAAGAGCACCACAGCCAATTTGTGTCTGTTGAATGCTTTTGCATCATGAAAAGAAAATAGTTATAATACCTAACATTTATATAACACTTGTCGTGTGCCAGGCACTTCCTTTTTCTTTCTTTCTTTCTTTCTTTCTTTCTTTCTTTCTTTCTTTCTTTCTTTCTTTCTTTCTTTCTTTCTTTCTTTCTTTCTTTCGTAAGCATAGTAACCAATTTAATGTTCAAAACATGCCTCTAAAGTCAGGTCCTATTATCATCAACCCACTTCCCGGATGAGGGACCTAAGGTGGAGAGAGAGAAGAGATAACTTGCAGTGCTGGTTTAAATCTAGCTGACTTCAGAGTCTCATTTTAATGGTCTTTGCTACTACACTGTGCTAACCCCTAAGCCTTAGAAACACTTATGATTTCATTGAGAAAGGCCAACAAAGAAATATTTTCTTTGGGCTGTCTAGCCCTCTTGTGACCCTTCCATTTCTGAAGTTTTCACATGTTACTGACCTCATTTTCTCTGAATGTTCTGAACAAACGAGCCAGTTCTGAGCACCCCAAGATGCTGCCCTGTATCATTGCAATCATCTCCACCGACTCCCTTTGCTTCTAGAAGGTACAGAGAAACTCTGAGCCTTGACAGTGCAGATTTAGGAGCCCGTTGCTCTACCAGGAGAGAGTTCTTTAGAAGGAACCAAAAAGCTAGGGGGCTTAGATGTTCTTCCCTAAAGCAATGTTAATTCAAAGTTTATTCTGTTTCATTTAGACTTTTCTGTCATTTAAAGTGAAGGCAAAGAACAAAAACCCCTTTTAAAGTGAAGGCAAAGAACAAAAAACCCCTGCATGGATAAGAAGAACAGCAGGAGAGATTTAATTCTCTTCGATTTCAGAGGTAGGATGTTCTGACACATAAAAAAGCAGGTTGGAAGAAAAATGCCCCTGGGTGTGTGTGTGTGGTGGGGGGGGGAGGATGTCTGGTAGATTATGAAATCACTGGTATGAGAGTTGGAGAGAACCTATTAAATCCTATCATCCGTTCTCATTACACCACTGCCTCTGGTGGGCTCTGAACTGCTCTGACTTGTCTCATTTTAAATAACTCCAGCTACAGGACTTTCTCCTGAGACTCCATTTCCGACCCAACTATTTAAAACCTCCACCTGACATTCAACCTGTTTCACTTTGGTCATTTTCATCCTATTTCCCTAGTTATTTAATCTGCTGGCAAGCTGAAACCATTTTTTCTCCTGTAACGTACTTATATTCTTCAGATATCAGTGGAATTATTTTATCTCTTATTATGATGACATAAAAGTAGAAAAATGATCATTTGAACGTCAAAGATTTCAACTACATAAAAGGTATCTGTCATAGTCAATAGATATAAACGCTTTCTGTACTTTCCTCTAACTACTCTTGTCCAAGTGTGGTAAAGACTTTTTTTTTTTTATTACAATAAAGACAAAAATATGGTCAAATTATTTGACTGTTTTAGGCCAGGCTTCTTCAGAGAGCTGGGGTGATTATCACTTTGGGGTTAGTCTTTAGCTGTGCAGATTACTAATTTACCCATAGAGGATCAGACTCTGGGAAGTCACTTGTTCAAAGAAGATTAACTACGTATAATAGTATGCATGTCATTATTTTCAATACTGAACATGTATGGTGTAATGGGATTGGCCATTTACACAGAACACATTTTTGTTCATAGCTCTACACTGCTAGATAATTAAGCAGAATCCTGTTGTCTTTCCTTTCAGATTATTTCCAGAATCTGACCTCAGTGCATCTGCTCCCACTGATTTGAAAGTCCTGTGGCCTCTTCTCTGGGTGGGGTGATAACTCTCCACTGGTCTCCCTGACAACGTTCCTGCCTTTCCATAAACTATTCTAGCAGCCAGTGTGAATCCTATCACTTCTATGCTCAAGAACCTCCCATAGCTCTTCATTTCACCAAGGAAAAAGCCAAAGCCATAGAAGAGCCATTATTATCTGCACTCTACTGGCCCTGTTTATTCCATGTCAGCCATATTGGCCTCCTGGCTTTTCTTCAAACGGGTCAGGCATGCTCCCTTTAAAGTCTTTGTTCTGCATGTTCCCTCTGTGTAGAATAATCTATGTGGCTGATTCCTTCAATTCTGTAAAGTTTTGATTTAAATGTCACCTTTCAATGGGACCTCATCCGATCACCCTGTTTTAATCTGGAACAGCACCTCAGCACACTTGCCTTCACCATTGTCCTTACCAAGCTCTATATATTTTCTCAGAACACTCATTCACTTTTAGCATATCCACAAATTGTAATTACTTGTCATACACATTGCTTAGTTTCTAGTTTTAAGTTTCTTTTTTTCCCCCCTAGAATATATGTTCCATGATTGCAGAAAATCTGGTTTATTTTTGTTCAAAGATAATACTTTGAGTCCCTTGAATAGGTACTGGGGCTCAAAAAACAAACAAACTTCTTGAATAAAGGAGTAGAAGAATTAATCAACTGAGGCTTTTATTGATGACTGTGGAAATAGATTAAAAATAGATCACAAGTAGTCACTTTTTATTAAGCAATGTTTTGATCAAGTTGAAGTAGTGTGATGAACCAAATTTTATTATTCCAGGTAGACCACTGTCTAAAGGAACAGGATTAGTCAGATACATTTTTGCCCTGGAAAAGTGAATTCTTTGATGTCCTCTTACCAGATGTCATTCACAACTGACATTAAATCAGCTATTTACTTTTCACGTTATAAAAATGAGAGTATTGATCTCTGTAACAAAAGTGGCCATTGATAATAAATTACAATGCACATGTGCTCAGGTTATTTTTATGTTACAAACAATTTCATGCAGTCAATAATTCACTCAATCAGGAATTGCTTATTGAGTCAAAGTTGTAGATACTCATTCATTAAATTTAAAAATAATTTTACATGTTAATTAGATTCAGATACTGAAACTGCACTAGGAATTCAAAGATGAAGCTTCTTGTTTCTGAAAAGAAACAAATAACTAAGAAAATATAATACCATGTGGCAGGAAAAATAAAAGAAGTGTTTATAATGTTTAATGGAAAGGAAAATTTCAACTCAGAACTTCTAGACAGATTTTATGGAAGTGGTGATATGAGATCTGTGTGCTCAATGCCTAGAGCCATGTCTGGTTAAAGGAAGATTGCAATGCATTTTTTTGAATTGAACCATATTTTCACCAGTAACCTTTTGACAAGTCATATTGTAGGATGGATTTTGCCTAAGAAAATTATCTAAATGCAGAAATTTCTATTCTGTCCTTTTTGTCATTTTCCTTACTTTACAAGATCCACATTACTTCTAGATTTGGAAACTCCCTGTTCAGTGATTAATTTGGTATTATAAATACATGCTTCCAGGATTTTCATGGGTGGTCTTCCCACTATGATTTCCTTATCTCCTGATAATTCCCCATGATTTCTGTTCTTTTCCATCAACTATTATTGTTTCCAATGATATTTTCTTACCTGAAATCTAATTCTAATATTCACACAAAAAGTTATTTACAAATTACAATCCTTCCCTCAGGACCATGCCTTAGAATCAGCTCATCCACAGTCCTTTTGGTATGGACGGATGGCTGTGTCTCCACAATTTATATGTTGAAACTCTAATCCCATATGATGATGTTTGGAGGTAGGGCGTTTGGGAGATAATTAGTGACCTTATGAGAAGATATAAGAGAGAGTGCTGACTCTCTGTCTCTCTCCCTCTGTTGTGTGAGGATACAGTGAGAAGACATGGGTCCATGATGAGCTCTCACCAGAATCTGACCATGCTGGCACCCTGACCACAGACTTCCAGTCCCCAAAACTATGAGAAATAAATTATTGTTTAAACGAAGCAGCCTGTGGTATTCCGTCATAGTGGCTTAAACAGACTAAGTCAGCTCCTCAGAAGAAGAAAATCTATCTCTAGATCTTTATTCCAAGATAGCATGATCTTGTATATCGAGAATTCTAAGATAGTCTTTAAAAACTATTGGCGTTAATAAACAAGTTCAGCAAAGTTTCAGGGTTCAAGACCAATATACCAAAATCAATTGTATTTCTCTACACCAACAATAAATAATTGGAAAATGAAATTAAGGCAAAGTAGACCATAGTTCAGAAAAACTAATTGCCTCCTACAAGTCCAGTTAGTAAATAATAAGTGGCAAATCTAGGGTGACAACCCAAGTCTTCTCATCTGTAATGGCCCCTGTGAACTTTTTAATGTTTCATGAATATATAAGGTCAAAGAATATGTTTTTTTAAATACAAACTTTTACTTGCCTATTTGATTAGCATTTTCATTGAAAAGTACTTATTAGCCATGATTATTTTTAAAAAGAAAATCTGAAAAAACTGTTTTGAATTAAACAACAGACAACACATACCATTTTCCTTTTGATTTTTGAATTAAATATGAATTATACCTGAATCATTGCTGAAAGTATGGTCAAAATTTGGTCCGGTAAAAGGAGGAAAGGTGTTTCCCTGAATCCTTTCCCATTCATTATCATCATTTAGATCCTGGACCCAGAAACAAAAGCCATCTTCAAAATTACAGTTAATTTTCTCATAATCTGTGAATTAAAAAAAAGAAAACACTTCAAATTTATTCCACACTGTGACTAATTGTAATCAATTGCATGAAAATAATCTAGTCTTATACTGTCTTATACACTTATTTTTTTACTTTAATTTTATTTAAATTCAATTAATTAACATATAGTGTATTATTAGTTTCAGAGGTAGAATTTAGTGATTTATCAGTTGCATATAACACCCATTGCTCATTCCATTAAGTGTCTTCCTTAATGCCCATTCACCCAGTTACACCATCCCCCAACCCATCTCCCCTCCAGCAACCCTCAGTTTGTTTCCTACGGTTAAAAGTCTCTTCTGGTTTGAATCCCTCTCTGATTTCATCTTGTTTTATTTTTCTCTCCCTTCCCCTATGCTCCTCTATACACTTATAACTGTCAGGCACACAATCTTTTTTTATTCATCATAATTTTGTTTCATTCCATTTAGTTAAAAAAAAAACCCAGCTTTTTGTTGTCAACTGTCTTAAATTAACATTCTTCCTATATCCGAGTAGGGCTTTAGCAAAGACAAGCTTCTTATTCTTATTGTTCTTTAAGTTTTACATCTTACCTCTCTTTGTTTACCCACATAAACTTTGTCTCCTATTTTTCTCTCCTCTTTTTACTAAATTTAATACTTGGGTCAAAATTAGGTTGATATGGAATATTCTCAGAATTAGTTTTATGCATATACATATATATGAAACTTTGTAATTTTTGTCAAATTGGTTATTTGATTCTTTTGAAGAACATGAACTATTTTCTAATTTCCCAATTTCTCCAAGTATCAAGTAGAGAGAGCTATACATAAGAGATACTCATAAAGAACTTGCATAATGAGACAAATTATGACCTTGTTCTAAAATTTTAGGTTCTGCTACTTTTAAAGTTCCATTACAATATTGAAGCATCTGAAGATTCAAAGGCTAAAGAATAAACAATACTTACTATTAAGCTCTGTGCTGTTAAATGCAGTGTATGTTGCATTAAATCCAATATAATCATTTTCATCAGATTCTATTAGAAAGGTGGCAGTAACTTGGTTGGAAAAGATCCTAATTGTGCCAGGATTGGTTTCCCAGAGAGAAGCTACAAAAAAAAAAAAAAAAAAAAAAAAAGAATGACTATTATATGTATATATCTATCTGTTTATTCATCTATTGATTGATCCATCCTCTGTCCATCCATCAATTTGTTTTATCAACTGATCTATCAATCTATCTTATACCATTCAGTTAACTAAAAGCATTAGTTATGACTGATTTTTTTAATTGAAATGCCTCTCCTCCTAAGCATTAGAAAACCTCAAATTATTATGCATATTTGTGGTTTGAAAAAGCTCTATTTTTATTTTTAATTATTAGCCACACAACACTATATAGACATATAAAAAGAAAAGATGTATTCCTTTATTGAGGCAGTTCCTCTAAGAAACACACAAGTTAAGCAGTTATAAAACTAAAAATTTGGCTCTATCAGGTATTTCTCATGCCACACTAATAATGGTTAAAACTTGGGTTGCAATAATAGAAGCAAGAGTATTTCTTTGCCTGTCTACCCATATAACTGTAGGACTTCAAAAGAATACTAGGTGAGTGAAAGATTTTTTCCTACGGAATTTTATATTGATTTTATCATTTTTTCTGTCCTGACTCTAAGCCAAATTAGGGATATCTTCCCAGATTTTTTATTCTCAAGGGTTTAAATACACTCTCATAGATTTTGTTTATTTGGATATTTAATTTCTTTATTGATTTTTTATGATAGTTATTTGTGCTTTATTCATATCACTATGCCTGGTGATGCTAAGATTTACTTATGAATTACTGAAAATCTAAGCACATGAAAATAAGTGAGAATAGCATTTAGGCAAATCATGGTATTCAAGGAGTAAAAGAACATGAGGGTAACTTACACCTATCACTTTTGGTAGTTAGCCTCTGTGAATTTTGTTTTCATCATCTATAGAAGTAAAAATTATAAAACACTTACATAATATGGTTTTGGGGAGCTTTTATTGAGCTAACTTAAAGTGCTTAGAATACTATTTTGCACATTGCAAGTCATTAGTGTATGCTAAAATTTATTATTAATATCACATTAGCCCTTGGAGAAATTTATATGACTTGGCTTATTTGTTAATTAATGTAAATATTTATGTTGATTATAATTTTAAGGAACTGGATTTATCAACCACAGAAATAAGCAGATTATCAAATGGCTGGCCCATTTATTTTAGCCAAATGTGACTTACTTGAGTTCATCTGTTTTATGTATATTCACTATTATATTTGTACTAGGGGCTTTTCTAACACAATGAGTAATTGCATTGTGTTTGAAGTCAGAGAGTCTTTTTTTTTTTTAAGATTTTATTTATTTATTTGAGAGAGGGAACATGAGAGAGAGAGAGAGAGCATAAGCGGTGGGGGAGAGGGAGAGGGAGATGCAGACTCCCCACTGAGCAAAGAGACCGATGTGGGACTCGATCCCAGGACCCTGGGATCATGACCTGAGCCAAAGGCAGTCACTCAACCGACTGAGCCTCCCAGGTGCCCCGAAGTCAGAGAATCTTAAGTCTGATTTCTGCCTCCAACACTAACTAGCTTTATGGACTTGTAGTCATTTAACCTCTTAGGCCTCATTTCCTTCTCCTGTAATGCATACTTTGCAGGTTTATTGAAAATATAGAGTAAGAATATCCACACACAACACCCAGTATAGTGAATGTTACATTAATAGCACCCAATACAAAGTATACATCATATGCTTAACTATTTCTCAAACTGTTTAATCAAAAACACTTATTAGATAGGATTCACTTTTCATTATCACAAGTGCAATTTGAAAGCCAAAATAGTTGAAATAAATGCAGCTTGAAAAATAGATGTCACTTGTAACCTCATGTCAGCTCTACACTTGACTCTCCCTCCAAAGTGTGAGGAAAACTAGTTATTCCCAGGACTCCATTTTTATATCCTCTTCTTCATCCTTATTTTATTTCCTCTTGGAATTTCACTCTTAATTTGTTGGCTATCATGAATAGGTAGGTCTGTGTATTTTGAGACCAGACAGAATAAAGCGGAGTGAGCCCATGTATATTAATTCATTCCCCGCTTTCTTTTCAGCTTCTAAGGGTGTCCACATACATATGGACAGATGGTTATATAAGAGCAATACCACCTACAGCTACCATTTACTGATCTTACATCCTGGGCTAGTCATTGTTTCATCCACTTTACTCGAAATAGCCCTGCGAGAGACTGAGAAGTCAAGTGCATATTGAAAATAGGAAGATATTCTGTGAGTTGCAATGCTAGAGAGAATGAGAACAATGGTTTTCAGGATTTGTCTGAATTTTGCTTTATGGGGAGTAACAGTTAAAGAAAGCATAGTAACCAAAGACATAATTATATTTCTTTGGAAAATTCCACATGATTTTAAAAACCTAAAGTAGAGAAGGTTCATGTGAAATCATAACCATTTTATTACTAAGAAGATTGATCACATAGGGCACTAAATTGTTAATTTTTATAATGAGAACCAGTTTTGCTTTTTCCTGTCATTAACTTAAAGTTCAAGTCCACATTCAGCTTAAAATCAAAGTGAAAACACATTATTTCAGAGTTTACCACATATTTTCATTTTGATAATAGATTATTTATTTGTTTTAACTTACCTCTTAACATCTTGCTTGTACCCACACCTTCATAAATATTTAATACATCTGTATAATATGTATTAAAATAATCGAAGCTCAGTTTAATGGAGAGTCCTTGATTTACACTAAATTAAAGCAAAAAATAGATTACTACCCTCTTAATAGGTTGTTACAACTCTTTATGCATTCTAAAATTTGAATGTATTTTCTAATTATGATTTAAAAAAAGACATGACATAACGATTGACACTCAGTGAATTTTTGAGTATATGATACAGAACTGTTAACTATAAGCACAATGTTACACAGCAGATCTCTAGAACTTTTTCAACTTGCATGACTGAAACACTCTTCCCATGGAACAGTAACTCTCCATTTCACCCTCTCCTTGTCCCTGGAAACCACCATTCTACTCTCTGTCTCTATGAGTTTGAATACTTTAGATGCTTCATATAAACGGAATCCTGCGGTATCTGTCCTTCTGTGAAAAGCTTATTTCACTTAGCATGATGTCCTCAAACTTCACCCATGTTGTTGCATATGACAGGATTTCCTTCTTTTAATGGCTGAATAATATTCCATTGTATGTATGTACCACGTTTTCTTTATCCATTCATTGGTCAATGGACATTTAGGTTGTTTCCACCTCTTGGCTATTGTGAATAATGCTGTGATGGGAGTGAATATGGGAGTGTGAATATCTCATAGAGATTCTGATTTCAACTCTTTTGGATAAATACACAGAAATGGGGATTGCTGGATTATATAGTAGTTCCATTTAAAAATTTTGAGGAATCCCTATAGTCCATATTCCACTATTCCATAGTGACCACACCATTTTACATTCCATTAGTGGTGCACAGGGTTCCATTTTCTCCATTTCTCCACATCCTCACCAATATTGATCATTTTCTGTTTTTTCGTAATGGCCATTGCGACTTCAATTTGCCTGTTCTTGATGATTATTGATGCTGAGCAACTTTTCAAGTGCCTGTTCACCATTTGTATGCCTTGTTTGGAGAAATATCTACTTGAGATTTTTGCCCATTTTTTAACTGGGTTCTTTGTTCTTTTGCTATGCAGTTGTAAGAGTTGCTTATATATTTTGGATATTAACCCTTTATCAGGTATAGGGCTTGCAAATATTTTCTTCCATTTCATGGGTTGCCTTTCACTCTACTGATTGTTTCCTTTTCAGTATAGAAGGTTTTTTAAGGTGATGTAATGCCACTTGTCTATTTTTGCTTTAGCTGCCTGTGCTTTTAGTGTTGTTGAAGACCAATGTTATGAAGATTTCTCCCTATGTTTTTTTCTTTCTGTAGGTGCAGTATGATTGTGTGGTACCTGTTTGATGTGGGTGTGGTGGATTTGTGGTGTGTGTTAATTGTGTGTGTGTTGTTTATGTGTGGGGTGAATATGGTGTTTGTGTTATGTGAGTGTTGTGTGTGTGTGTGTGTGTGTGTGTGTATTGGAAGGGACTGTTTCCTAATTTCTTTTTTTGGATTGTTCATTGTTAGTGTATGGAAACACAACTGATTTTTTACAAGGATTTTTGTATTCTGTAACTTTGTTGAATTTTTTTATTAGTTGTGTGTTTGTGTGTGTGTATGTGTGTGTATTTTGATGATTTTCTACATATAAGATCTTGTCATCTATGGACATATGGTGGTAGCCATTTATACAGATCCTGCCTCTGTTAGGTCAGTTCAGGGATGGGCGAGTGAGCCTGCTGGTGAGACCTCTAGGGACTCCAGCATCAAAGCTTAAGGAGACAGAGGAAGAAGAAATGAAGCAAACTTCAGGGGTGATTTCTGTTTTTTAAATTGAAATTTTGGTGTCTTTAGGCAGGAATATAGTGAGTTTTTCTTCATGTGATATTTTTAAGCTATGAAACCAAAAGATACAAGAGAAGCTCCTTAGGAACTTTTGTTTTCAGGATTCTTTTACTTTTTTAAAATATGAAGTTGAAGGTAGAAGAGAGAAACCGGTGCATATTATTTTCTATTTCTTCTGATTCAGAAAAGCCAACTTACCTGCAATAAAAATGTGGTCTTTTATAAATGTTAAGACTAATTAGAAAATACAGTATCTGTTTTTTATAATATTAGACATGGTATTCTTATGATTTTTTGAAGGGAATGAATATTTTTCTAAATATAATTTATGCATTTTGCATTTTTATATCAATAGTAATCTCTTTTAGAGTCCACTTTTTTGATATATGAATATGGTGCTAAGCCCTTTACATTCACTACTACATTTAATGGTGAATTTGGCCACTGAATTTAGAGATCTTGAACTCTATGACTGTAGAAATTTTGGGTCAAAGAGATTTAGTGATTTGCCTGAGATCACACATTTTGAATCTGTAGAGAGCAGATTTGAACTCATACAGACTGTCTCCAGTGCTCAGGTTCTTAATATTTGACACTCTGCTAAATGTAGTTTTAATACAATTCCAAGGATGGGCTGGTCTAGCCCAAAATATAGTTTAATTGCATTTTAGGCATTTCTCTACTATTTAACGGTCTTCAAATCTTGTAGGAAACATCATTGTCTTTACCCCCACTTTGATCACCATTAGGAGAAACAAACTATCAAGGACAATGCATCATTATTGTAGTAATCAGTTTTGAGAAGAAAACATACTTAGGTTGTTTATATGATTAATTAAATCATAATTTCATCTTGAAGTACAATGTTTAGGGTAATATTTTGGATTCTTTGGGTTTTCAAAATCATTGTTGCACTAATGGATTTCTTCTTTTTATTTTTTTCTTTTTTTTAAGATTTTATTTATTTGAGTGTGCATGAGGGAGCAGGAGCACGGGTGGAGGCAGAGGGGGAGGGAGAAGAAGACTCGCCACTGAGCGGGGAGTCTGATGCGGGGCTCAATCCCAGGACCCCAGGATCATGACTTGAGCTGAAGGCAGACGCTTAACCAACTGAGCCACCCAGGTGCCCGTAATGGTGGATTTCTTAAAAATATTTTTAAAATTAAGTATTAGAGAAGGAAGTAAAAAGAATAAAACCATACAAACCCTTAATTAACATAGTGTGATTATTACATAAATGATATTACTATTATGGCAGTCTGTTTTGTTCTGCTTATAAACGTTCCTGTAAATTTGACCGAGCTTTTTTAAGCAGTGGATTTAACAATTAAATTGTTTTATTTGGTATTAATAAAATTCCAAAGATTGCCATGAAGAAGTAATTTAGGATTCATGATCTTTCCATTTTCAGAGGAAGTAATTTAAGATTTTTCTAAAGCTTTCTGCTGACATTTTAAGTAAGGAATAGAATATTTTTCATTTTGCTTATGAACAATGCTAAGAACCATTTATAAATGCTTCTTTTAAAATTTGATGTGATTATATTGGAAACAATATCCCCCAAACTGGTTAATTCTTCACTTGACAAGTGAGCTGCCATTTTTAATACAAAAATCTTGTCTTAGGCACACAAGTGACCTGTTGTCTAGAGCATGAAAACAACTTACACATGGTTGAGCTCCAAAACAGAAATTATTTAAAGAGAATGGGATGTTCTTCTTTCTCTGAATAATGCCAAGTAAATGTGTTTGTAACAATCTTCCCTTCATATCCCATCTCGTCTCCGGGATATTTCTATGCAAGTAAACAGCACTGTGCATCTTTATGGGATCATTTCTATCATATGGTTGGAAAGAACTTTCTTGGCACTGCCTTGTAACCTTCTTTAATCAGCTATTATGTTGATCCCCCTGGTTTTCTAGTGAGTCATCACAATGATTAGAACTATTATGCAGTAGGTTGGATTGGGAAACCATAATCCCATCCAGCTGTTAAGAGAAATGAACTAATTAGAATGTCATTTATCAAAGTGTAGTCCATAGAACACTTATTCTGCATGCTTTGTGGAGGAAAACGATCAGTGGCTTAAGATGATTTTTTTTTCTTTTTTTGAGATTTATATTGCTTGTTAACTTATTTGAAACTGTGAGAAGTCCTGGACTTAAAAAAAAAAAAAGTTGTAATGAGTTTATTTCAGTGTTACTTTTATTTATTTGGGTACGAATTATTTTCCTTTGAAATATTGGGAAGGAACATCAGGTACTACTCCTGTGTGAAAAATGCTTAGATAAACATTAAGGTGGATCAGCCTTCAGCTTGATTATTTGGATCATCACAATGATTGAATTAGTGGATTGAATTAAGAGCTGAATTGAATTAAGATTGAAATACATAGTAACTGATCCCAGTGTTATTCAAGATCTAGCAAACAGGATGTGTATATTGGGTGTCCCCTCTCTTAATCTGCCATGACTGAATCACATCAGAGGAGATTTTCCTACAGATGCTGACATTATGAGAAAGGAACTCTTCTGTGGCCAGGATGCAAGTGATGGGAATATTATATATTGCAATATACTGATATAAATGCTTGCTGTTCACCTTGGCAGCACTTAATCTGTGCCAATCATAGGGGGAAAAAAAGACCTGCTGCAGAGTTCAATGATGGACCTATTTATTAGACAGTATTATCCACAGCACAGAACACCTTTGTAAAGGTGAAGAATGAGAGAGAAGCTTCTTGGACAAGTTATCAGTTGGGAAGACTTTGCTTCATAGCTAGTGAAAATGATTGTTCAAAAATAAGACTACTGAAGGTGGTAGGACGTACTGTATCTGAGAAAGACTTAATGACTTAAAAACAGGGAATAGAAGATGATATATTACCGTATAATCCACTGGCAAACAACACTCGATTTAGAAGGCTTTGGGTAATGAGCAGCCTGAAAGGACCCGGAAGATCCAGTCAACAAAAACCTTCCATCACAAGCTGTAGCTGTGAAAAAAGATGGGAATTCATGTTAGACAAAAACCAATCCTGGAAAATTTTTCTCATATGAAATGGGATTCAAATTGGCTAATGAACACTTCACAGAACATTCATGACTGATTCTATATGAGGCCATTTTACAAAACTGAAATGATCAAATGCGAGTAGATCAGATCTCATGTTTAAAATCTAGTGTCTATTTTCAAATACGTGTACATAACCCACCATAGATTCCTTTAGAAAAGCATTCTATTTCTAAATACTCAAACCTAAGCTGCATTTTTAGTATTTTTTCATATTTTTAAGGAAATAAATATATTTGAATTATAAACTTCTAACTTAGACAAATAGCTACTAATTTTTTGGCCTTATTTTCCCCATTAAATTGGAGTCAGGGTAAATTTCAAATATGTGCCTTACATGCTATGTCCTTCTGAAGATGATCAGAATATGGCCAGGAAAATGATATGTGTGCTGCTGGTGGCCTGTGGTGAATTCTATTCACCCAATCTATTCCACCATCTTGTAAACTTCTTGCTTCTTTGGATGAATTTGCTAGCTCAGTATTTTCATTCAATATTCCTGAACATGTCTTCTACTTTTCATGATTCCTCATTTTCCTCTTTTAATTCTTGTAGCAAGTTTACTTCATATAGTTCTCTTTGATGTCATGTATAATCAGTTGTCTTTAACTTATATCTGAATAATTTCCAACTAGTTTAGAATCATACTGAGGGCATGAACCAGGAGCCATGCCTCACTCCTTTTTGTGTCCCCTTTACAGTTACTATGCATATTATGTGTCAAAAAAATAAAACCCATTTTATTTTCACAATCTTTAATTTTTCTTAGATTATTTTCTATATACTTAGTTACTTGATTCTGTTGACACCATATTCTAAAATAACTACTCCTAGACTGTGTCCTTTTCCTCCGGGCAGGTTGTTAATTCCTTATAGGCCAGAAGCATTGATGGAGGGTAGGGAGATTAAAGAAATTTGTTAAAATTAAATTGCTGCTCTTGGAATCTGAGAGCTAAAATAAGCTAATCCTAAATGGATGGATGGAAAATCCCATGTAACAGTATACAATATTTCTGTCAAGTTATAAAATACATGCTATTATATGACATCTAATGTTTTATAAGGACAAAAGAAAAAACTGAAAAAGTGAACAGCATATAGAAATTTTCATAAAACTCTCTTGTTTTTGGTTGGCTTTTTGCTAGTTTTGGTATTTTTTAAAAAGGATAAGAATTGACTTTGTGATTGTAAGACTGTAAGATTGTAAATTATAAGACTTAAAGTCTATTTAAAAATAATGGCCTAGGTATTCACTACGTTGGATTATGACTTGATGCCTGATTCCCAGCAGAAGACAAAAAACAAAACAACCAATAAACAACAACAAAAACTGAGAACAGAAAAGATAATCCAAGATAAAAGGACTAAGCACTGAAAAATCCATCACAGATTTGGGAGAGGAAGTGGAGAGTATCAGGGCTTGTTGAGAGAACTGAATCTCTTTATGTGTAATACTTCCCCAAACAGATGAGGACAGTTGAGGAGAATTTGTATGATTTGAAGATAAACAGTAAAATATGTGATTTTTTTTAATGCAGAATTAAGTAATATCCTAGTTGTAAAAGGAAATCTTTTTTTTTACCCTCAACTCTCTGCCCACCACAGACCATGCCCCAAGTAAATGGGACAATCAATCCCTTAGCTTCAATGACTGTAAAAGTAAAAATAGTGTCTGCTTATATTTTAGGTGGTATATGGAGCCTTTTAATCTGTTTGTGAAAAAAAAAAAAAAAACCACAGAAACAAAAAACATGGACTTCAAGATCACAGGCAGTGCAAGAAAGTCTCCTACTCTTGTAAATAGTTTGTATTTAATGAAGTAGAGCAATCAATCCTGCCAGTTATGTCTTAATATTAACTGCTAGCTTTGATGGTGTGTTTACTATGTGCCAGCTACTCTTCTGAAGTTATTATGGATGTATTAATATAATTGTCACAACAATCTTATAAAGTTATAGGTGGGGAAAGTGAGGCACAGAGGGGTTAAGTAACTAGCCAACGTTCTCCCAGCTTATTAGTGACAATTCAAACCAGACTGTCTTACTGCTGAGCATACAAGGCTATCCTGACCGATACCTCAATATATGGAGCTATCATGATGTTATCATCTATTCTATGAACTGAAAAGTGGGGGAGGGAGGAAGGCATGTGTGTGCAGAATTATAAATAAAAGAAGAAACAGGCAATTTTAAATAATTCCATCATTTTCATTGTTCTTAAAATTAGAATAGCTCACACTTGCAATAACATTCTACAACAAATAGGAGGAAGCAAAACTGATAGAGTAAAAAGGGCACAAAACAGGACTGGTTTAAGAATTTATAAAACCAATTTGTAAATCACGTAACATTTCAGTGATTCCTCCCTTCTTCACACCCATTCACTACATCTTTTGGGGGAAGTTTCAACAGGTCTGTGTTGTACAACAAGATTCATAGTTTTCCAAAAACCTGAGTTGTGTCCCTGGTGGCAGGATTGTTGTAGGTTTGTTATACCCTTTTTCAGACCCTTCAGGGCATGTCATTAGACTGCACTTTTAAAAATGGAGCCATGTGTACTGATCCTGGCCATTAAACTATTGTGGAAGTAATTGTGTTTATTTCCAGTGGTGATTTCTAAAAAGACCTTCTGTGACATTCTTCCCTTGTCTGTCAGTGGGTTGCAGCGCGTCCAGGGGAGGACTGGGGACAGAGGATTCAGAGGGGACAGTGAAGGAACTGGCATCCTGAATACCTAGACAGAATGCATCCCCTTGCCCTCTTCCTTGGACCATGACATGATCAACAAACTGTTATTGTCTTAAATTGCTAAGATTGTTTATCATAGTATTTAGCCGATCCTAAAAAATAGGATCAATTTTTCCAGTTGTTTATGAAGTTGCTGAGTTTTAGTGGGAATGGATAATCTGCACATCAAGTTCTGCTCTAAAGGGCCACTGGGGAATTCTTGCATGTGAGGATAAAAGTATTCTTAAGAAGAATATTCCTGAAGGCATTTAAAATAAAATTACAACAGTATTGAACTACTTATAATAGCAAAATTCAGAATGCCAAAATATTATTATTTCAAGATATAGGCTTGTTCTAGGGGCTTTCTCATACATTCTTTCATTTAATTTCAGGATATTTCTGGAGAACTGAATTTTATGCAAGACAATGAAGAGGGATAGCCTTTCAGAAGGACAGATCTAACCCAGCCATGGATAACTAGGATTACTGGGTGTTCAGGATTATAACTTTTTAGACTGCATAGTGCTTTACAGTGCAACATGAGAAAAAAAAATCCTGAAGGGGAGATAAACGAGCCTGTCAAATAATATCAGGTATTTACTGAGCTCTCTGAAATGTTGCCTGTAATGGGAGGGGATTCCTAAAAGTTACGCTTTTAGAACCTACTGAGAGCTCCCTCTGCTGGCTGAATATTTACTAGTTGTGTGTTTGTTCAGGTACTTAAAATCTCCAGGATATATAAAACAAGCATGATCTATGCCCATCCACCGAGGTCTATCGTGCACGTATATAGAGGCATGCAAACGATCTATGGAGACAGTTGACAACTTCCAAATAGGTCTGAACATCAGTCTAAAGGCTGTGAATCAGCAGCTTTCCTTCTCACAGGTCAGCTAAAAAGTGAACTTTCCTGCTGATGCCGTTCTAATCAGAAGAGAAAAACAATTTAAAGAAGCCTTGGTTCAGCTACAGTCAGCTATAAGTTGCGTAAAACCTAAATAACTAAAGACTAAAAAAGGGAGCTATGTGAGGAAGTCAACATTAGTGTGACTCTATTAATAACACTAGAATTAGAGCTCACAGCTGGAGAAGAGAGAGAGAGAAAGCGTGCTCATGCACAAGGGTAGATTTCATACAGAAAAAATAATCTTATATTAATTTTTTTGTGAATGTAGATTAATGGACACAAGCTTTCATGTAGAAATGACACTACTAAAAGTTCAAGTTGGTGCTACGGTGAAGTGCACCGGGCTTTTGGGCTCACCATCTCTAATGATGAATGATGAATAAAACAGCTTACAGGCCAGAATCCTAGCTGGATAAAGACAGATTAATTGATTGATTTGTCCACATTTATTCCACAAAAGCTTTACATTTATTTTCCAAGATAAATACAATGCTAATTTTAGAATACAAATAATGAAGAGAACCAAGAAAAATGAAAAATGAGGATCTAGAGACTTAAGAAAGTTAGTGACATGGATGGTTAGTTGAGACTAAGATTCAATGAACACAAACCTCCATGATATTAAAAACTAAAAATGCAGTTTGATTGTGTCTTTAAAGCAAATTTAAAGAATCAATTCAGTTCTAATACTGAGGCTCATGCCATCAATCCATACTGACTCAGAAAAAGAATTCATGGCCTTATAACTTATGTTAGGACAAACTGTCACACTTAACATGATACTTCTATGGTTATTTTTGGAAATGCACTGCTATTTGCTTTACCATGAACATTATTAACTCCATGACAGTAAAGACATTTTCTGATTATTCAACTCATCTTACATATTCCTCCCCACTTAAGTTTATCGATCATCGTTAAAAAGGCGTAGAGCTATGTGTCTAACTTTGGCATCCATTGTTCTTTTTGAAATATTAAGCAACATCACCCTTATTACCTCATGATGGCACACTTGTATCATATTCTCCCTGAAAAGGTTTTGGAAACTGCCTAAAAACCATAGCAAAAAAGAATGTTGCTTTCTTCTTCTTTGAGTAACTTAGTTATATAAAATAGATTAAAAAATATTCTGTAGCCTGCACTTTCTTCCAATATGCTCTGAGTGCACTTCAAAATATGTAGTTAAACTTTGAAGGTTTGAATTTTATCAAAGAACATTTGAATTGAGATTGCTTAGTAGAAGCCTCTTTCGTCAAGTTGTCTTTTTTTTACGTTGGTCCTGGAAAACAGGCCAACTGCCTGTCTTTTAAAGTAGGTACCAAGGGGTTAGGTAACTTTTCAAGCTTTGGTTGTTAGTGGAGCATTCATCTTCAATTAATATCAGGCAAGAAGAGCAAAGTGTAACAAATAATAGGAGAGCAAAGTGTAGCAAATTGTAACTATAACCTTTATACATTTCAGGAACTAATTGTGCTCATAGTCAATTTTGATCATGATCATAAACCACATCAAAAAATTATTCAATTCATGCTTTCTGCTTAATTCTTTAAGAACAAATTATAAGTTTAAAATTATTCAAATAGTTCTTCATCTTGCTTATCAATCTATATTTACAGTTATGTGATAATCTTTCATATATATGTTACCCAACTATAAAGTGAAGTAAGTCAAAGAGTAAATATGTTTAAATCACTTAGAGTCATGCTTGGCATAGAGCAAGTACTACTTAAGTGTGAAATAATAATAATAACAATAATTGATAAAAATAATAATGTTAACACTTAAACAGATGCCAAAATTTACAAATAAAGCATGGATATTTTATTCATGAGACAAGCTCTTATTCATAACTGGTTTCTATTACTCACAGAACTACAACTCCAGCACAAAATTTGTCTATTTGTTGTTTCTATGTCAAAAGGCAAACAAAAGCAACAATCAAAATTAAGTGGTGGCAATTACTGAGTGAGGGGTCATTGAAATGGCAAAAAAAAAAAAAGATTGATATTATGGTATAATGGTGAAAAACATGAAAGAGCTTTCAAATTCATAATAGTTTGGAGTAGTTTAATAAAGGATGAAAAACAATGACATTCTCTTCCCTCACTTATGACTGACATTAATCACAGCCTTCTTTTCATGGGCATCAAATAGAATTCCACTAAATTAATGTTTAATATTGCATAATATAGTTCAGGAAAATATTAATATAATTATTTATTAGGTTCTGTATTAAATTATACTCGTGGGTATTGGGATATCTCATTCTCCAGTAGTTTCTGGTATCTCAGAAGGGTGTGTTTGTAGACAGTGAGGGAGGATGAAAAGGCAGTGGCGAGAGAAAATGTGGGGGGCATTACTTACCACAAGTGTTATTGTCTTCATCAGAACCATCTGGACAGTTTAATTCTCCATCACAAAATAAATCAATTGCTACACACTTCAGAGCATCAGCACAAGAACTTGAACCAGGTGGGCATTCTATTGAGACATTTCCTTTAGAAAAAAAAATTGATTTTATAAGTTTCTTACAGTGTAAATTTAATTTCCAACCATATGTACAATGTTTGGATATTTATTATGTATTTTTTGTCGTTTAGGTCTTTACTCACAAGCATGTATTTCAATTTCCAATGTAAATGTTTATTTCATTTAATTAGTCATTTGTAAAAGTTTAGAATTTTAAATTTTGAAAAGAAGATATATATTTCTTCATCGATGTTAAATATGAATGTTTACTTTGTTGATTTTAACCTTGATAAATCAATACTACAGTTTAGACATTTAGCTCCTAATGTTTACACCTCCTAGAACTGTTTATATGTGTTTTGGGGGAAATATATTGGAATGTTTTTCGCATCATCTGCAGTATCTAGTAACCACTTCATTTACTTATAAACTTATTATTTGAAAATATGGGGGCTGAAGTCAAGGTTTGCATTCTGCAGAGCAAATTTGTCAGCAAAAGCCATTTTATAACAGAATAAAAACTTAAAATTCCCAGTGCCTGGCTACATTGAGAGTGGAGAAACCCAGTTGCTATTTCCATTCAATATTTCTTTGCTTCTTAGGTCAGAGATTCTTAGTAGGAAAGATGCAGACATTCCCCTGGAGAATTCTATGCCATACTCTGACCAGAATCTGATCAACTTGCTCTTCTCAGCCTGTCTTGTCCTTCACCTGATCTTCTTCTACATGCCTACATTATAGAGATGCACCAAGAAACACATTTTACTTCTAGAAATTAACTTGGAAAATTTAAGTGTGAGTCTTAAAAATGGCATATTCTGCACTGCACTGCCATCTGCTGGGTTTTAAAAATACATTTGATTTTGAAATTTCTCCTTATGCTCCATGAAATTAATTGGGAAAATAAAAGTGCTTGTGTCAGTTAATCTACTAAGGTAATACCTAATTAGGAACGTTTATGGACAGGGTTGCTGGGCATATAGTCAACGAAATTAGATTTTTATAACTGGCTCTCATTAAAATGGATATAAACCATTGGGAAATTCATGGATCACCTAATGTCTAAAATAGGACATGATAAAGATCCGAGTCATTCTTAAAGAACAGACCACTCCCATTTAAGATAATAAAAAAAGAGTGATAAAACTGGTATTCAATAAACCCAAAAGCATATTACAGCTGTTGATATATATGAGATACTTATCAAGAGTCCTTAATCATTGAATCCCTAATCCATTAAAGGCATAGTGTTGAAAGTATTCCATAAATGGTTGCTAAATAAATAACAAAAAGCATTATTCTAGAAAATCTATATCTAATTTAACAGCAGTTAATAGAATTCTAAGTACTCAGCATTTAAAAGAAGAGATCTGGGGATATAGCTAGGAAGATGTATAATTTTGTCTGTCCTAACGCTTCTCATGGGAGCTGCGCTTCATGATGCTTCATCTGTTGTTGCCTACTGAACTCTACTGATTGAACCTCAAAAACCACACTGGCAAGTGGTACCCATTGGGATCTTTTGATTTCATTAATAATCATTCATTCACTCCACAAGTAGTTATTGTCTATTTATTTGTGTCAAACATTTTTAAGGAATGGAGATAAAAGGATGAGTAAGACAGAGCCTCTATTCTCATGAAGCTTGGAGTTTAGTGAAAGACTGGTTCATTAACTATTTTTTTTTAAAGAAGTATAAAAAAGTGCTATGGGAACACCAAGAATTAGGCAATGAATCTTCTTTTGAGGCAGAAATTGAAAACATCTTCATACAAACTAGGTTTTGAAGGATGCTTAGAAATGTACTAGGAAGAGACATGTATGCAAGACCACATCCACATACAGAAAACAGATGAGTGTAACTAATCTGGATGGTAGGGATGTTTGTGAAGGCCATGGCAGGAAGGGAGTTTGGTGTCAAGTGTAGGAGACTTTTTTTTTTTAATTTTTGTAAAACATGAGAAATATTTTTTCTGTAGGCGATGGCATTGAAAGTTTTTATCTATATGTGTGGTATGATCAGTCCATGTTTTGTTAAGGCAACTCTGGGACCAAGTGGAGAATCATGTAGAATAAGGAGACAAGCTAAGAAGCTGTTTTTATGGTCAGGGTGGAAGTGGATAAGGATTGGAACTCTGACTAGCTCTTATTGGTGGATAAGAGTTGGAACTTCGCACTAGTAGAGGAGGTGGGGCATGGACTCAATGGCTATTTTACAAGTAGAATAGATGAGTTTTAGTGACTAGATGTGCCCCTGACCAAAGGGGGTGGAAAGGGGGAGGCTAAGAATGATACCTACACTTCTGGAGTGGCCAGTTGTATTATTCATGGTATTTAATTATGATGGTAATGTAAGAGGCACCCCTGGTGGGATTAGAAAATGACTCTAATTTAAAGTATTTTGATTTAAAGGTGGAAATATGAGGTACTCAAGTTTGGGTTGTACTCTATTTTTCCAGACTCTGTTTCCTGAACAGTTTTCAGCTGCCTTAGTCCATGAAGAAAGAGAAGTTCTTCATACTGAAACCAATATGGAAAATATAATTGTTACATTAGCACAGTACATCTGGGGATTTTATCAGATTGCATTTTTACCTTGTCTTCTGTCTTGCTTTCATCTCCTTACATACACATATATGATGATAATTTCCAACAAAACCGTTCATTGAAACATTACCTGTTACAGAAATTAGCCAGATGCAGATTTTTAAAAGTGACCTTCCACTCTTAAAACTAAAGTTCTTCAACTTGTGTATTATTTTCTGTGTCATTTCATTCCTTAATTCTTGCTCTGGTATTTCTCCTTCTCTAAGAAGTCTATACTGTACTTCCCAATAGGGAATTTCTAGGAAAGGAGTTAAGTAATTGTATTTAAAAAAAATGTGCACAGAAAGCGTAATAATTGGTTTTGTTTATCAGAAGCTGAACAAGTTGCCTGAATATTAATTATATTATCTTGAGTGGGAAAAAAGGTATGCATGTATTTTTATATCTGCGTGGTAGTTTATCTTTTTTTTTTTTTTAAAGATTTTATTTATTTGTTTGACAGAGAGAGACAAGGGAGAGAGGGAACACAGCAGGGGGAGTGGGAGAGGGAGAAGCAGGCTTCCCGCTGAGCAGGGAGCCCGATGTGGGACTCGATCCCAGGACCCTGGGATCATGACCTGAGCTGAAGGCAGATGCTTAACGACTGAGCCACCCAGGCGCCCCTGTGTGGTAGTTTATCTTCAGGATATAAATTCTTTGGCATTTTGTGAAAACCTACCAGGAAGTTACTATTATTTGGGATTCTGCAAATGGAAGGTTTTAATCATCCATTTATATTTGTACCATAAAGGATTCAGTATAAACTCAATGTGATTGCTCCAGAATGATCCAAAGTCACAGTTTTCGGTGATTTGTGGTGAGGAAGCTCCTATGCTTACTTTGTGCAGGCCCTGTGCTAGGCATTGGAGAGGATAAAAAGACAGAAATCCATTTTTTTTTCCTTTCCAAACAAGTCACAAAGAGCATTACCTACAAGATAATAATTTGCAAATCATGTTTTGGAAATCTTACATTTTTATTTTTCCTCTTATTCAAATGGAAATAAGGATGCTTCGTGGACAAAGCTGTTTGAGACACATTAAGCCCCAAATCCTTATAGCATATTAGCAGTGAAAGTGGGGTCTCGATCCACTTATGCCTGCCTTTAGAGACTAAGTTTATGTCTCTACTCTGTATTGGAAAAATAAGTATCGCCTTACAGAAATTCTTACCAACTTTGATATAGCTAATTTCATCTTTTTTTAGTTGGCTGGTCAATCCAAATGAAATTACAGTGGAAAGATATTTGAACAGTTCTTTCATGTGCATAGGGATGTTTTAAAGTAGAGGAGTGTGCTTAGCAATATACATGCTTTTCTCTCAAATGCAGAAAAAGAAAAATAAAGTTACAGTATATGTGGTGTTGGATAAAGTCCCTGTGTCTTAGTCCTTGGGCAATTCAACTGAAGAGTATAATTCTACCGTAGCTTCTCTTGACCCAATTTCATGTTCTTTACTAAATCAGCCGATTCTTTTTCTTCAATCCCCAAGCCTCTGCATATAGTATTGGAACAAGATTGCATTTTGTATGAAATTGAGAAAGCCCACAATAGTGAAACTTTTGTTTTTCTGCAATCACTGCCGACATAGGAAGCCACAAAAGACTGGAACAAGCTATATTCTAGAAATCCTTCAAGCATTTGAACAATTGCCCAAAACAGCCCCTCTTGGCACTCTGTAGCAGCCAAGAAATCAATCAGTGTAATTCAACCCCGGTCTCCCTCCTCGAGTGTTCCAAATGGGTTAATAAAACTTTACAGTAATTGGCAACAAAGGCAGTTGAACAATAGAACCTAATCCTCATGGTCTTTATACCCGCTATCATAGAAAAATTCTCTTTGGCAGAATTTATAATAGTACTAATGCCTGGTATATGATGCATGCATTTGTTGATTTTTCTCAAACTCTGTCTTCCAGGCATATAAAGATGAGAATAAACTTAACATCCCTGAGAGGCATATTCATAATAAATTACTGCTTGGAAACCGCGGTTTTCACGTTTAATTGCCTTGTTCCCCTCTATAAATCTATAGTAACTCGCTGTAGGAAAGGGAAAAATGGGAAGGATGCCTGGGACTCTTGGATCCAGTAAAAGAGGAAATATGAGATGTTTCCACTTCCTTACCTTATTATAATTCTTTGAGGATTGATTAAGGTAACTCAAGGCAGTCTCCAATAAAAAGAAAGCTTCAAAAATGGAGTGTTTTTGGTCAAACAAATGATCAGATTTAAATGAGCATCACCAAGTACAATTATCTTGTTTTAACCTTGGTTCCATTTTTGAAATATTTCTAAAAAAGGCATCCAACTGCCTTTTTTTTTTCTAAGTCAGAAGGGAGAAGGAAGAAGGAATCTAACTTTGTGCTAGTGATGAATTGAGAGAGTACAGTGGTCTCTCTATTATCTCTCTTTTAATTCTCACGATCGCTCTCTAAGATATGTAATTTAATCCAAAGTTAAAAAAGACGAGGTAGCTTGCCAACACCACATATAGAGTAATTGGTGGAATTAGTTAATGATGGATTTGCCAACGCTTTTTCTTTTTTTTTTTTTTTTTATTCATGAGAGACAGAGCGAGAGAGAAAGGCAGAGGGAGAAGCAGGCTCCCAAGGAGCAGGGAGCCCGATGCGGGACTCCATCCCAGGACCCTGAGATCATGACCTGAGCCGAAGGCAGACGCTCAACCATCTGAGCCACCCAGGAGCCCTTGCCAATGCTTTTTCAATGATAGAGAATTGTATGTTGTTTTTTGGTCTTCAACTGACATATCAAATGCCTAAAGTGTGAAAGATAGGGCTAACTGTGTACTGATCCCATTCCTGTAGCTGACATGTAGGAAAGGAGATTTTTGTTTCATTTCCCATGAGAGCAAAGTATGGGTGAACTACCACTCTCATGCTCTTTGCCCCCCATTCACCATCTCCTCTGGCCAGAGGAAACTGGCATAAAGTTCAGCCACTTCTTACATTTTTAACAAGTTTGTCCTCAGGATAGTAAGGGAGAAACACTGACTTTTTAAGTCTAAGACTTTCTCGCTTTCACACTGATTTTTTTTTCCCCTCTAAATCATTCCACATATTTTTCTTAGGACATTTTATACACTTGAGATGTCTTCAGTACTGTGGTTTGTATGAATCACTCGATGAATCAATAGACACATAGAAAACAGGCACTAATTTGGATATTTGTTGCTGACTTTCAAAGTTTGAGAATGATATTTCTCAAAATATGTTAAAATTACTTTTTCGGCTTATTTTTAGACTGGAGGAACTAGCCATTATCAATCCGAAAAGCACTTTTTTTGAAAGTGTGTTCAAAGGTGGTTTTAAATGCTGTAATTTTTCCACATTGGAGAGGAGACTGTGTGATCAAGAACAGTTTTATTTTTCAGTATGCTGGATTGCTGTATGGGTTAACACCTGAACACAACTCCAGGTAGGCTTTATTGGTTCATAAAGGATTTTGATTAATGATTTACTTATCCCTTTGGTTTCAAACATCACGCCAACCATTTTATTCAAGAATTATTAAGTCTTACAGAGAAAGGCATTTATAGTTTTACAAATGTTCTTTCCTTGTATGTATATTACATTTGATATGGATTCTAATAACATAAAAATGGCAGCATTAATTTAGGAGCTGAAGATCTATACAATATTACCTTTATGGAGTTTATCTGAAGAGATGAGGGACACACCCAGGCCATTCAACATGAAGATTAAGTTAGGACCAGAAAAGGCAATTTAGTTGACAAGCAGATAGACAAAAGCACAGTAGACAATTAGTAGGAATCCAGAGAAATTGACACATCAAAGTTATGTTTTGGGACTTAGCACAGAGTAGCCACTTAATGAAAACTTGTTGAATGAATGAATTCAAGCCTATTTCGGTGCTGGTTTGCCTACTTATATCGTGAGAGAGCAAGCATTTCTACCTTGTATGCCAACCGAATAATCAAAGAAAAAAAACCCTTCACATCTGATGAAACCTTCATCCCTTCTGGCAAACATTTTGATCCTATTGGTGGCACTCTTAGCAAAAGATAATAACCAGGGTTCTAACAGAGAAATGGAGTGAGGTCAGCTAATCCAGGCATTAGCCTTAAATACATTGCTCACTTTTGGTGAAATCTTAGGCTTAAGCTGCAAACTTTTATGCTCCAATTTTCTTATCCTAAAAATAGGAGTAATCTTAACTGCTGTGTTAGCAGAGAATTTTTAAGAGCCTAAAATAAAACATAAGTGAAAACTTTTAAAAAGGTATAAATAAAATTATTAATACTGACCCGGAGTTGACAGAGGACCGCTGGTTGTTAGCTTGCCTGTAAAAATAAATGGCATTAAGATAATTTCTACCTTTTTAAACTGATTATCAGAACTTTATTGTATATTTTCTCTGTTTAATATTTAACTGAGAGTCTTTAAAGTTACTGTAAATTATGATTATCTATTAGCTTAAGGATATGTCATTTTTATCTGGATCTAAAAGAAATCTTTTATGTTTTCACTGATTTTTAGAATTGTAGAGCAGAGGTTTTTAGATTTTAAGTCATCTTTTGTTTTTTAAACAGAGAAGATGATGTTATTCAATGATCAACAACTAAACATGAGGATTCATTAATTTCTTAATGGTTGTGGACTTAAATGTTCTAGGTTAATCTGATGTTATTTGAAACAGAAGCTTGGGATATGCTTAGACCATGGGCTTTGGAGTCCAAAGGAATTCCTTTTAATTCCTAAGTTTGACACTTAATAGCTGTGTGACGCTGGGCACACTGCTTACTACTTATTTCTTTTTAAGTGGAAAAAATATTACATCTCTACAGGATCATTCTGAAAATTAAATGAGGCAATGCTGGTAAAATGTAGTACCTGGCCCAAGTAGATACTTTAAAAAAATGTAGATCTTTCCAATATTATAAAAATGCTCGTGATAATAGATAGTACCAAAAGTAATATCTTTATACTTTTAAAAATTATTTATGTATACATTTGATATTTGGAATGGCTTTGAAATATTTAGAAAAATTTTATCATTTGCCATTTATGGAAAGCAGATTTTCAGAGGAGTAAAGAGATGTGCCCAGTGTTTCTGGAAGTTGGCAGAGCCAGGATTGCTGTTTAGGGCTCCTGACTTCAATTTAAATTATTTTTCTACAACATAATAATTTTACACTTTGAGATAGGTTAATTTTAGAATTTTTGATAATTTCTCAAAACAAACTCTTTTGATAGTGGTGTGATCTTGGTGAGACAAAGTGAAGTTCTAAATTTTATAGCCTGGTGATGGGTATTAAAGAGGGCACGTACTGCATGGAGCACTGGGTGTTATACACAAACAATGAATCATGGAACACTACATCAAAAACTAATGATGTAATGTAGGGTGATCAACATAACATAATAAAAAAACAAAAAAAATAAATTTTATGAGCAGTAATAACCAATTGTAGTTAGAAAGATGGGATAACGAAATGCTGGAATAAAGCAAAGTTCACATTAAGTTTTGGATTCTCCTTTCTCAAGAAGGCAATATGTTCTACAAGTCATCATTTGATTATCCTTTAAATTTTTTTTTTTATTCCTAGTGACCTTACAAATGTTATGGATTCATCTCGAAGGCTTAAGGATTAGAGCCACATTTTAGGATGTTACACACCCACACATATACTCACACACACCATTCATGTATACGAATGTATATAGAGTTTAAAATATGAAAGGAACGTTGAAATTGGAAATGTATGTCCTTGGCATGTATAACTTAGGCATTATAAAATCTGCAAGATTATGAACTACATTGCTCTTAACCAAATGTAAACTTCTTACATGTTAATATGAAGAATAAATGTCTCAGGGCTATGAAAAAAAATCCTTTTCTAATGTCATGGAGTTTGATGCTCACTGAGTTATATTTTTAAAAATGCCGTAAGTACTGACCTGAAGTTGTTGCAGGACTTACAGTAGAGAAATTCTCCAAAGGTGCTGGAATAAAGTAAAGTTGATTTGAAGTTTGGCATTATAATATAAAAATATTGCAAAATAGTGAGTGCAGTTTTAATATCATTCAAAGGGCATCTGATCTTTTAGAGTTCCCATTTTATCCTAACTCATGCTGGATGTTTCTATCATTATTTGATTGCAATACATTTGATGAATTTCCAGAATCTCTATGTTCTCTTTATAAAATTTATCTATGCAGAAAGTTTGCTTATTTGCTTATTTAAGAAGGATACCTATTCATCATAGTAATTATATTTAAGACATCTAATATAACATTGCACACCAGATCATGTTAAACTTAGAACCAATGGTTTTGCCCTGAAATATATGGAAGATGTCAAAATAATCTTGCACATAATAATAGCTACTGAAAATCAAGTCCTGTTTATTTATTTATTTATTTATTATTTTTTAAGATTTTTTTTTATTTATTCACTTGAGACACAGAGAGATAGAGAGAGAGAGAGAGCATGAGCAGGGAGAGAGGCAGAGGGAGAGGGAGAAGCAGGCTCCCTGCTGAGCCAGGAGCCTGATGTGGGGCTCTATCCCAAGACCCTGGGATCATGACCTGAGCTGAAGGCAGATGCTTAACCATCTGAGCTACCCAGACGCCCCTCAAGTCCTGTTTAAATATGAATTGCTTTTCCTATAAAAGGTAAAAATTAACTGTTTTCCTCACCCTTTAAAATATTTAATAGTTTAAAAAATATAATGACAACTATGTAGGTATAAAGGAAACCAAAGCATAACCTTATGAAAAACCCTCATCTAGTCAATTTGTTTTTATTCAAAATTGTATTTATGAAAAGTATGTGAAGAGTTATAGTGTCTTCTACTAACTAGGTTGTTTGCTTCAGTATTTCTTAATTTCTGCATTGTCTTATTCCTACAGGATCTATAGTAGCTTCATAAATAATACATGGTAGATTATTGATAAAAAAGATAATAAAATAAGGTTTATAAGATTTTTTTCATAAAGATTTTAATATTTTATTTTTTATTATATTTGATTTGGCTGTGAGCTATATAAAAATCCATGGTATTCATGAAAATTTCATCCAATTTTAAATGTAATAAATTAAAAAATTCACATGAGACAAGTAAATATTAAACTTCAATATCTAAAATAAAGCTTGGTATCATGTTTATGAATATGTCTTAACATAGTTCAAGGAATTAAATGTAATCTCAACGTGTGGAGCATATTCTTGAGTTGGTGTTGTGATATGGTTTACTGCATCCATGATATTTATTCTAAGTTAACTCAAGGATATGCTTTTATTGAATAAATAAATATTTTTTAAGGCCACGCCCAAATAGCCCAACTGTAGGGAGTCATAAAAATAAGTTTCAGCATACCTGTTAATTCATTTGCCATTAAAGACCTCTAGAAACTGATGCATATCCAACTAAAGATAGTAAGAAACCAAGTTTCTGGAAGAAAATGACTACGGAGAAAGTACCGATCAAGGCTGTTCAGAGATAAAACCATTGTAAACAAACGAGTGCAATGGATAAGGGCACAGACATTAGGGTTAGACCATATGGGTCAGAATCTTCCATCGAACTCTAAATAACTGTGTGATTTAAGGCTATTTATCAACATTATCTGTGCTTTGGTCTTCTCATCTCTAAAATTGGGGGGGGGCAGTAAATACACCATGTAATAAGATTAACATAAGGATTAAACGTGTAGATAAGTAAAGCACCTATTCTAATTTAGAGTAGTAGTTTTTAGCTCATCTGAATCAGACAAAGATCCCAAACATTCTCTACTCCAGCAGTTGTGCCGGAGGGAACAAAGCCATCACTAGAGGAGGCTCTTAAGAGCATCAGTTGTCTTCTCACTAAACAGGTGCAACAAGAGACTCAATGAAAGAGAACACTGTGCTTGATGAACCAATACCGTAAGGAAAAGCAACTAGAGGTCTGCAACTTCAGATCTGCTATCACTAAATCAAAAACAAAACAAAAAATTTCAGCATGTTTTTATACATTTGATTTAGAGACAAACCTATACTGACTGATCTCATTCTGTAGTAGTTATAATAATAATAATAATAATAATAATAATAAAATAATTAAAGCCAAAACTGCTTAAACTGGTGTTAGGCTATTTAAAGTTTGCCTTTATTCCACTTGATGTGGATATTTATATATTGATTCACTTTCTGAAGTCCAACAATTTCTAAATTCCAAAACATACTTGGCTCCAAGGTTTACAGATAAGGAATGATGGGCCTGGCAAATCAGTAGTATTGTTCTCAACCAAAATGAAGACATAATGTAAATATTTGTTGAATTGAATTGAATGGGGGATAACTAGAATGGAATATTTAGAATAACCTAAATATTGATAGACTATTATTATTGATGCCTTATCTCTCTTTCCCTTTGATTGATTCTTATTTTAAAATTGCTTATTTTAACATATATTGCATTATTTGTTTCAGAGGTACATGTTAAGAAAAAAAAAAAAAGAAGATAGTAGGAGGGGAAGAATGAAGGGGGGGAAATCAGAGGGGGAGACGAACCATGAGAGATTATGGACTCCGGAAAACAAACTGAGGGTTCTAGAGGGGAGGGGGGGTGGGAGGATGGGTTAGCCTGGTGATGGGTATTAAAGAGGGCACATTCTGCATGGAGCACTGGGTGTTATGCACAAACAATGATATCGTGGAACACTACATCAAAAACTAATGATGTAATGTATGGTGATTAACATAACAATAAAACATAACAAATAGAAAAAAAATAAAAAAATAAAATTGCTTATTTTAAAAATGAAGTTTTATTTTTTATTAATAAGTATCTGGGATGAATCAAACTCATTGACCTCTCTATTTTTCCCTCTCCTTCTTTTAAGTTCCTAATTAGAGAGTGGGCTTGACATTTGACTTTGTAATTTAATAATGTCTATGATTCTCTCAGAAAGTAATGAGTGTCCCTTACTGTTGGAGGGTTCCTGCAAAGTCAGGGTGTGCTTGACAAATACCAAGAATGTGATGAGACCCACAAACATTTATGTATGCCAATATTTTCAGAACCTTTTTTGATACTTTACAAACTTTTCCTGACTGATATATTCCTTCAAATATGGTTTCTTCGTATTTCGCATTTCTCATGTAAATGTGCTACCTCAGGCAATAAGACATGTTCCTAAAGTCAAGGCGATCCCACTGCTTCCCTGGTATATAGCTAGAATTTTAATTTCATAGCTTAATGATTCAAAGAAATCAAATAATGTTCACAGATACCTGTGATATCAATGCTGTTCAAATCAATATGGAGAGTGACCAGTTGGCTGGATTTATTTGCTTCAATGCCTTGAATCAGTTCTTCTTTTACATTTTCATCTGACACCCACTGGGCAAAGAAAAGGTCAAATACAACTAAAATGCTGCCATTTCTGCAACGCAAAAGATGATATAAGAGGAAAAAGTCAGACTTCATCAAATGATTTGTGCTTAATTCATGTAACATGTCTTTGAAATTCTCTATAGTTATCACTTTATTACACCTATGTAGTAAAACTTGGTAGGTTATGTCAAATATTATCTTTATTTTACAGGTGGAAGAAAAGGAAATTGAAAGACTAAATGTTTCTCTAAGAACACAGACATATCCAGAATTGGAATCTTGAGTTTTCTGCATTAGGACCCTAATCCTCAGGCCATGCTATTCCGCAGGGTTCCCTGTGTCAAATTAAACACAGTCACATGGTATCATGATGTTTACTCATAATTTACTGTTTTAAGGAAAGAAAAATGTGTATTTGTAATTTTTCACAGATTATTTTTAAGTAGGGAGAAGTCTAAGAGAGTTTCACTGATTCAGAGAAGTTTTCTATATAGTTTATAAAGGTCTGATAGTAAGCTTATAGCAATGAATCTGTATCTACTTTTTCTTCTTTATTCTTAATATAAAATATCAAAATATGCCTTGATTTCAAGGGATAGAAAGAAGACAGAGACACTTGGGATTTGGGGGCTATTCAGTCAGTTTCATGGTCAAGAGTTGGGATTATTTTGCCTACATTATTCCTGACCATAACATTAGAATTCAGTAATATGGTCCAAATCAAATTCCTTTTTATTTGCCCCCTGTTTTGAAACATACATTTAAAAAATTTTCTTCATTGGTGATTTGTTTACAGTTTAAAGAAACATAAAAAATGAACAATTTTTTTTGGCCCAAGAGGGATACTTGAAAGACTTTTGCTCTCCTGCCTACACTTCTGCTTGGCTTACGGTATTCTTTTAGGGTAAAACCACTTGGGAAACAAACTTTAACCCTGATCTTCATTGTGTGCCCTTCAGAAAGCTGGGGGGTACTCAGAGCATACTTGGATCCTAAAGAGGAAGACTAGGGAGAATCAAATTGTGTCTTGCATGTTTGCTGGTTTTGAAATTTGGGCAGTTACACTCATATCCTTGTGGTATCTATCTCGTATCTCTGTTAGTTAATGAGATTCTCCAAGGACTTCATCAACTCTAAAAGCGCTCTTTATTTGTTTGTTCATACCCTATCTTGGTAGAGCTTAGAATATTTTTTTTTCCTCCGGGACTATATATAGGATCAAAACATTCCTTGAAGATCATAGTAAATCAGCATCTCCTCTAGGTACGATAAGCCTCCTTAAAGTCTGTGTCACTATACAGGTTCATAGTTTAGCAGAAATGATTCCTTTCTACATAGCTGGTTTTTCATTTTTGAAATGAACTGGCTTACTCTGATAAAACAATTTCACATTTCCCTTCTATTAAATAGATTAGTGTAAAAAGTTAGAATGTTTAACTTTGCTTAAATCATAGTAACCAAATCTTATAAACGAGAAGGTTCCTTAGTAGCTGTTTAGTTCAGGGTTCTCCAAACTTAACCATACATGGAACCACTTGCTGTCTTTAATAATGATACATGTTGTCACACATTATTTTTTTTTATCTACTCTTCCATCTTCATTAATTTTTCCATGCTGGCTGATCCCTAATTTTATTTGAGAATAACTCTCCATTTTCTCAGGGATGTCTTCTCCAACCATTCCTTATGTCAATGACAGTTTTATTCATGGGCATATGACTGAGACTTGATGAATGGAATCTGAAGGGACACTGATGAGAAACTTCAGGAAAGTTTGTCCATATCTAACTGAGAAAGGCTCATAGTAGACTATTCTTCTTTTTTGTTGAACATTATTATATTTACATACGATTGCCAGATCTGCCACTTCCATCTTGGGACCATGAGACGAGCTATGGTTGACAAGCTAAAGATGGCATAGTGAAAGAAGGAAAGCACCTAAATTCCTGATTATGTGATTGTCATTGTACCATTGAATTAATCTCTGCTGAAACCTCTTGCTTTCTTGTGATGTCAGGTGATAAGCATTTGTTGGTTGTGGTATTTTTAGTCATGTGTTCTGTTAATTGCAGTTTTAAAAATCCTGAGTGGCATACAGCTCCCAAGCTTTATTCCATATTTACTTAAAGAGAAGTTCCAGGAAAGGGAGATTACTCTATTTTTTTGCACCATATGATATTGGCCAACATTGTTATTTTAGCAATAAGGAGATTGAGGCTCAGACTAATGTAGGTAACTTTGCCCAGAGTTATACAGCTTATTGCTATCAGAGATAGGAATGAAATCCAGAGCCTCTGTTTTCCAGATGCGTTTTTACATAGTTCCCATTCCCATAGCCTCAACCGACACTATCAACACCATGGGAACTATTTGTCAAGAGGAAAGACAATACAACACATTTACTTAGATGCAGGTCCAGGTTTTTATCTTGCAGTGGTACCAGATTTTTATATCCAAAATAGATAGAGAAAATAGCAAGTTGGGTTTTGGGGGAGGAAGGAATAGATATTTTTTCCCTCCATAATTTTGAAAGATAGAATCTCCTCTTTTCTTTTCCTCTCTTTCTCCCTCTGCCTCTCTCCTTTCTCCTCTCTGACACTCTTCCCCCTCTCCTACTTCCCTCTCATCCCATCCCTCCCCTCTTCTCCTCTTCCCTCTTCTTTTAATTATGTCTCCTTAACGGCCCTTTGCCCCCAAATAGTTAAATCCACAGTATTAATTATGGACAAAATTAAATACATTTCTCTGTATTCATATCTACATTTTAACCTTATCCTTGGTTGCACAGTAGATAGTTTTAATTCTGATAAAACATCAGTTCTTTCTTTTTCTTTTTTAAAAGATTTATTTATTTGAGAGAGAGTGTGTGTGTGTGTGCAAGCAGCGGTAGGGGCAGAGAGAGAGGGAGAGAAATCCTCAAGAGATTCCCCACTGAGCGCAGAGCCCTATAGAGGCTCCATCCCAGACCCTAAGATCATGACCTGAGCTAAAATAGAGTTGGCCACTTAACTGACTGAGCCACCCAGGTGCCCCTCAGTTATTTCTTTATGTAATTTTTGACTAAACACTTGTCTTTATTTTATTTAGTTAGGGGGTGAAGAGGTAAGGCATTTTTGGTAGAGAAAGTACAAGTCTGGAATTTTCCTTCACTGAATTGAAAGTAACTGGACTAGTGCATTCTCAGGCATAAGACATTTTGTATAAAAGATGTATCTTCTTAGTTGTAAATTATACGTTGCTTTTAATTATTTATACTTTGGAAAGACAAGATTTCATACTCTATATCCACACAGTTTTATTTGTTTATTTATTTTTACAAATAACTTCTTTTTTTTGTTATTTTAATTTTTTAAAAATATTTTAATTTTTTCAGTTAATTTAATTTATTTTAATTTCAGTTAGTTAACATATATCACATACAGTTTTATTTTTTAAAATTTCTTTTCTCATTCACTGTAAGTGTTGAGATAAGAGACATATATGTAGAAATCAGGAAAACCATAATAAACATTTGTGTTTCACCTAATGAGAAAGCTAAAGTTATTTGATTAGTTAGATACTGATCTTGATCACTGCTGTGAGATTGATTTTATTTATTAAGGTAAATGGGAATTCTTCCCTTAGGAAAACAACAACCACCACCTAACAATGGCTATTTTCATTTCAAAGCACTTATTTTAGTGGAATATCTGTTTTTTTTTTTTTAAAGCAGATAAATTCTATCATTGCACAGAGTTTGTGTGTAATAAATCAAAACGTTTCTTATCTCTTATTTTCTTAATGATATTGATAACCTCCAGGGTTGCTGAGTAAACAAAAGTCTTTCCTTTCCTAACTTTGTGACTCATCTGTGCTCAAAGGGCAAAATAAGCTGCATATTGCTGCAAAGGGTAAACAGCACTTTATTAAAAGAATCAACTGCTAAATGCTCTCTGAGTCAAAGCACTTTCCACAAAGCAGCATAACATAGTGTTCCCAGAGGAGAGCAAACTTGCAGGTGGCCACACACACACACACACACATGCACACCCATGCATACACACACGCACACAATTTAACACACAATCTGGGGGCTGATATTAAGTAATATTTTTAAAAGGAAGAAAGGATACCTTGATGACTCAGTTTAGTTTTCTGACTGCTCTCATTTGACCATATACCCATGAATATAGTGTGAGGTGAATTGAAATCAATTAACCAAAAGGAAAATAGGTATTTTAAAGGATTTTTAGATGTATTTTTCACAGTTGGTGTGGTAGTTAGTTGAGAACTCAGTTATTTCTGTTGTCTGATTTTATCAATTGGAGTTTAAAATAATCTGTAAAGCTAATTAGGAGTCTGCCACTTTATTCTGATTATGTCATTTCATGAATGATTATTTAAAGTAAACCTAAATGTTTGCTTGTTGCTTTCTTTCCTGCTTCTGAGTTTCTTTTCCTACTTTTCTCTTCTCAGTCTCCCAGAGAGCTGAGACCTATAATTTATCTTACAGACATTTTCATGAAATTCCTTTGCATTGTATCTTTCAAAAACTCACTTCTGATTTAAAAGTAGTCCAGCTACAACTGGTTATGAGTATCTCTACACTGATAAAGTGTATTATTTGTAAATCATTATAAAATATATATCAAGGTTTAGCTACTACACTGGTCTTTTAGGTAGCTATAAAGGAGGATAAAGATATAATTCCTCAGCTCGAATAATTTACAGTTTCCAATATAGTGATTTTTACCATCTAGAGAAATAAAAGAGCACTTATTAAATATCAAAAAAAAATGCTGGGGTTTTGATAACCCACCAAGACAATATATAAAAGTCTATATTCAGCAATTTTTCCCAATCTAGTGAAAATAAAATTATCCAGCATGTTATGAACATGTGGATATGAAGAGTTCCATTAGCAAAACTATCCTAATAAACTCTGCAATAGACTCTGCTTTGTATGGATTTCACTGGGCAGAACCCGATATAAGGAGAGGCAAGTCCCTGGGATACCTCTTCTTAAGAAATGCTAAAACCTTTGAAAAATCTGAATTAATGCTTTATTTTTTATTTTAAAGATTTATTTATTTATTGGACAGAGAGAGACACAGCAAGAGAGGGAACACAAGCAGGGGGAGTGGGAGAGGGAGAAGCAGGCTTCCTGCTGAGCAGAGAGCTCGATGTGGGGCTCCATCCCAGGGCCCTGAGATCATAACCTGAGCCGAAGGCAGACCCTTAATGACTGAGCCAGCCAGGCACCCTTGAATTAATGCTTTAATGCAGAGCTCCACACTCAATCCTCTACAAAACTGAAAAAGGGTAACTGGATCCACACACTCCAAAATAGACTTATTGCTTAAAGTGGCAAAAAAAGTCTTGTATGCATGTTTTTATCCTCACAGAATATTGAATAAATATATTAAAAATAGGCTTTTGAGAAAGACAAAAAACAACAACAAAAAACAAACAAAAACAAGCAAGTATACAAACAAAAACCTTTCCTAAGAGTCCACATGTCTCCTTCCAGTCCTGATATTGAGCCAATGAAAGAGATTTTCAGAGATAATAAGCCCCGGCAAACAAGAGTGGAAGTCTCTGTACGGTAGACAGGAATGAAGACAGTAGGTGAGTATAGGGCTGTCTGGCCATGGGGACCAAGATGTCATGAATATGCAGTGAGATAAAGAATGATAAATATAAGTAGATAAATAGATCAGAAAGAAGAAAAATAAAAGAAAGAAAGAAAGAGAATGAGAGAGAGGGAGATTCATCATCTTTTTGTTGTTGTTTTCATTGTGACTTCCACTGATAGGATTAGTTTTGTGCCAACAGGAAATGGCAAGGCCCTGAGTTTCCTTCTCCTCATGAAATAATCCTCATTTGACCTCATCACTGTTTTTCTAAACATGATCTCTGCCTTTGACTTGACCTTCCTTCCCCAATTTGGCCACTAAGAACTAAAGATTCTTTTACTAATGTCGGTACTCTTGTCAAGAACAGGTACCCAGTATCTTTGTTGCCAGGCTGTCTGACTCAGCTGTTTGTGATCTGAGGTAGGAGATCAGTCTTTCTGGGTAGTTAGACTCATTGCATTTCTCCAATGACCTAGAGTCCCTTATGGCTTCCATTTGTAAAAGGTTAAATGTCAGACTCCTAGGCTTACATTCCACACCCTCCTGATGTCTCAACATCTTGGTGGGCACTCATTGCTAGAAAATATCATTAATATGTTTCTCCCTTACTACACATTGCATCCATCTTTACAATCCATCCTTACAAGCCATTAAAAACCAGTCCAGGTCACCTGTAGGGATGCTTACCTGACACTCTAGCCCCAGTTAGGTTTGTCCCTGACCTGCTCACCTCAGCATCTTGTACCTGCATATAAGGTAGCAATCGTCATACGATAATATAATCATCAGTTTGTCTCTCTTGTTAGACTATGAGCTCCCTCGGAGCAAAGAATATGTTTTTGATATCTGTATTTCCAGAAACCTAGTTAATGTCTGTCTCAGTGTATGTGTTCTTTATTTTTTTTAATTTTTAATTTTTTTAAAGATTTTATTTATTTATTTGAAAGAGAGAGAATGAGAGCACATGAGAGGGGGGAGGGTCAGAGGGAGAAGCAGACTCCCCGCCAAGCAGGGAGCCCGACGCGGGACTCGATCCCGGGACTCCAGGATCATGACCTGAGCCGAAGGCAATCGCTTAACCAACTGAGCCACCCAGGCGCCCCAAGTGTATGTGTTCTTTATATAAAGTCCTAGAAAAGAAACAATCCTTATCCTTGACAAATCTTGTTGATATATTGAGTACTATGTTAAGTGCTACATGTTTTCTTTAACTCGTCCTACAGATATAACAATCAGTATACTCTTACTAGGGCGTTAACTTTCTGTTAGAATAGAATTTTAATTAAAAAAATCTAAACTGATTCAACTGAAGCATAGGAGTGTTACCTATTCAAGAGTCCCTCGGGTTGGAAAGGCAGGTGGTGGAAGGTTTTGTGAAAGATGCAAGACACAGTCTGAGAGGCATGAGACAAGACTACCTAATGAGAGGAGAAAAGGGATGCCATTTCTGGTTCAGAAAGAAGAATTGATGTAGCATTTAAGATAGAGATGCATTTATTCTGTAAAAAAATAAGACCTACAACCAGGATCAGTGGGTCAGGGCCAAAGAAATAGACATGGTTGAAAATAAGAAATAATTTTCCAGCAACTGAAGTTAGAAACAAATAAAACACATCAGTAACAATGATGCTCACAGCAATGTTGAAAATGGATTCCTAATTTTTATCAGATATCCTTGTATGAGGGAGTCCATTTTAAGCTGTATGAATCTCTTTCTTTTGTTGGATGACAATGAATTTCCTACCGAGGCTGTGGGCATTCCAGCCTCAGGCAGGCAAGCAAGGGCTAGATGACATCATTTAAAATATTTCCTCTCCTGCATTCTTATGACACAAACTGTATATACAACTTGCCATGGACGTCTAGTAACATTAGTACATGATTGATGATGTATGTGTATTAAATGACAAACTGATAAAAGTAAAATTCATGAATATTCACATTTTATAGGTAGTGACTTAGCACTGTCATCTTCTGCTTTCTGGGGACAACACTGAACACATGTCCTCTTTCCAGTGACTTACGGTGTAAATGGAATGTAATGACTGAACGTCTTCCACATGTTCAGAGCAAATCAAACACTCTATCTGCATCTGCATACATTCAACCTCAGCCCCCTCCATATATCTCTGCAAGATTTTACTTAGGAGAGAGAAACATTTAACATAAGATAAATTACCCAGAGTAATTATTTGCTACTAGTATGAAAGTTTATGCTGTGACACTTTCCTTTTTCTCTCCTTAAAAAAATGTTGAAAATTTTAAATCTTCCCTTTTCTCCTAACCATAGGACTCTATAATAGCAAATATTAGTAAATATTAGCAAAAAATCACTCTTTTGTGATTCTGTGTTCTTTCTATCAATAGAAAAATTTTGAGCTATACTCACTCAAATTGTAAAATTCTTGAGTTTTTATATTCATTTTTCAGGTTACTTGATTGAAAGATCTCATCCATCTAAAAAAATTAAAGTTTTAAAAAAGCATATTATATTTAAGACAAACTTTTGTTGAACACTTTAAACAAACTGATCTTTCTGTTTTGCTTCGAACTGGGTTAGACAATTTCCTTCTCTGTGGTGATGGGTCTCATACGTTTAAGCATCCTGGGCATATTACATTTATTTACTAATTTTCTCAAAGTAAGAAAATGGGATCTACATACCTTCTGGCAAGTAGTTAGTGAAACTATGTTTTAAAATTTTAAATCAGCTGAAAAAAGACATTCTCCTACCATTTGCTGAAGGTCAAAAGCAAGAATTTTGAAATCCACTGAGAGTTTGTCTTGCAAATTAGGATTATATGTTGCTCCAGATGTTATTTTCAATGTCCCTCTGGTTTTGTGACTTTCTCCAAACGCTGGATCTAAATGAATTAATAAAAAATAAAACACTAGGAATGTGAGTTATGAAGAAGAGAGAATATGCACATTCCAGTTGATACTCAGAAGTAATGTTCTTGCTCCATGTGTTGGTGTGGTAGTTCCTGCTTTTACTTTGCAAACATCATGTTCCATCATTAGGTGCATTTTGTGTGTGTGTGTGGCCATGTGGTTGTTTTACAGGATTCAAAATAATCTTCTTTATCCTACTGTTTTTTTCCTTTTCTTTGAAATCTAACCCACAGTCTAAGCTTCCAAGTGTTGTTGTTGTTGTTTTTTACTACTGAAATTCCTGTTGGAAGATAAGGGATAAACTTTCACCAATTTTGGGAACTGATTCAAGGATTCATGGTGAGAAATGGCCCATTAAAAGTTTTTAAAAGTTCTGTAGCTGCTTTCACATACTTCTTGAACACCTAGCATCCAGGGACACTGTTGGTTTTCTACACATGCATTGCTGTGAAGGTTTCAGCGTGTGTGTTACTTTGAAACATAGACTTGAAACTACTTCTTTTATTCTAATAATGATAAAGTTGGCATGTATGACCTTTTGCCTTTAGATGGTGACTGTTGTTATTGGAGAAGTTATTGAGAATGCTACAGAAAGTATATTACCTCAATATAAGAAAATCTAAGGGAAAAGGTAACAAATTGAATATAAACTTGGGTAATAAAATGTGCCATCCAGTCTCTCAAAATTCCTTTCTCAGAATATCTTTTTTGATATATATTTAAATTTAAATGAGACTCTTCAACTGAGACACAATGATGAAATCATTTGTAAATGTATTAATAACGATACATAATTCCCATGCTATGGTATGAGAAGATGTTATTTCTCCTTTTCCCAGATGGGGAAATTGGAGCTAAGATTCATTATGAGCTGAGGTGATAAAGTTAATAAGTTACAGATTTGGAATTTGGACATAGGTTTGACACAATTTAGAACCCAGGATCTGTCATAGATTGATGCCAAACTTCCCAGTCCAGAAGGAACATTAGAAATAATATTTTAAGCAATAAACTGGCATTCAGTCTAAACAGCTATCATTGCATAATTGATGAATATTATCATTTATGCCATTTTATTTGTTTTTAAATACTCAAAATTACATTTAGATTTAAATGTGAAAGACAAGGAAAGACTGAAGAACTGTCCTGCATTGGAAGAGACTGAGGGAACAGGATAACTAAATCCTGTGTAGGAATCTGCTTTGGATCCTGAACAGGTAAAGGGCATTAGTAGGAAAACTGGTAAAATGTGAATACAGTGTGTGGTTTGGTTAATAATATTGTACCAATGTTAGTTTCTCGTTTGTGACAACTGTACTATGGATATACAAGACACTGACATTAGGGGAAGCTGGGAGAAGGTTATATAGGAACTCTACAATTTTTGCAAGTCTAAAATGATTTTCAATAAAAAATAAAATGGCGTATGAAAGGTAGCATGTCTTATGTCTTCTGGTATTCTATTAGAGATTTAACTCAACTCTCTTTTTATATTTAGTTGTTCACTATCAAATCATATTAACACTTATAAATACTTATTTTAATTTTACTTATAAAATAGCTTTTGTAACTTCACTGAGCATCAAAGATTCCAATGGACTCTCAAACGATTACGTACCCTTCAGGTTATTTACAGAATTTAAGTAAGTCTAAAGCAGCCACTTTTCTACAAATCTAAGCAAACCTCTCTATAAAATACCCCAAATCTTCTTTCTCTTGAAAACACATCCCTTGTAGATAACTATAGTATTTAAATGAGATTGTATTGGAATTATTTTATAAAACTATAAAGTATTGATACAAATTTAAAAAGTTACTTAAGGGCCACCTGGGTGGCTCAGTCATTAAGCATCTGCTTTTGGCTCAGGTCATGATCCCGGGGTCCTGGGATCGAGTTCCGCATCGGGCTCCCTGCTCAGCGGGGAGCCTGCTTCTCCCTCTCCCACTCCCTCTGCTTGTGTTCCCTCTCTCGCTGTGTCTCTCTCTGTCAAATAAATAAACAAAATCTTAAAAAAAAAGTTACTTAAATTTGTCTCTGATTCCTCACCTCTAAAATGAGGGTAACCCTGTGGCACCTGAGTGGCAGAGTTGGTTAAGCGTCCGACTCTTGGTTTCAGCTCAGGTCATGATCTCATGGTTGTGAGATCAAGCCCCGAGTCGGGCTTCTGGCTCTTCCGGGAGCAGAGTCTCCTTGGGATTCTCTCCCTCCCTCTTCCTTTGCCCATCCTGCTTGTGCTCTCTTTATCCCCCCTCTTTCTGTCTCTCTCTTTCTCTCTGAAATAAATAAATAAATCTTTAAAAATAAATAAATAATAAATAAATAAATATATAAATAAATAAAACAAGGGTAACTGTAACAACTAATTCATAGGTTTGTTGTAACAAGAGAATACATTTGAAGATCTTTGAAAAGCTGCTGGTATAGATAATTTAGCTCTAAATAATAGTTACTTTTCCCCATTTCTATTTATTACAGATTGCTATTCAGGCAGCTTGAGATCTTTCTAAGTCTACAATTACATCCAAGGTCCCTTATATTGTTACAATTAAAATTGTTGGACTAATAAGAAAATGAAAATATTATTCTCCAGAAATAAGCAATATATTTCCTTTAACCTTGCCTATTTATTGACTTGACCAGTCAACAATGTTTTAATATGTTTATGATTTAAACTGTATCAGAAGGGATCCACAGGCTATGAAAGCTACCTTGTTATACGTTCAAACTAAAAACTTACTTAACACTTTATTTTAAAAACTTAGTCTCATGCTTGAATTCTGAATTAAATTCTATATTATACACGAGCTAATTTTCCAATATTCTATGAAGTGAACTACAGAAAGCATCTGAATGCAACATAGATATCTTGTCACGAAAGCATAGCAATGAATAAAATGTATTGGTGGGAGAACTGAGATTAGAGTGGGCATGTTCATCTGGGAGATGCTTCAGTAGCCAAAGCCATGGGACTTACCTCTTTCTGATTCCTTGATTGCCAGCCAGGACACTGCAAATAATCCAGCACAGACAGCCACCAATAAGACAAAGAGAGCTGCAAACAGGACTTCATAGGTGCTGAGAGAATGGTGCCTTAAAGGTTTACTTCTTTTTGACACCATTTTTGGCTTTTGAAAGTATGATAATCTAAGAATTGTAAAAGAATGTAGACCCCTCAACCAACTAGAGATTAAATCCTCTCAAGTTGTCAAGGATTTGTAAAGCAACCACATAAGTCTACCCTAGTGTTACTAGTCAGCGTAAATGAGTTTAGCAACATTATGTCTCTATATGTTAAATAGCTTAAAAAGGGTGGTTAATCTTTAAGAAGATATTAATGAGTAAAGATATGCCCGGAGTTATAAATGTTAATCACCTGAACCATTTGTTGAGGTGAATGAAATTAAATGCATGTTGTAAACAAAAATGACTATCATTTCAGGAACTATTAAGAAAAATATGAAATTCATGGCAAATAAATTAGTCATTAGGCACATGTACTTGATATTTGTAGAGAGTTTCTAACAGATCAACCTTCTACCTTCTGACTCAGGTCATTATTAAGGCATTTGTCCTGTTCTGTGTAGGTGTAGACATTATAAAAATAACTTTTATGTACAGGTATATATTAAGCCCAACATATATATTAATAGGTGTCTCTCTCTCTCTCCCGCACCCTCCTTCTCCCTCCCTTCCTCCATCCCTCTTCCTCTGTGTGTGTGTGTATATATGTTTATGTGTATACACATATACATATTTCCTATTGAGATAATCACAGATTTTGTAATCTTCGTTATATCACCCATGTGAAGTCATGCAATGTAAGGTAGTATTGATTTAACTTAAAGGAAAGTCTACTACAACAAGGCATCACATGTCTACTTTTTATAGCCTTGTATGGTTACCAGTGAATGGAGTAGCTGCTGAGAGAGGAAAAAAAAAACTGTTTCTATTTTAAGGAAGTATTCTGGGTGGGGAAGACATTGCTCACTTGTCCTGAACTTATCTTTTTAAACATGCTAATTGTAACAAGAGAACAGGTTAGAGAACAGGTCAACTGTAGACCTATACTTTATGGGAAAATCAAGACTGTTTTCTGATAGTTAAAGAACAGTTTATCACTGGAACTTCCATGTTTTGAATAAGCAATGAATCTAGAATTGAAAATTAATAAATAAAACCAAACCTATTCTGAAGTAAACCAGTTTGCCTCTTGTTATGGTAAGTGAAACTGGCCAGAGATAAGGAAGTCCTTGATCAGAGGGCTTCAATGCACTGAAATTGTAGCATATTATAACTGGCTGCAATAAGCATTAATCACTTCCACTTTTCTTTCTTCTTCTTTACTCTTGAAAGAAGAGAATTATATGTTCTACTCTGAAATCCTTGCTGATAAAAAGTAGGATATAAATAATTAAGTGCATGTCATGGAATACATTTATGTTTTTTATTTAACTGAATTAATACCAATTATATTGTTATACACCCTTTAAAATCTGCATGGAGTGAGAGATACTACTGATGGAGTTGGGACAGGTTCATTTTACTTATATTCTAGGAGATTATTCTAATAATAGGCCAGACCCTTCACTGAAGTTGGAGCCTGAAGAGTGATCTGTGAATTTGGGGAGCCAAAAAGTTGGAAGTAAAATTGCTGTTTTCTGCATTACAGCTGATGCAGATGCAATTGCTTTTCAGAAAATCAAGTAGAACTTTGTTATATTTCTTTGGACTTTATTATATAAGGGAGGGAGAAGTGAACACAATGAGTTCACATGCTCTGCTCCAAGTACAGGGTAAAAATATATTAAATATAAGATTGAAAACCAAAAATTATATACTTAGGTTCAGAACTGAAATCAGCATTCATATTATACATTTTCCTCAAATTATATGCTTTCAGTAATTATACTTAAAATAAGTAGGAGAATAGCTCTCTTTTTTTTTTTTTTAAAGATTTTATTTATTTATTTTAGAGACAGAGCACAAGAGGGGGGAGCGGGAGAGGGAGAAGCAGACTCCCTGCCGAGCAGGGGGCCCGATGCGGGACTCGATCCTGGGACTCCAGGATCATGACCTGAGCCGAAGGCAGTTGCTTAACCAACTGAGCCACCCAGGTGCCCCGAGAATAGCTTTCTTTAAAAGAGGCAATAATTTCTGAAGGATAGACTAAAATAAGACAAACAGGGCAATATGAAAAAGAATAAATCAAATGTCTTAAAATTAAAAAAAATTACCAAAATAAAATGGAATTTGCCTGATATGGTAAAATGGAATTACCAGATAACAAAACTCATTACAGAGTTATAATAATAAACAGTGTGTGATATGGGTCCAGAAGTAGAAAAATATCTCAGTGGAATAGAATAAAGAGCCCACAAACAACTTGATTCAGATATGGAAACTTCATGGATCAAAAAAAGATAGTGTTGCTAATTATACGTGAGGAAAGGATGGTTGTCTAATAAGTGATGCTGGGTTGGCTGGTTATCCCTCTCAGGATAATAAAATTAGATCCTTACCTCACGCCATAAACAAAAATAAATTCCAGGTGAATTGAATATACATAAAACAGTACAGAAAAATTTGAAGAAAATGTAGAAAGATGTCTTTCTGATGATAGAGAGCTGAAGGAGTTTAAAAAACAAACAAACCAGGAAGGAGAATACTAATAAACTGAGTCAAAAACAACACTGACTTTTTAAAAAAGATTTTATTTATTTACTTGAGAGAGAGAACGAGCAGGGGGAGGTGGGAGGTACAAGCCAGACTCCCCACTGAGCGAGGAGCCGGAACCCTCCCGGGGTAGGGGGGGAGCTCAATGCCAGGAGCCTGAGATCATGACCTGAGTGGAAGTCAGACGCTTAACTGAGTAAGCCACCCAGGCGCCCCAACAACACTGACTTTCTTTTCAAAACAAAGGATATCAAAAACAAAGTAAAAATCATACTAGAAGAGGTTTTATTTTCTTCTTCTTCTTCTTCTTCTTCTTTTTTTTTTATTGTGTATGTTTTATTGTGGCTACAACAGAACAGAATTGAGGCAAAGATTTTATATGAATTTCTCAAATTTATTTGGGGGACCACCTAAGGAAAGTCCATGAGAGGAGCTGGGAAGTAAAAAGGGGGGGAAATAAAGCCAATAAAAGCTTTTATGTATAATCAAGTCATTTACTACCACGCGGTCAGGAACATAATCCTGCTGGGGATTGTGTGAGACAGTAAGGAAAATTCCCTGAGTTATCCCAGCTAAGGGGTAGTAACTTCTAAGCAGGAAGGGAGGAGGATAGTATTGGAATGGAATACCAACCTAGGAGGCTTCAACTGTATTTGTATTGTGCTAATTGTCTTAAAATTTTTGAAATAAATTAATAAACCATTAATGACAGAGCTAGATGATTAGGACATATGAGTTAATACTATTCTGCATTTTGCCATTTTATAGAAAAGGGAAGCATGTGATTGAAGTTCCTGTGATATTTTCTTCTTTATTAAATGTTCATTAAATTTTTGAAACTTTATGCATAAAATTTCCTACTTCAGAAATGTAGAAGTTACAGAAAAGCTCCTCCCCCCTCTTAATGTAAGTCTTTGAATATCTATGGGAGAGTAAAACATTTATTTTAAATGTACACTTAAAATATTTAACCATAAAAGCTAAGATGATCTAGATGACGTATAGGTATAATATGTTTGGGATGGCAAATAGGAGAATATATAGCTCTGGATAAGTATGCATCACTAATACTCTTAATGAAGCTTTCAGTGAGGAAATAACAATTGTGGCCATTTTACTGATGGAATGATACTTTCTGGTTTGGTGAAGAATGAAGTAGGAAGAGAGTTGAAGATAGTGAGAGATAGAATAGGTAGAGCCAACACTGAAGTTTTGGGGGCTCCTATGAGAGTGTTATAAATATCTGCCTGGAATGAATGAAAGGATAAAAATAGCACAGCTAAAAAAAATAAGCTCTTGTTAATGTTATAGAAGCAAAAGAACCAGAGGGTTAAGGGTTAAGTTTCATGGTGCATATCATAATCTATGTATTTGCTCAACAAATATGTGATTTTTAAAAAAGATTTATTTATTTGAGAGAGAGAGCTGGAGCGAGAGGGGCAAAGGGAAAGGGAGAAAGAAAATCTCAAGCAGACTCCGTGCGGAGTGTGGAGCCCCACTCAGGACTCAATCCCAGGAACCAGAGATCATGATCTGAGCCTCAACCGAGTTAAGCGCTTAACTGACTGTGCCACCCAGATGCCCCAACAAATATATGATTTTATTCTCTGACTGTCCAAGGGAGCAGTAGTAATTGCAGAGGGTTCTAAAGATTAAAGCCGTAAGCATTTACAGAAAATTTCTTTCACTATTCAGCACAATGTGAGAAACTCTAGCAGCTTTCACTCTTAAATAATTTCCTGTGACTGGGTTGTTATCAAACAAATTTCTTGAATAAGGTTAAACTAAAAAAAAATATGAAACAAAAAAATCTACATTGTTCAGCAAGAATACTTTTGGAGTTTCTACAGATGGTTTTCTCTCTCTGAAAATATGCCCACATGCCCAGTGTAATAAGTCAATTAACACTTAGCTCACTTACGTGATTCATGGTTCAAAGGTGACAGAGCATTAAGAAATTCACATTTGCTTATCTCCAAGACTGGTATATTTCTTTTCTTTGACTTCCCATATAATTTTAACATATTATTCTAATATCTAGTTGGTAAGCCTCTTCATATTTTAGGCATTGCCAGAGGACAGTGATCTTTCTTTGTATGAAGTCTGAGGACTATTTGGTAAACATCTTGGGTTAAAAAAAAGGATGGGGGGAGTAGGTCTCTAAATATTATTAAATATCTTTTCAATGAGGATCCTTAGGTACTGTAATCCCAGAGATTTGCTTACTGGATATTGTTTTCTATTGTTTTGACACTTGAAGAAAAATTGGTCTCTGTATAAAAATTTGGTGCCATCTTGTGTTTCCCTCAGAAGTTTGTAGCTATTCATCTGCTATCCTCTGGCCTGACGATTGAACTAGTCCTCTTTTATGACTGTTCCATTAATCTTTTGCTTGCATGCATATCATCATCAGCCAGCTGTTCACTTATTTTTGTTTTCCAATTACTTTTAGAAGGACTGGCTGATGGATTCTATATTCCCTGAGTTTGTTTGTATGTGAGAAACCTTCCTCTTTCATACTTGAAAAAGAAAAGTATCCTTTTCTAGGAATTGTATGTGTGGGCAAATGACAAGTCTATTTTTGTCTTGGATTTCTGAAGGTATTTTTCTAATACTGTTTTTCTGACACAGAACATAATTGTGGAAATGTCTAAAGCTAATCCCGTATCTTACTTCTGTATTTTATATCTGCCTGAATACTTAGAGAATTATTTTTTCATATTTGATGTTCAATCGAGAATAAGTTGGCATTGATTATTCTGAATGGCATTTTCTTGGAATGTGGTGTACCTTTTCCAGTTTTCCCTTCACCTAAATATTAACATTCCTTTATTAAAGTTTTGAATTTTTTTTTTTGCTTCAATTTACCCGATGTCTTACTGGGGTTGGAGTCCAATTTTCTTTGCATTGAATTCTCTTGTCATTCCTTTAATTCTAATTCTTTAATTCTAATTCTAATTAGGACCTTTGTCCTAATTGTTACAGTACCTATAACTCCCTTATACATTTTAATTATATGCTATGTTCACCTCTGTGTTTTCTGTTCTCTGCTGCTAATTTATTGTTTACTTGTGGAATGCTGTTGATACAGATTGCTATTGGTTTTCTTAATTATAATCTTTTTCTTTTAATCTAATTCTGTTTTATTATCGTATTATTTAGTTCTTATTGTCTTGATCTCATTTTCTTATTAACTTATTCTATAATAAATCGTACAATAGGAAACTGCCCTTTGGTTGAATTTGCTTCCAGGTTTAGTTTTTATTTTACATACTATTCTTTCTCTTTCTCCCTTTCTTCTTTCCGAGGTATATTTACATGGTTGCCGTGCCACTTCTTTTTATCTGCTTCATGCTTCCTTTAGACAATCCTGCTTAAGCTCTTTCCCATGGTTTCCCCATAGAGTGGGTGAATTCTTCTTGCATTTGCATGAGCTAGAGTTTGAGATATGCATACTATATGCTTTTTCTTGTGTTACACACTGAGGGCTTAGGGGAGGTTGCTGAGGGAGGAGAGCAGCTGTATATACAACATTCCTTTCTCGCCTGAAATTTTTTTGAACACTCTGCATCAAGGTCCCTATGTAGTCATGTGGGGTTTATTCTATGTGTGAATGTGTGTGGGATGCCTCTGTTCTGCACACTATTCCCCACAAGGAGGTGAGTAGCTTTGAGAAATTGTAAGCCCTTTGAGAAATTATAAGCCATATAAGCCCTTACGGTTTCCTCTCATCCCCACTGAGATCTGCTAGTAATCACTGGCTACTAGGAGTCGCCATTCCTGAGATATTTTCTCTTCCCTTTTCTCAAGCTGTCTACTCATCCAGTTTGACTTGCTTTTCTACAAACTGCAAAGTATTAATAAAAATTAGAACATTTCTGAGTTTTTTTTTTTTTTTTCAGTAGTACTCATGGGGAGGAGAGGGTTTGTAGGTGAATGATAGGAAAAAAGAGCCATATTGAGCCTCTTAATATTCTTGTTATTGGACAAAGTATATACTATGTACTTGTTTTTTTTTGCTTTTTTTCCCCCTTTGGCTGCTAGTTTGTTTTTGACTCACTCATACCTAGTTTAGAACTCATTTAATTAGATTTTAGAGAAGGACGTTTTAAGCTTCAGCTGTAATTCAGACTTGATGCAAAAGTCCATCTCATGTAATTTTTTATTTTATTTTATTTTTTTTAAAGATTTTATTTATTTATTTGACAGAGAGAGACAGCGAGAGCAGGAACACAAGCAGGGCGAGTGGGAGAGGGAGAAGCAGGCCTCCCGCCGAGCAGGGAGCCCGATGTGGGACTCGATCCCGGGACCCCAGGATCATGACCCGAGCCGAAGGCAGACGCTTAACGACTGAGCCACCCAGGCGCCCTCATGTAATTTTTTAAAATTGAAGTAGAGTTGACACACAATGTGATATTAGTTTCAGGTTTACAACATAGTGATTCCACACATTCGATGTAATTTCTGACTTAAAGACCACATCAGGGCGCCTGGGTGGCTCAGATGGTTAAGCGTCTGCCTTCGGCTCAGGTCACGATCTCAGGGTCCTGGGATTGAGTCCCGCATCAGGTTCCCTGCTCAGTGCAGAGCCTGCTTCTCCCTCTCCCTCTGCCACTCCCTCTGCTTGTGCTCTTCTGTCTATCTCTCTGTGAAATAAATAAATAAAATCTTTGGAAAAAAAAAAAAAGACCACATCAATTTTATCTCAGGTAACACTATGCCTAAAACATTCATTTAGATGTCATATCAAAGCTTCCTGGCTCTGAAGGGTCTGAATAGACAATATAACTTAGTTCATATATGTACAATATTTTCAGCTGAATACTATTTTATGGAAGGATACATGAAAACTGAACATAAGCAGATTATAAATCTGTTTAGTTAATAGTAATCTCTCTCATCAATTAACAGTCTTATCAAATAGGATTGGAGTCCTCTACTACTTTCAGCTTGATAGTAAAGAAAGCTCTTATAGACTTCACACACTGGAATATTCTGTTTAAAATTGCAAAACTGAGGGGTGCCTGGGTGGCTCAGTCAGTTAAGCTTCTGCCTTCAGCTCAGATCATGATCCCTGCATCCTGGGATAGAGCCCTGCATCGGGCTCCCTGTTCAGCAGGAAGCCTGTTTCTCCCTCTCCCACTCTCCCTGCTTGTGTTCCCTCTCTCGCTGTGTCTCTCTGTCAAATAAATAAATAAAATCTTAAAAAAAAATTGCAAAATTGCACTCGTTGAATTGGAAAAAAATACGTGTTTGCCATTCAAAGGAGTGGTGTGAAGTTGTGGAAAAAGCTAGACATGTAGACAGTAGACCCACCTTTACATATGGGTATTGGCCCTTATTATGCAACCGTGGACATTTATTAAAACTCTTGCGGAACTTCAGTTTTCCCATGTGGAGCATGAAGTTGCTGATCTTAAAATCACTTTCATTTCTAAAATTTCATGACTTTATGATTTTTATGATACCTTCCAACGCGTATGATTTATGTCTCTTCACATTAAAGACGCCTTTCTTTCCCAGATTTCTTTGAGAGATTCACCTGAAAATCAGCTATGTGAGACAATGTCCTTTAGAACATTTTCCTAAGATCTTTTCCTTCATATTTCCCACTGACCTTCCATTCTCATTGAAGCTTCTTTTTATCCTTCCCTCCTCTGACTATAGTGAGACCATATTTACTTCCCTTTTGCTGATGCAAATTCTGCTTCCCAGATCTTCACTCTTTGTCCCTGCTCCACGGGCAGCATCTTACCTTGTCATATGAAAGTCACTCTCACCAAGCCTATCTCCCTAATCTACTTTTGTCTGTAAAGTGGATTATGAAAATGTTGAATAAAAGGTATTATACCAGAACATGCTGAACGGCATAGCACTTAACTGTTCCAAAGGAGAGGACACTATTCACGGCAGTATTCAAAAATAGACCTGTATTTCAGGAAAGAGAAATGAACTAGGCTGGGAGAGATTGGTTTTTCCTAGTAGGGGTTACCACACTTTTTATAGCATCTTAGTTGGTTAGTAGGGAGCTTTGAAAAAATATCAGCATGCTCTTCCCTATCAGCTGCTAGTTTAGGTCATTTTCAAAGAAACCCCCTATACATCCAGATTCCTAACCAATTCACAGCCCCACGATTTTATATTGTTGTGCCAGCCACAGCTGTAGCTGAGGCAGGATTAATCTTCTCGCCATGTTACTTTTTAACTTTAATCATCTTAGTGCCTGGAGGTCAAAAGACTTTTTGATATTGAAAGAGAGTCAGCCTCAAATTTTCTCAGTGCTTTTGAATCTAATTGCCCTGCTATCATCACCAAAGTGTTTTATCAGGCTTTACTTTTTTTATAGAATAAGTTTTCCACATCAGCTTGCTCAGTTTTCACTGCCTTGTCATTAAAATAGTTGCAGAAGCTCATCTTCTTTTCCTTCCTAACTGAAAGGATAAAGATAAGATCCAATTAGGACATCATCGAGTTCAGGAAACTGAAGTTTCCTGGCCTGATTTGGGCCTCAAAGTTCTCAAGTAAAATTTTGCATTTCATTATTATGACTCTGCCTTTTTAGCTATCACCCAAATAAATCCCCGGGGTAATATATATATATTTTTTACTAAGTAGATGCATAGCTTCTTTATATGAATACTACTTGCTTCTCCTTTATTATCAAGACTGTCAGTTTCTAGGTGAAAGTAGCCAGGTACACAGGGAGATTTTGCTAAAGTAATGCACTGTATCTACAATTATGTGTTTGATGAATGTTTCTTGCTGTTGCTGCTGAGAGTTAGGACTATTAACATTAAAAATAAAATAGCTCACGGTAACCAGGAATATAGCTTTATTGTTAAGTTATTAGTTAAGGATGATAAAGTCAATGGCAGAGGATGAGTTTGGTGAAGTTGGTTAGACACAAGGAATTAAACAGGACAAATATATGGTAAATTAGATTTTTCACGTTAGATCCTTGGAGAGATTGTGTAAAACTAAGAGGATTTTATATAAACACAATCCTCCCCTGTTTTCATTCTCCCCTTCTCTTTTAGTGATGAGACTCACTAAGTTTTATCTTGGGCCACCAGCAACTGTCCCCGGTTTTCACTCTTCTTTCAATTCATGTGATTAAGATCAGGAGGATGGGCTATGGGAGAAAGTGGTATGTGTGACTTCTGGATCCTCTCCTTGAGGAATCTTGCTGGAATTTTCTTTTTTCCTCCTGAAGGCTATAAAATGGGGGTAAGCAGCAGTCTTGGAAGCTCTTTCATGTAAATGGCACAGCCAAACCACAAGTCCTGACTCTTCGTATCTGGGCTATTATGTCAGAGGAAAACAAACATCTGTTGTATTTAATCAACTTATTACTTTCTTACTTCGCTTTTACAGCAAACTCTAACTCTGGGTTTTGATGAGGAATTCAAATAGAATCCATGATGCACTTACAAAAAATTAGAAATAATTTCTTTAGAAAGTACTTACTAATTTGAGTGTAGACATTCTTTCATCATAGTAGTTTACTGACGTTTTTCTTTTCCATGAGTAAGGATTCTAGTGTAGGAATGTATTAGTTGCTATTGCTTTTGGCTTTAAAATATCTGAACAGACACTTGTCCAAAGAAGACACACAAATGGCTAACAGACACATGCAAAAATGTTCAACATCACTAGACATCAGGGAAATACAAGTCAAAACCATAATGAGATACTACCTTACACCAGTTAGAATGGGAAAAATTAACAAGACAGGAAACAACAAGTGTTGGTGAGGATGTGGAGAAAGGGGAACCCTCTTACACTGTTGGTGGGAATGCAAGCTGGTAGAGCCACTCTGGAAAACAGTGTGGAGGTGCCTCAGAAAATTAAAAATAGAGCTACCCTATGGCCCAGCAATTGCACTACTGGGTATTTACCCCAAAGACACAGATGTAGTGAAAAGAAGGGCCATATGCACCTCAATGTTCATAGCAGCAATGTCCACAGTAGTCAAACGTGGAAAGAGCCGAGATGCCCTTCAACAGATGAATGGATAAACAAGATGTGGTCCATATATACAATGGAATATTGCTCAGCCATCAGAAAGGATGAATACCCACCATTTGCATCAACATGGATGGAACTGGAGGGGATTATGCTAAGTGAAATAAGTCAAGCAGAGAAAGACAATTATCATATGGTTTCACTCATATGTGGAACATAAGGAATAGTGCTGAGGACCACAGGGGAAGGAAGGGGAAACTGAATGGGAAGAAATCAGAGAGGGAGGCAAACCGTAAGAGACTCTGGACTCTGAGAACGAAACTGAGGGTTACAGAAGGGTGGGGGGTGGAGGGATGGGGTAACTAGGTGATGGGTATTAAGGAGGGCACGTGTTGTGATGAGCAGAGGGTGTCATATGCAACTAATGAATCGTTGAACACTACATTAAAAACTAATGATGTACTATATGCTGGCTAGTTGAACATAAAATTAAAAAAATTTTTTTAAATAAAAAATTAAATAAATAATAAGCAAAAAAATAAAAGTCTTTTAAGTGCTAAAATTGTTCTTAGTTTACAGATGGGATTTTAAGACATCTTAAAAATAAACAAAAACAAAAAAATATCTAGAGCTTTTGATTTTCTTTATCTCTTGCTATTGAACATGATAAGCTTATTCATTCAAGAATATACACATTTCATATTGTAGGAATGCTGACAATACTGAATCTATCTTTGGCTCTCCATCTTGTTCACATTGGCTTGATGACCTCTCTTGGGGCTATGTGTTCTGAGCCCACAGTGATTTATATATATACTTAGAAATGCCCACCAAGGCTGGGATAGGGGGAGGTTTGCTTTGGTCTCTCATGAATCTGTTAGAGGGAACACAGTCTTTCCCCTTCCTGACGCACAGGTTGTGCCATAAGATCTAATTAAAGGTTAGCTGTCAATTAAGTATATGCAAACCCTTCGAGGTGCATGTGAATCCCTGATCTCACTACAATGCCCTTCTGCATGTCCCCCCACTCTATAAAATCTGTAGACTGAGGTCGAGACTTTGTGGAGAATAACTAGGCAGCTGCTTGGATCCTCGCCTGCCTGATCCTCTCCTCTCAGTAAGTTAACCTGAATAAAACTGTGTAACCTGTATGGAGTCACCTGCTTTGGTCTCAAAGTGCCTTCTGAGTTTGGGGGATACTCTACTGTGCCCCACACCACCTTCTAATATATATTCTGTGAACACCTTAGATGTATTTACTTATCGTGAACATGTTTTCTGTAATCATTATGTTGTTTTAATGACGTTTAAAGAAGTTCATTCTGAAGACAAAACCTACTCTTACAAGGTTGATTTGAAAGAAACCATGCCAATCAACTCTCTATGAAGATAACGGCAAAATGTTCATATCAGTTTACATTTTGATTAATTATAAGATGAATGTTTATGTGTGAGGTAGCAATTTTAACTTAGAGTGAATACAGAGCAAACGGTAATCAAAAAGAAGTCACGTCGATTGCAATATTTCAGCCAAATTTTATATAAACACCTAAAAGAGCAATTTCAAGATTTTGGACATGTAAGCCTAACCACCATTTATTTAACACTTTGGTTTTAAATTTTTTACCCTTTTTCACCAAAAATAAGCTGTTAAAAATTCAACCCAAGAGTGTCCACTTGAAAGTAGGAAGGCAACAATAAACCATTCCGCATTTTGCATAATCTTGCTATTGTCTCCCTTATATAAAAAAGTTCTGCCAGAGGAAAAAAGCAAGTTCAATGAAAGCCAAACTGAGATCTCTGGAGATAAAGCATAAACAGAGATATTATAGAGAGATCCCAAAACATAGTTATATAATTTAAATGTGCAATTAAAGCATGCAATTAAAGTAGCTAATGTGTTTCCTTTCAATAGGAGATTATCAAAAAAAGATATTTTTTGAAACATTTTAAGATTATTACTACATAAGCTAGTATCTATGCTGAACAAGGTTTGGTATGTTCACAATTCAATTACATTAAAGCTCAATAACTCCGCAATAAAAATAGAGCCTAAACCCTTCAGACGTCTGTATCCTTTAGATGTTTCTTATCCAGAAAATAAAATGAACTCTTCAGTGAAATGATCCAAATAGATTGTCAGGAACTAATCTTGCTCAATGTGAATTGATCCAAATTAGGGAAATAATTAAGAGAATGCTGTTATCATAAGCAGCTCTATGTGTCAGAACTTCAGCCTATGTGCATATAAACACATACATGTACACATACTCACAGGTACAGCAACACACATAAGCATATACACACCGGCCTCCACATACACATATGCACATACATACGCATATTCAGAATTACATACACATTCACACAAAAACAAATACACATGTATTTACATACACACACACACATAACTGGAATATAATTGCCAAAAAAGCTATATTCATTTCACATGGAATTTGTTAGAAAAATTTAAGGAACCTACCTGTCCTTAGCAGAGTTATTGCAAGAAGCTGAGCTTGTCTAGTAATTTCAGTAAAATAGCCACTTTGCATCCTGGTCTCCTCCTTCAGCGCTGGAAGGTAACTAAATTTGTTATTCATTTGTTTTCCTGGTCATGACCAATTAACACGAGAGAAACGATACCTTCTCTCCCCCTCTCCAAAACATACCCTCCCCTCTGGTTTCATTTCGTCCATTAATTTACACCTGATACTAGCTGGCAGACCATATCCAAAAGAGAGGACCCAAGGGATCCCCTGCTTCTGTGGATTACATATAAGGGAGGTAAGGACCTTATTCTGAAAAGTGTTCTGTGGTCTTTTCTATATCTCTTATCATTTTTATCTGCTGTAGCTCTGGGGACCTGAAATGAGAATGTCATTCTATAGCCAGTGCGATGAAATCCTAATGATTTTACAGTCACATATATAGTGGTGACAGTGGTCACATCTTTGTGAGAGTGGATTTATCTACCTGTGTCCATCTGCTGGCTGGGTTATAATTTAATTTGAGTCAACCTTCCTGTACTTGGGGGTTCCTACATATGTCTCGTTGACACACAGAACATGGCACCTCTCCAATCATCTGTCATCCCTACTCTCTTGCCCATACATCTTTTTGATGTGATCTATGTATCATTTTGCTCCATAATCTATCAACTATAAAATGGTGTAGCTACTACTTGTAGCTGTTTTCTTAGGTCACAGGAGAGAATATTCTCATTTAAGTACTTCAAAATGACCTTGACCAATCTCTGCTAGAAAACACTGTTGCAATCGGAACCACCAGGGAAGAAGATGGACTGAAAATGGGCTGTTTACTGAGCATATGTTGTAAGTGCTAGATCTATGCAAAAACGCCAAAGTTCCTACCATTTGTACTTGGAAAAGATTGTATCATTTAAAAATAGTATTTATACTACCCTGGTAGAAAAGTATCCTTCTCGGCTCCATCGTCATCAATGCTGTCCCTGACCCGTGATGTGTTCCTCCCTGCAGGTGGAAGATATATTCCGATATGTTACGTGATTTTCTTGATTAATGAAATGTGAATAAAAGTAACTTATTTTTCTTCCCTTTACAATGGGAACAGTAATCTCCCAGATAGGGCTGTTCTGCCAACCCGGATCACAAAATGAAGATAAGGTGAAGCAAATCACAGCTGACCAACAGTGGGTATGTCACATGGGTAAGAAATAGATGTTTGTTGTTGTGTGCCACTGAGACTTGAGAGTCATTTTCTAATGTAGCATAACGTAGCCTATCCTGACTGATATTGTAACATTGAAGGTATGTAAATGCAAATGGAGGGCTGTTCTTTTCTAAACACCAGAAGTCAAAAATCTAATGTTCTTTTCTTGCTTTTGCTAACTTTACCTTAAATAACTTATTGAATTCTTCAAGTGTTAGCTTCTGCATGTATACAATGAATGGTTTGGACAAGACAATGTGAGCCAGCTTTACATTGCTGAGTCTATGATTAGAATAGCACTAAACAGCATTTCTAAAGTCATTATTTGTCTAATTTCAGGCTACTTTAACAGAATACCAGAGAATGGGTAGTTTATAAACAACAGAAATTTATTTCTCACAGTTCTGGAGTCTGAAGTCTGAGATCAGGGTGTCAGCAAGATCTGGTAATGGTTAGGGCTCTCTTTCAGGTTGCAGACCATCATTTTCTCATCGTATCTTCACATGGCTGACAAGTAAAAAGAGTTCTCTGCAGTCTCTCTCTTTTTTTTTAAATTAATTTATTTTAGAGAGAGAGAGAGAGAGCATGCATGAATGCATGAGCAGGAGAGAGAATCTCAAGCAGGCTCTGCTGGGCTCGATCTCAGGACCCTGAGATCACGACCTGAGCCAAAACCAAGAGTCAGATGCTTAACTGACTGCACCACCCAGGCACCCCTCTGTGGTATCTTTTTTAAGAGCACTAATCCCATTCCTGAGGGCTTCACCTAATCAATGATCTAATCATCTCCCAAAGGCCCTGCCTCCAAGTACTATCACATTGGGAATTAGGATTTCAACATATGAATTTTGGAGGGACACAAACACAGTCCTTAACACCATTATCCAGCTTTACTGGGATCTCTTTCTTTTATTTCTTTCTTAGGTAGCTGGTAGATACTTTGCGTTTGGATAGAAATTCAATTGAATTTGCTATTTCTATGTGGTTAAAAAAAGATCTTCAATATTTGGAATGTATAATAAAAAATTACAGGTTTTGGTGAGGGTCAAATTAATCACTAGCAGTAAGTACCTTGAACATGGTAAAACCTATATATTACCTAAAAAAATTTGCAATTTGATTTAATGATAATTTTTATTCTTAATGACATCATACTGTATCAAGACGTGTAACATATAACAAGCACATTTGATTTTGCTAGTGTATGAAATAAGCTTTTGATCTTTGACTTCCTAAGTACAAAGAGCATGGCCAGGCTTGGGCAGTGAAGAGAATACTGCCAGTGGGCTTCACCATGTAGATATTGCTTAGTCACATTAGAGATATCACTGCAGTGAGTCCTAGCAATATATAACCAAAGCATTTTCTGGTGCATGTACTTCCTCCCTCTCACCCCCAAGAAGTATCTAGAAAGAATTTGAAGAGCTTCTGTAGTCAGCACTCAACGTTGGGTCTCTGAACATCTTCTGGAAGCTTGTTAGAAATGCCGAATCACTCCCAGAATTATTGACCCAGAGTCTTCATCTTAAGAAGATCCAGGTGACTTATATGCACGTTAAAGTAATAAAAGCACGGAATTATCAAAGAGTCAGCTTGGGAAGAAACTCAGAAATTCTTTTTTGTAACTGTTATTTTAAATAACTGACTCAGGACCACTACCTGGCTAAAAACTACACCACTAATATGGAGAAAGTCTACATATTAAGAAATGCTAATATTGACGATATTAACAGTAATATTAATACTAATAAATACTAGTCTTGGGAAACAGCACTAATATAGGATTAATGTGACCTACAATGATATAAACATGTAGTATATTAAACATTTCAAATGGGTACTCAGTCTCTGCATAGAGGAATCTGGAATTTGATGTTTCAAGACCTTGGTCACAGTTTTCAGTGCTCCATCCTGATGGTAAAGGGAAGACAATTTACATAGAGGTTGTAAGAGTCTTACTTCTTTAGTTCACACCTTGGCCTCTTGTTACTAACTGTAAAACTGTGGATAGCTGTTATGTCATTTCTCTGAACTTCAATTTCCTCATCAATATCATGGGAAGAGGGGTGCCTGGGTGGCTCAGTTGGTTAAGTGTCTGCCTCTGGCTCAGGTCATGATTCCACAATTCCTGGGTCGAGCCCCATGTCGGGTTCCCTGTGGCAGGGGTCTGTTCCCCCCCCCCACCATGCTCATGCACTCTCTCACTCTCTCTCTCAAATAAATAAAATCTTTAAAAAAAATATCATGGGGATAATAATTACCTGTTAGGCGGAAGCCTCAAAAAGTTCTCCTTTAAGACTAGATATTCTTATCCTTGGTCAGATAACAATTTTCTCTTTCTTAGGATTCACTGATACAATTATACCTAGTGTTCTTAATTTAAACATGCCAAAGATCAGTAAGTTTTTTTGGAAGATAACTACACAATTTCATTAAAGAAAAATAGACAACATATGCAATTTTCATGCCTTTGTTTGGGGACTGTACTTTCAGTCTATTGGATGCACTTTTCCGTAATCTATGTATAGAATGGTTTGCTCCTTTGCTTAAGGTCTGAGTAGGATTTTTCTGACATAACATTTTGCCAGGGAATATAATGGATTAAGTCCCGTGGAGACTGTAAGTAGATTTCATCACCTGCTTTAAGTATAACCATTATTGCCCTCAGAAAAATTATTGTTGACACATCCCTTCAGTTATGTCCACTGAAAATTACAATGCCAACTTTGGGCAAAAGACTTCTCAGACTATTGGTGTTTCTGCCTTCAGGCAAAGGGCTGAAAGCCATGTATTATCCTTAATAGAGAATAAAGGGAAGATGATACCCGTGACATCTTGATGTTTTGTCATAAGTGCTTGTGATTTTTAAAAATTGCAGTATGCTCAACTCAGAGAAGCAGCATGTAATTTGGGAGCAGATCCCAAAACATCGCTTCATAAGATTATTTGAAAAATAGGGTAACATGAGGTAAAACATATAAAGATAATTACATACATATAAGGGTCACTTCCTATGCTATGTGTAACTCTAGGAACTTTACATGTATTATTTAACTTTAACAGTAATCCTCTGGGCTAAGTGCTAATATTGTTTCCATTTTAGAGATATGGAAATTGAGGCACAGAACATTTAAGTAACTAGCTGAAGGTCTCAGAGCTAATAAGCACCAGTTTCAGGAAACAGATTCAATAGTCTGGATCTAAACCCTAAATTCAATTGTTTCAAGACCTTGGTCAGAGTTTTCAGTGTTCCATCCTGATGGTAAAGGATGTCATCAGGTAAAGCTAAGTGTCAACTAAGCTAAACTTTATTTTCCAAATGCCTTTTTCTGTATAGTTCTCGGCTAGGCTGGTCACAAGAAAAATATGTGAGTCTTTTTTTTTTTTAATTTTAATTTTTTAGAGAGAAAGTGAGAGCGAGAGAGAGCTTGCATGCATGAGGTAAGGGAGGGAGAAGGGAAGGGCAGAGGGAGAAGGAGAGAGAGAATTTTAAGCAAGCTCCATGCTCAGCATGGAGTCCCAGACAGGGCTCAATCTCACAACCCTGAGATCATGACCTGGGCCTAAATCAAGAGTCAGGCGCTTAACCGACTGAGCCACCCACATGCCCCAAATCTGTGAGATTTAGAAGATAGAGGTGAAATAGTAGCAAGCAAACTAAGAGGTTGGTGCCAGGCCTCCAGGCCTCACTGTAGCTCTCAGGATTTGCAAATCTGCTAGCTCATCTCACCGGCATGGGGCCACAGCGAACACAGAGCTCCTTCAGGTCCTTTAAGTGGTAGGCCGGGCTCAGATGCAGTGCCAAGGGGAAGAGCCCCTGCTCCCTCTGCAGGTCATCCAAGACAGGTCCCGTAAGGCTACATGAAAGTTTAGAAACACTAAGAAAGTAGTGAATGACAGGTGTGGGTTTCAGATTATCCTCCTGCATTCAGGTTTGCCTTACATGTTCTTATTTGGTTTTATTTCTTTCATTTTAGGTTCAGATTTTATTCACAATAATTCCTTCCCTGCTGATCTACAGCCAGTCCACTCCCAAATGCAGAGGTAACAGTGTTCTATAGAACTCACCAGCTCTTGTCCAGGATTCCCTGTTAGTGACCTTTCTCTGATTTTCCAACCCTATCTTTTCTGATCGTTCCTGATCTTTCCTTCTATGGGTTCTCTCATAATTGTGGAGGGCCTAATCCCTAATATATATTCCTTATTCCATAATGCTCAGTGGTTCTTCCCTGATAGAACCCTCACTGATACATATCTTTATGAAACAAAGATACTGATTCTCTATAAAAGAATGTCTTCCTTGATACTGACAGATTAGAGCTCAATATGTTCAGCATTATGCCAGGGACATTATGATCACTTAGCCATGTTGGGTATCATCCTCACCTTCATCGTCATCCTCTTCCCTCTTGAAAAATTCATTGAAGTATCATCATACAGTAAAACAAAAAGGAGAAGTTCAAGTATGCTTTAGAAATAGTTTCAGCCTGGCATCAGTAGTTTGCCTAAGTATCTTAGTGGAAAGACAATGCCTTTACAAGTTCTCAAATGGAAAGCCACTATATTTTCTACCTCTAAAGCAAATATTTTATTTTATTTTATTTTTTTTAAAGATTTTATTTATTTATTTGAGACAGAGAGAATGAGATACAGAGAGCATGAGAGGGAGGAGGGTCAGAGGGAGAAGCAGACTCCCTGCCGAGCAGGGAGCCCGATGCGGGACTCGATCCCGGGACTCCAGGATCATGACCTGAGCTGAAGGCAGTCGCTTAACCAACTGAGCCACCCAGGCGCC
>NC_138369.1:170781864-170887189 GCF_054177405.1 Leptonychotes weddellii
TTTATTTTTTTTAAAGATTTTATTTATTTATTTGAGACAGAGAGAATGAGATACAGAGAGCATGAGAGGGAGGAGGGTCAGAGGGAGAAGCAGACTCCCTGCCGAGCAGGGAGCCCGATGCGGGACTCGATCCCGGGACTCCAGGATCATGACCTGAGCTGAAGGCAGTCGCTTAACCAACTGAGCCACCCAGGCGCCCTAAAGCAAATATTTTAAAAGTTCTTCCCCAAGGCACTTGGCTGGCTCAGTCGATAGACCATGTGACTCCTGAACTTGGGGTTGTGAGTTCAAACCCCATGTTTGGTGTAGAGGTTACTTAAAAATAAAATCTTTAGAAAATAAAAGTTCTTTCCCAATAGGTTTCTAGTATTATCTGAGGCCTGTATTTATTCTTTTTTTAAAAAAAGATTTTATTTATTTATTTGACAGAGAGAGAGAGAGAGTACAAGCAGGGGGAAGTGGTAGGCAGAGGGAGAAGCAGGCTCCCTGCTGAACAAGAAGCCCGATGTGGGGCTCGATCCCAAGACCCTGGGATCATGACCTGAGCTGAAGGCAGACACTTAACCAACTGAGCCACCCAGGCACTATGTATTATATTTATTCTTTAGGCTCCTATTTACCTCAGCAATAATTTCCAAACATCATAACCTCTGCTAAGTTGAGAGAAGAATCTATTTTTCCTGCTCTTTCATATTCCCCTTCACCTCCCTTCATATCCGAGACATCTTGCTTAAACGCTGATGCTCAAACTTCTGATTGGTTCATAAACTCTAAGCCCAGCCAAATGTTGTGGAGAAATTCCTTTATGCAGCACTCTTGTTTTGACATTTCAGTGAGTCTATTTACATGTAGTAATTTCCCAGTGCCAGTTAAAGTCAGAAAAAGTGATTCACTGTGGCATTCTTGCGAAATATGACAGATGGGCTCATTAGTCTTTTGATTCATCAAAACCACAATGCTTTTTTTGCTTAAAATAAGAAGCAAAAAATAAGCAAGTCCCTGATAGGTTTAATTCAGAGTCAGAGCTAAGTAATGCCAACTCTGCAGAATCGTGTAAAGAGAGGACAAAAGGATCAGGGAGGGAAAAGAGGACCATACAAACAAGTGCATTATGCTTTGTGAAAAGTTATGAGCTATGAGCTGATCCAACAGCTAGATAAAGGAAGTAAAAGCATGATGGACTACTAAATTACATACCATTTATGTGTTCTTGATAAAAAGGCAGCAGTAGAAACAATGAAGAAATTAAACAAATGAGTCTTAATAGAATGTAAAAAAATATAAGATGCCAGAGATTTTAAGGGAAAAGAAATCCCTATCAGTGATGACTGATACTCTATAGAATAGTATCTGTTCACAAAGTAGCCAAAATTAAAGGAAGATGTCTTTGGAATGTCAATACTAAATCTTTTTAAGGAAACTCTAGTAGACTAGCTGCATGCCAGCAGAAAAGTATTCTTATTGAAATTTTCATTCATACTGATTGGCCATCCACGTTTTGTTGCAATCAGCACATCTTCCTGGTAGAAGGACTCCACAGTCAAATCTGAATTTAAAATTATAGATAGTAGGTTTTCAAATCTTATGTGCTGTCTTGCCTTTGAGTACGTAAAGTAAGACTGCATAGATTGCAGTATTTCTTATACCCCTAAAAATAATTCAAGTTAAAGAATCAAGAGGTTAGTAAAAAAAAGAAGTCCCACAATATAAATTTCATTGAGCAAAACTAAACTAAACTAAAACATTTCTAATGCTGAAGAAGCAACCATTCTTCGGTTTCTCATGGGTTGTGTCTGTTTCTATCATTGTTTTCCATGATATGTGAATCATAAATTATTTCTTAATCTTTAAAATTACCTATGTAATTACATAGATAAATAATTTAAAACTTTTTTTTAAAAGATTTTATTTATTTATTTGACAGAGAGAGACACAGCAAGAGAGGGAACACAAGCAGGGGGAGTGGGAGAGGGAGAAGCAGGCTTCCCGCGGAGCAGGGAGCCCGATGCGGGGCTTGATCCCAGGACCCTGAGATCATGACCTGAGCTGAAGGCAGACGCTTAATGACTGAGCCACCCAGGCGCCCCAATAATTTAAAGCTTTTAAATATAGGTGCAGCTAAGGAGTTCTCAAAGTTTCAAATGTGACAATATTACCTTCAAGGAAAATGTTTTGCCTTATTTCACATTTAGGAAAAAATGTTTAAAAATGCCTTGGAAGTATATTCGTACACATTTCTTTTGGATATTCTGATGATTCAGATGCATCAGTATTGCGAGCTTCAAACAGGCTTGGTATCAAAAGCCCTTAATAACCTGAATGAAACATAACAAGAATACATTATTTGGTGAAAAAAGAGAAAGAAAAAGACATTAACATTTATTTTTGGCTCTTAGCAGGGTCTATGTTAGGAATACAACAAATGTTAACACAATATCTCTTTTTATTCATATATTTATCTCCTCTCTAAAAATCTGCATGAAACTTTTTTATTCTGCATACCTTTTTCTGTAACAATGTCTTTGTTTTCCTTTCCTGCCTCAAAAACACACAGTTACTTTATTTTACAAACTCTGAGTTAGCAGCTACACATAGACATGTATATATGTATATATAAATGTACATAGATTTGTGACAAGCACTATTAAGTAGTTTATACTTTATGGATATTACTTCATTTAATACTCATATGTATTCTGTGACCTAGGAATGAATGTTATGGAGGAGGATGCCAAGGGATAGAGAAGTTAACTTGTTCATTGTCACTTAGCAAGTGGGTGGCAGGTTTAAAATTCAAGCTCAAGAAGAGGACCTGGCTATAGGGTGGTGCTCTCACTCACAATGTGGTGATGTGTAGAGTAAGAGGCCCTCTGAGGAGCCTCGAGAAGGAGTTGAATTCAATGACTTCCATTTTATGATTAGAAAATTTGTATTTCTTGGTTTTATTAAAATCTCCTTTCTGATAAATTGGCAAGCTCAATAGCATTTGCTCCATTATTAGGTTCTGTTGACTCAGCTTATGTTATTTTCTGGCTTACCGAAGATTTCTGTCATTATAAAATTGGATGATGTCACTGATCACAATTTGAAAAATAAAGAGGTAGACAGATGTGTTGCCAAATGGATTACCAATTATTAGCATAATGATAACATATTTCAGTTCCTCCTAGCCTACTCACATGTCATAATGATTTCTTTTACCACAGGTATTAAAAGGAAAAAAATTAAATCGAACATTATGAAACAAAAAATTAAAAAAAAAAAGAAAAGAAAGAAATTATCCTCACCCCATTCCCACCCTCCACCATCCCTGGCTTAGAGTGATTAATCCCTTTTGGAGTGTGTTTGTGATAAAGCATAGTGTTATTGGAGACCATTTCATTGTAACGTACTTTCGCTGGCTGGTTAGTTAGTTCTTAGGGAGGAAGTGATTGGCTCGAAGTATCAATTGAACAGGTGAGTTGTGCACGGCAGCAGCCCTCGGAGAATGGATTCAACTCTCTGCCCATTGCTTGCTCATTTGTATCTGTCTGTGGCTGACAGTGTTAGTTACATAGCCAAAATTCCATCCCCCTTCTTTGCTAACAGAACCCCAATTTTGATCAGGGTGTCAAAGTGCGCAGCCCTTGACAAAGAATCATGGTTAGTCTAACCCTCCAAGCAAGTCATGACATACCTATTTTCCACTTTCCCCACTTCACTTGTTACTATATTTCAGAGAATAAAGTCAATACACTAAAGATGAGGAAAGAAAATCCTTACCTATTTACAGAGCTGTTCTGATGCAGGCAGACCCTCCTTTTGGACTATGCTAAATGAATAAAAACTATTGGTTTTAGTTACAGCTGGTAGAGGACTATAGTTGCAGCCAAAATCATTTATTGCTAGTTCACCATCGGAAGCAGATCTGCTCAGGAATTCTCCATTTGTCCAAAGGCTGTCCCGAGGATAGGATGTTTTCACTCATTGGCTTGTTTCCTTCAGAGACTCTGTCATAGATGTGGGGTTCTAACTGCCCTTGATTTAACAGCTTTGTCTTAGATAGGAGCAGATTTTGGCAACATTCAAGACAAAAGCACTTCATAGCACATTTGCTTTTCTTTTCCTATGGTTCTTTTGTGACATCCTTTCCTCCCAGATCATTAAAATTCAAAGAAGTTTCACTAAGGGGTGCCTGGCTGGCTCAGTTGGTAGACCAGGCAGCTCTTGATCTTAGAGTCATGAGTTCAAGCCCCACATTGGGCACAGAGCTTACTTTTAAAAAAAATTTCACTGAAATGTGTTAGGGATTTATATTTTATTATGAAGTTTGTCTAATGTGGTTGCTCAAATCTTTCTTCAAGTCAGGAACATGTTTTCTATTATGTCTTTAATTATTCCTTTTTCTTCCATGTAATTCTTTTTAGAATTCCCAATTTGCATATAGGGAAATTCCTGGATTCCATGCCTCTTAAATTTCAATGTATTATCATATGTACAATACTTAATAACTATTAATACATAAGCATATATAAGTATATATACATATACATATATACACACACAAATATAGCATTTTACTCTGAATTCTCAATGTCTTCAGTTGGTGTACTATGTCCTTGATTTATATTTCTTCAGTATTCAATAAACTTTGAATTTTCCAATTCGGTACTCATGTTATCCATCTGACAGCAATTTTTAATTGTCTCAAAGTTTTCTCTTTCATTTAATCCAGCTCAAAATAATAATGAACTCTTTCTGTGGAAATATAAATTTCATTGAGCAAAACTAAACTAAACTAAAACATTTCTAATGCTGAAGAAGCAACCGTTCTTCGGTTTCTCAGACATTTAATCTGTGACATTCTCTCTGGTCAAATGCCTCTTGCAACACCGAAAAGGAATGTTTACAGGATCAAAATAAACTGTGGAAAAAACTGCAGAATATTCTCTGAGCCAATTCAGTGTCTGTACGGTGTTATCAAAATTCCTATTGAGAAATTTACAAGCAATGAGTAACTGGTAGTTGATGAGGTGCAGCTCTACTAGACAACAGTACCAGAAAGCCCAAGGAAGCTCTGTAGCTAGCCAGGTACAAAGATTGAAGGGGTTCCAGAGCAGACAACCTCTCTGTGCTGCTATGGTGCCCAGTCAGTCAGGCTTTTCTCTTCTTAGCATACTCATGTTCCAGATGCAGAGTGATTTAGAGACGTGTCATTCTGTGCCTGGGAATCACATGGCCTCCCCTAGCTGTTATGGTACATGTTGTGTGGCCTGCCTTGTATCCTTTCTTAAAGGTCAGTCGACTTGGTACCAGGTGACATTTCTTGTGTCTCATGAGTCTTGTCAATATGAATCCAAGACCACTGTCACTAGTCAAGCAGAGTGGGCATTTCATTTTTTAAATCTATTTAAGATATTTTCTCTTTTATCTCATACAAGAGATTAGTATTTGTGGGAAATTTGTATTGATTCTTCAGCTCTAGCAATCTCCTGTTTTCCTTTTGAATAACTGGCATCTCCTTCTTAAAGTCCTACTTTAATGAACCACATTTCTAGTTTTGGTAAGTTGAGATTACATGGATGGCACTTATCCCTTCACCTAGTTTTGTTCCTAAAATCAAGTATAACTTACTATCACTAAGCACTTTGAGATCTCTCACATTCATTAGGAATTTTAAAGAGAATTTTTTTTTGAAATCATTTATTGACCTAGATATGGTTTTAGTTCACCAGAGCATGCATCCAAGTAATTAAAACTATGTCTGTGTGTAGGTATGTATTCCCAGCACATGTGTCTCCCATTATGTTTATCAGGGATTAATGTGTCTTAGCACCTATCAACTTCCTACAGCATTAGTATCAGTCACTGTAAAAGCTGCAGTTCTTAATAAATTAAAAAAAAAGAAGCAAAGAAATTTTGGGTCACAAGTAAAGCCACTTGTTAGGTGTATATTCATGTTAATGAATAATATATGCCTCAATTAGTGACTATTTTTTCTATTTGCTTGACAGGTTATTATTATTCTAAAATTGATAGTTGTTGAAATAGTTTCTTTCAGAGAAGGTGTGGGTCTCTGTTCAAAACATTTAGTTCCAGATAAAACAGAAAAGGAAATTCTTTTTTTTTTTTTTCCTTTTGGGTAATTCTATGTTCTTTGATCATGGGTCTAGTTAAAACTAGGGTAGCAGGAAAGATATTGGCAAAGACATAGAGGGAAGATTCAGTTTTAAGTGGAGAGACTCATCCTTCATCCCTGCTCTGGTAGTTCAATCACATCTGGGCATTTTTCAGCTTGTCCAACTGGTGTGTCTTTTTTTTTTTTTTAAAGATTTTACTTATTTATTTGACACAGAGTGAGAGAGCATAAGCAGGGGGAGTGGCAGGCAGGCAGAGCGAGAAGCAGGCTCTCCGCTGAGCAAGGAGCCCGATGCGGGACTCGATCCCAGGATTCTGGGATCATGACCTGAGTCGAAGGCAGCCGCTTAACTGACTGAGCCACGCAGGCGCCCCCTGGTGTGTGTTTATTAGGAGCCATCTTGAGCAGTATCTTCACCACGTATGCCGTACATAGCAAATGAAAGATGGCCGCCGTTGTCACCAATCCTGCTCTGTGCTGATGAGATACCATAAATCACTGGACTGTCAAAATCAGCCCCATACGCATTTGCAATCTTACCTAGTTTCAAGGTTTCCTAATAATTTCAAGGACACAGGTAATGAGGAGGCACAGGCAAAGCAGGGAGAGGTCCTGGACCACCAATGCAGCTCCATTTTAGTCTTGTAAGTTGTGTTTTTTTTTTTTTAAGATTTTTTATTTATTTATTCATGAGAGACAGAGAGAGAGAGAGACAGAGAGAGAGAGGCAGAGGGAGAAGCAGACTCCCAAAGAGCAGAGAGCCTGATGCAGGACCCGATCCCAGGACTCTGGGATCATGACCTAAGCTGAAGGCAGACACTTAACCATCTGAGCCACCCAGGTGCCCGTAAGTTATGTCTTATGTCTCATAAGTTTATGTGACATTTTCTAGGCACCTGTGCTTCATATATCCATAGATAGATGGTTTTGTTTACCATATAGTGCAACAACAGACCGATCCATCTAAAAGTAATCCATAGGGTGGGACTCTTCAGATGCAAGACCACTGGTTGACTTATTATTAACATGTTTACAAGAAAATTGTTCAGGTGACTTCCTTTCTTTGCTGAGGAGACTCCCAGTAAACAAGAGACAAAGAATTGTAAACCTGCAGCACCAGTTTATAGAGTAGAAATTTGTGCTCCAATGGGGCTGCAAATGCCCCAAGAGTTGACCTAGACTAGGATCTTATTGCTTTATGATGACATGTTTTATGTTATGATAGCACTCCTGTGAACTGACTTCTCAGAGAAATTTCTTCTCTGCACATGCTGAATTTCAGTCAGCTTGACCTATCCTTCATATAGTCTCATACTGACAATATCATGTAAACATTTTTTTTGATGGTTCTCTCCCTTGCCTATGTCTTTTTCAAGTGAAGTTTTCAGAATTTTTCTCCTGTTTCTTTTCTTTTTTTCCTTTCCTTTCCTTTTTTCTTTTCTTTCCTTTTCTCTTCTCATCTTTTCTGTTTTCTTTTTTTGTCTTTTCAAAGACAAAATTCAAGGAAAGCAGTTAAACATATAGACTCAGACCACCATCCTGAATGGCAACTAAAATTTTGTTTTTAATTATTTCATATGTCTTTTCTTCTTTTCCTTAATAAGAGATTTTTCCAAAATATACCTAAGTGTTTACCTTATGAAGTAACCTAAGCCATTCTTGGATAACTTGAAAATTTATTTAAAAATTAATTCCTCATATATAGAAAATATTTCTTACTGTGCTTTCCACAGATTTTTATAAGTTCTTCCTCTTTAGGAAACATAGAATTTATCTACACAATTAATAATGTGTACTGGATGCCTACAATGTTTTCAGAGTACATTTTCTGAATATTTCATCAACATGCTTTCTAGTTATCCCTTGGCATATCCTCAAGATTGGACACAAAGGTAATTTACATTTCCACTATTTAAACTGTGTTAATAACTCTGCTTTGAGGAAAATACATTAAAAATGTGGAATATGATTCAAAGAATTTCAATAAAGTGTTCTTATATTTATCTTAAGATTCATCTTCTTCCACTTATCTGAAAACTTTAATTCTGAATAATCTGCAGTTCCCTGGATACATTTTTCTTTTTCATGACCTTACTCCTTAGTATAAAATATTCTTAGTCTAGAATTATCTTCTCCTTACTCCTCTTTCCACCTGGGGCCATCTGATTTATTCTCTAAGGTATATCCTAAGAGTTTTCTCCTCAGATAAGACTTCTCTGAACTCTTTCATGAGTTAAAAACACTACATCTTCAGCAATCTTCTGATCTAAGTATCTAATATTTAGTGACCTCATAAAAATGATAGAGGCTTAGTTTTGTGTCATATTATGGGTTGAATTGTGTCACCCACAAAACACATGACATCCCTCAGAATATGACCTGGTTTGGAAATAGGGTCCTAGCAGATATAATTAGTGAAGTTAAGATGAGATTATACCAGAATAGGGTGGTCCTCTAATCCAATGTGACTAGTCCTTCTAAGAAAGATGACCATATGAAGTCACCAAGACACAAGAAAGTGATGTGAAGACAGAGAAAAAGACTGGAGGTATTCTGCCATAGGTCAGGGCACACCTGTGGCTCCCAGAAGCTAGAAGAGGCAAGGAAGGATCCTCCCTAGAGGCTTCTGAGAGAGCACAGCCTGGCTGATACTTTGATTTTGGACTTCTGGCCTCCACAACAGGGTGAGAAGAAATTTCTGTTGTTTTAAGCCACCTGGACTGTGGTACTTCGTTATGGCATGAGATCTTAGGTGTTGTGGGAAATACCCAAATTCTCTCTGATGGTTGTATACTCATCAAATAATTGTTTCCTCTCAGAAAAAAAGTTGGGAGGAATTATTTATGACTGTTAACTATTTTTATCAAGTAAGTCACACAAAGATTTCTGTGTATCTTTCTCATAAAGATGAAGTTCTTATTATGGCAAGAAGTTGAACATGGGTCAAACTTAAAATAACCTGGTGAAAAATCTCAGTTCAGAAAAGGTACATATTTATTCTCTTTTTTTTTTTTTTGGAAATAAGCATTCTTTTTTTTTTTTAAGATTTTATTTACTTATTTGAGAGAGAGAGAGACTGAGAGAGAGAGAGCATGAGAGGGGGGAGGGTCGGGAGGGTCAGAGGGAGAAGCAGACTCCCTGACGAGCAGGGAGCCCGATGCGGGACTCGATCCAGGGACTCCAGGATCATGACCTGAGCCGAAGGCAGTCGCTTAACCAACTGAGCCACCCAGGCGCCCCACATTTATTCTTTTAATGTTAATATTAAATAACAGCAAGTGTCCTACCTACCAGAGTGCCTTCAGGGGACAAAAGAGTCATCACTGGACCTCACCACCAGGCTCAGAGTATTTGTCCTGTGAAGTGTTAAATCAGTTCAATGCCCCAAAGTGTGGGGCAGATGGACCTCGGTCACCCTGACCAATGAAACAAGAAGAGGTTTTGGCAACAGTGGAATAAAGCCAGCTGGAAGTGATCCACATGAGGGGCACTCTTGTGTGGAAAATAAAGTAGCAGGAGGAATTCTTTGATTCATGTTCTGAAATTTTTGCCCCATGGCTTATCTTAAAAATAACAAAGTTTGGGCCTATCAAAAAAAAAAAAAAAAAGGGCTAGTCACTTCAGCTTTTGGTAAGGGCCAAATAGATTCAGATGTACTTTTGGTCATCGGTGTTAACGTTACACATAAAGTTACCTTTATTCATAAAGCCTTATGATTAATGATTTGTTCCAAAGTTTTGCAGAGATTTTGTTATTAACTTTTCTCTCATTTTGGATACTTGCAAAACACCAGCCCATCATCTTACTCTACTTTCCCCAGATAAAATCCAAAAATTACAATTATTAAAGGAAAGTTCCTAATTTCTCCCCAGACTGTCCCTTGTCCCAGCGAATGGTAAAATAAAGAACATATACAAAAGTGGTTAAGGAACAACCATAACTGTTGCTTCATGTTTGTATGGTGCTTTATACCTTCTCAAGGACCTTCCTATCACTGCATAGTATAAATTACGTCAACACTATAAACTACACCTGGTTCTGAGTCATGGTAGCGACAGTAACAGAAACAAGGACTATCTAACGGCAAATCACACTGTGATTATATGCAAAATATGCGCTCATGCATATATGCATTTATTTATTTGTTGGGGAAATGTGGGTGGTGAAGTATAGAAAACTGACACACTGGGAGCCCTGGCCTAGAAAATAAGTCGAAAACAGAAAATGTCTGTGTCAGGCATGGCTGCACATCAACTTGCTTCTTTTTGGAGCCACGATTTAGTGGACGTTGAAATTTCACTACGAAGAGAACACTCAAGTAGATTTAATTAATGACTTCAAATAATCTTCGCAAAAGAATGCTTTAATGCAGAATGTTGTAGAACATTCATTCGTTCTTTCTTAAAGTCATGAAGCCCCTTAATCCATACAGTTTTCTTTGAAATCTTTTAATTAATCTGTGCTCTGCATTCTTTCTTATAAATCTTCTTTCTTACGGTTAAACAACGTTGAAAACAATCTGCTCTAAAAGTCAGTTCTCTCTTTATATCCAATTCCAGATAAAATCTCTCATATGATCCTCAGGAATTACTGCTGGCCATTGGAGGTTTACACATATTCATCTCTGCATTTGCTTTTACAAATTCACCCATGGCAAATGGCCTTTTTTGTCATAATGCTTTGCATTTAAATAGTTCATTACATTAAGAAATTTCAATTAATTCTGCTCATACCTCCATGTTAAAGAAAGCGATCGTTTCTGTGATCATATTATTGATGGAGAAACTGTAGTTCAGAGAGTTTAAAAGATGTACCCAGTGATAGCCAGCGAGGGAATTTCAGTTGATGATAACAAGCCAGGATAATCTACTGTTCAGCAGTGTTCATTCTGTTCTTGAAGCAGGCTTTTCTCAGTATGTATAATGAAGTTCGGGAAGAATCTCAGATAAAAACTGTGGAGGACTTTTTTATTTTAATATAAAATATTTAAGTATTAGAGTCATCAGAGTATAAAGTATATAGCTAAGGACTTCCACACCTACCACATTTTCCCAATTCAAATCGTACTCATTATCTTTTCTTAGAGAAATAGGGTTTTGAAAGGAGGGGAGTTATTTCTAGACACTAGAACTTATAAAAGCATTATGAGCAAAGTAGCAACAATCAATAATAGGAAGGCAGGTAAAGGAGGGGTATATATTAAACTAAATTTATGCATGGACAAGAACAGACTAGTTAGACTTAAAGGCAGAAAATTCTAGCATGAGCAGAGACGATATCTTAAAATCTACTATTAAAGTGTAGAATATTCTGAGTAGACAGCAGTGTAACAAACCACTTCAGAGAGGTTTATCCAAAGGTAGAAATCACTTGATAACTGAGAGCAGAGCTCTGAGATACTGACTTAAAGAACATAGAATATTTTCAGGTGGGATGGTTGTGAAGGCGGCAAGGACTGTTGTCAAGTCCTGTAGTTAAGGAACGCCAGGCGTCACTGGATTCCTCGGTAAAGTGCTCAGGGAAAGTTACAGACAAATTTTACCTATATGGAACTCTACTTAGAGAAACTGCAGTGATAATCTTTCCACGGGGGTCAAAGCAAAGAGTGTATGTAAACTGAAAAGAGAAAGCATTGAGACCATGAGTGCTGGGACCTCCGTTTCCATGTCAATTTCATAGATCTGGGATTATATATATCTATCCGTCTCAGAATCTTGGACATATTTTGTTTTTAGATTTGATTTTTTTTAAGTGCGAAATTAAGCATTAAAAGCACCTCAGTTTTTTAGACAATTAGACAGTATTCATGCATTTTGAGTAACTGTGTGTTTTAAATATCAAATAATGCTTTGTTAAATTACTTGTCATGACCTATTCATATGAATGTTAGTTACACATTCATTGTAATATCTTACATTCTTTAAAGATCTGATTAGAAAGGAAATCAGTGCAATATAGTAATTGCTAATAATATAGCTTTTTTCCTGCTTAAAAGATAATTATTTCAATGTTGCAAAAATGATCAATGAGCTGCTGAAAAGCAATCGTTAGGATGAATTGTTTGAACAAGTGAACATTCAGGAAATTCTTGCAAAAAAGTAGAATTATAAAAATTGTCAACTTTAGGGCACATCAATTTTATTCAGTCCCCTCTTCTGGCAAGCATAATTCTTCCTTAGTTTAATACAATCTCCTACTCATTTTATCCTCCTTTCCCTGCATTCTTACTCCACTATAATTGTGTTTTCTGTTATTAAAATTCCTGTGCAATGATACAGCTTAAATTTTAATATCAATGAACTGTTCTTTCTTAGTTATCTTGAGTATTATTTTGATTTCATTTTAAAAAAGCGCATATTCTCGCAGCTTCTCTACTCTTTCCATCAAATATGGCTCTTTCCTAAGAATGATACTTATCCTACTTTGCTCCTCATTAGCTCTTGGCATGGATGCACTTGATGTATCTGCTAGCAGATTATCTACCATAAGTAATAAAATATTCTGGCACCACATGACTATTTATGTGAATCAAACAAATGCTTTCTGTGCTTTTTTCTTCTTACATACATTTTTCATTCACTCATGCAAACTTTTACTCCAAATGGGAATTAAGCTATAAAACAGTTATTTATATTTTTAAATAAATTATTCAAAGTAATCAATGCTAGGTTTTCTTTAAGGACATACAACTTCTCTATGTATCCTTGGGAGAGGAAACTCACTTCCATCACACAAGGCCAAAGCACCACCACCTTGAAAATCACATTTCTTATTAGGGTGAGTTTGAGACAGCTTACGTAGTTCTCTTAGTTATTCAGCTAGTTGAGCAAGAGTTCAAAATATTGGTATTTATTCTTCTATTCAGGTTGTCAATAGTAATTCCTCCCAGGCTAAACTCAAACTATTTATTGCAATGTTTATCATGACTATTTCATTCTGTTGTTCACATAGTGGTTCTGAGTGAATAAAATAGTGCAAATATAGAATCTATTTTAGCCATGTTTCTCATTTATAAATTCTATTTAGCCTGAAAAGCATTAACTTGGGAGATGATGGATAATTTGGCACCACAAGGAATTATGAAAAAAAATTATTGAACATGTTGGAGAAACAGGTGGCTCTATGTACATTGATAAGAACTAAATTCAAATATGCTGGCCTTGTAGATTCCTCCCGTAATCCCCAAAGGCTATCCATAGACATTTTTTTTGTGTATATTTTCAAACTACAGATAAACTGGCAAGCTAACCCAATTAAATAAGGGTAGAGAAACAAGAAATGAGGAAACAGAACAGGAGAACAGATGAAAATAGAAAACTGAGCTAGGTGGAAAAATTAATACAGGACAGAATACAACGCAATGGCTGCCATCTTTCTCAAAAACAGTTCGGAGGCTTCTGTTGGAAATGAGGGAAGATTCTCAACTTGTCCTCTGAGTCCCCTTTTCCTCCTGGGCTAATTTCCCCTTAATGTTACTTGTCACTCTTAACCATCAAATCTGCTCTTCAAGAATATATTCCACAACTTAAAGCTAAAAACATTTACATAACAGTTAATAGCCGCTAAAGGATAGCAGGTTGACATAAAATTTCAAAAGAGAATTATCTGGTTTAAAGAAATTACTATAGACTGAATGTTTGGGTCCGCCCAAAATTCATGCACTGAAACCTATTCCCCAATGTGGTAGTATTTGGAGGTGTGGTCTTTGGGATGAGATTAGGTCATGAGGGTGAAGCCTTCCCCAGTGGGATGGGAAAGGACCGCAGAGAGCCTCCCCACCCCTTCTGCAATGTGAGGACACAGGGAGAAGACAGCAATCTGTGAGCCAGGAATGAGCTCTCACCAGACACTGAATCTGCAGGTCCCTTGATCTTTGATATCTCAACCTCCAGAGTTGTGAAAAATAAATTGTTTTTTTAAAGATTTTATTTATTTGAGAGAGAGCAAGAGCACACAAACAGGGGGAACAGCAGGCAGAGGGAGAAGCAGACTTCCTGCTGAGCAAGGAGCCTAATGCGGGGACCCCGGGATCATGACCTGAGCTGAAGGCAGACGCTTAACTGACTGAGTCACCTGGGGGCCCCAAATTTTTGTTGTTTATAAGCCACCCACACTATGGTGTTTGCTATAGCAGTCCAAACAGTGTAAGACACTTATTTCAAGCTTATAGTCCAATGAAAGCAAGCTTAGAGTTCTGGTCTGCCTAGGGAGGGCAAAGACCATCATTAATCAATACCATCTGGACACAACGAGAATCATCTTTGATGTTCAAGCCCAATGTCCATAGAAACAGTTTGTCCATGGTTGGCTTTCCAAATTTGAGTTTCCTCCTCATCACACAATGTCTAACATACAATTGACGCAATCACTTTTAGGGAAAGCTACAGATAATCCTAGTTATATGGCCTTCTCTAATGATCACTTCAATGCAACATAATAAACCAAACATAAAAAAGACACAAATATCTAATGTGGGAAAGGAAGCAATTCTTTTGTTGCACAGGGCTTGAGATGCCACCCAGGGTCGTGTTAAATTTTAATATTGGGGTTTTCAGTCGTATATGTAAATGCAACCTTGGGAATTATTGGAGAAATTAAAAAGAAAATGAGGAATACAATTGTTCAAGAAAATTGGCAGTGAAAATTACAGTATTTTCATCTTTAAAAATGAGAAAATTTCTATTTCCTTCTCTATATTTAAATTTAAAAACACCAAGTATGGTGTTTTTGATAGAGGCCCACAGGGAATTTTTATTTTGTTTTTCAAAGCTGTTAACTACGTACTTAAAAATTCCAAACTCAAATCTTTGTTTCATAAATCCTGGAACTGTGTAAAGGTGATTTCCATTGTGGTGGAACAGGTGGAGCAAAATGAGAGAGGAAAGAAACCAAGAAGGTTGGTTTGATTTAACGTATATGCATGGAGTGTCTACTATGGCAACTATTTTTGCTTTTATTTATTACTAATTTATGGAAAAATGGTTTGTTGACTCACTAATTTATTCTTTTATAATTTATTTCATTTGACATATTTACTGAGCTTGCCTACTATATGTGTTAGAGCTCTGAGAACACAGACATGATCTTATTTTAGAAGCATATGGTATTTTTCAAATTTCATGTGTTTGAGAATCATCTGGGTATTTTGTTAAAGTTAGAGTTTTTTTAAACAATGTAGATTTCCAGACCCATCACTAGGGATTCTGATTTAGTTGGCCCTGGATGATCAAAGAACGTGCTTTTTGATACAATGCCCTAACATGGTCCATAGGCATCTGGTTCTCTGAGCATACTTTGAGAATACTGGCCTATGCATCAGAAAAATGGATTATGGCACTGTCTAATTGATTTTAGAGATCAATACACTTTACTATAGGAAGGCCAATAAGAATCCTGAGTCTGGAGCCAGATTTCCTTATTGCATAGCCCAGTTTACTTAACACTCACAAGTTCTGGGAACTTGGGCAAGTTAAGTAAACTTTCTGCTGCGTTCCCACCATCTTCAAAGTAGCGTTATTAATAGTACCTTACTCATAGAGCTGTTTGATGATTAAATGAGGCAATGGTGGAACACCCTAGGAAGATACATGCTGCATTTTGAGGAATCGGTATTTGTTTTTTTCCTTTTTTTAACTGAATTTGGAAAAAAAAAATCAAAATTCTAAGCATAGAATATGATCAAACTTAAGTTATTAGTATATGACTTATAATGGTAACAGTTATTACATGATACATTTATATAATTTTAAATATCATGTTATACTGTGGTCCCATTCTAGTATTCAGAAGCCCAGAACCCATTATATTTGCATTTGTTTCACATTTATTTATATATGTCAAAAATACTGCTTTGATAGCTATTTTATACTGTTTCTATGAGGTTCAGTAAGCCCCCCAAAATTAACTACCACATATTAACATAAATAAAATATTTCTATCAATGATTTGAAAGTTGCCTGATATTTTAAGATCTATTGTAGAGGCAAGGGGGTGGAGGATGGGCAAAGTGGGACAAGGGGAGTGGGAGATACAGGCTTCCAGTTATGGAATGAATAAGTCATGGGGATAAAAGGTACAGCACAGAGAATATAGTCAGTGATATTTTTACAGAGTTGTATGGTGACAGATGGTAGCTATATTTGTGGTGATCATAGCATAATGTATAGACAAGTTGAATCACTACGTTGTACACCTGAAACTAATGTAATGTGTTGCAACTATATTCAAATGAAAGAGTAAAAAAAAAAAAGATACATTCCAGCATGTCTTATTCTTTTTCTGAAATAAAACTGGCTCTCAAAACATATCTGATAATTATTCTGTTTATATTGATGAGCTATATGAACCCAGTTGGTAAATGAGGGACAGATGTTCTACTAATAAAACTATATAAACTTTTCTGATCTAAGGACCACCCCCAAGAAGAACTGTTGCTCTTTTTCTTCCTTCACTTGGGAAAAGGAAGGGAGCAGGGTAATATTTATCAAATGAATTATGACCTCATTCCAGGAGCTTTAGAAAACACAGTTTTATAGAAAACATAGAATTTCTATATATAAAATACAAAATGTAACAGGTCACAAAACAACCTTTTATGCATATTCAGTCTTATTTAAGCATTTAGTGATATCATGAGATGGGGATTGCTAATCCATTTCAGAGTTGGGACCGCTGGCACCCATCTTCTGACTTTGGGACCATGACAAGTTCTACCAACATTTTCTGTTTCTCTTGTGTAAATAAGAATTAACATTCTTAAGTTTAATTTCTGACATTACCACTTACTGACTGTGTGACTTTGGTCAAATTATTGAACTTCTATGTACCTCAGTTCCCTCCTATATAAGATGGAGGTACTCAGTGAACCTCCTTCCATAGGTGTTTGTGACTGTAATTGAGTTAATTTGTGGAAAATGTTTAGAAGAGTCTTCGGCACATAATTAGCACTTAATACCTACTAGTTCTTATCATTGTCATTTCTTTATTGAAACCAAATTTTCAAAACTGTATCTTAGCAATGAGAAATTTTCATCTCTTCAGCATAATCCATGAGTGACTCTCAGATCATTTCACACAAGCTCTAGAAGCAAATGTCTTCCCTCTGAGGTAACGCAGGAAATTTACCAATCTTCCCCTCAAAAATTAACCCAAATAAACACAGAATGAAAGAATAATCCTTTAATTAGAAAAGACAAGAGAGAGGTGCCTGGGAGGCTAAATCTGTTAGGTGGCCGACTCTTGCTCCCAGCTCGGGTCTTGGTCTCAGGGTCATGAGTCCAAGCCCCATGTTGGACTCCACGCTGGGCCTGGAAACTACTTAAAAAAAGAAAAAAAGACAAGAGAAAAAAATGTGTCATTTATAAGAGTCAGCCCATTTTTTTCCCTTAAAACATTTACTCTTCAGGTATCCATCACTTGCATTTCATGTACCTATTTCATTTTCAACTTGTGGAAGCAATTGATTGAATGAAGCTCCAAAGGAATAAACAGTCACAGAATGTAGCTTATTTAATACACATTTTTGCATTCTTTTGTATACAATGCACAAGTTAATAAAAATAATCTTAACTTCCTATTTTTGTTGCTTGTATGAATTTTACTTCAAATTAAATGGAATGCACATTTAACTTAATGGAAGGATCTACTTTCTTCTGATACTTTTTGTCATAATTTGAAAGGATCAATGACTATTCTCTGGATTCAGTTTCACATAGCTTTTTCCTATGAGCCCTTAAAACTTAGAATCTCAATGCATTTTTCCTCTGCTTAAGAATTTTAAATCTTCTTACTTCATTCTGTGATTATGCCATCCCTTGACAATGGTTTCACTAAAAGATTTTCAAAAGCTGAGTTCTGGGAGTAGAGACAGGTTTCAACTTTGAATGCTATTTTCTGATCAATTGGAGTTCCTTAATCCTCTTCTTCTTTTACTCGACTGTGTTCTGGTAAATAGCTGTCAGCAAGGGAAGAAGTTCAATACCTTTGGGCCATGACCCACTTAAATGCTCCTTCTGTTGGGGAAAAAAATCCACAGTAGCCTTAAATGTCAGTATTTTCCTGGTATGCCCTGTTGTGAGCCTCCGGGCTTCGATTGCCAGTGTATGTATACTTTCCAGCCTTCTCAAATAAAATACTGGAAGTTATTACATCTGTCAGGTGAAGCAGAGGTAAATATGAGCCTGGAATATAAAGATTTAGTCCATGTATATATTATAAACAGTAACAAAGCCAGGGAGACATTCTAGTATTTGAACCTGGATAATACATTCTATAGTTATGTGTGATATTCACTACAAATTGGCTGATTATTTTTATCCCGCTCATTTCAAGATAATCCAGGATTAATCATCACTGTCACAACATTACAATGCTATGTTCTTTCAAATTTATGCAAAAAATTGACCTACTTTTTTTTTTTTTTAACACTGAACGCTTTTTCTCTTTGGATATAATGATCTTGTTAGGAATTTTATAATAAAATTCTTCAGTTTCCTGGGAATTTGAACCTAAGTAAAAAGGCATTTCTTAATAAAAGGTCCACCATGAACATGAAGGGTAAAATGAAATAATGTGCCAAATACTACTATCAGTTTACCAGTTGTTAAGGAGTTATTTTGACTGCAAGCAGTTCACAAAAAACCTACTGGATTAAATGTCCATTTTTATTTGTCTGCCACATCTTTTTAATAAGATGACAAGTCATTATATTCTGCAAACTGCAAATGTATACATTTTTAAAATGTAAAGATCCTTAAAATGAAAATCACCATTCTTTTCGGGGTGGGGGTGGGGGGTGGAATAAGTCTTGGCTTCCCCGATATGCAGCATCGAGGTCTTCAAGCTAACTTGGGATGGTATTACAGAAGAGTCTGGCATGCTTACCTGAGCCCCAATTTGTCTGTCTTTCAACAATTTTCTGCAATTACAGAAAAATATTTAGAGCAGAAATATTGTGCTTCTTCGGGCACTTAACATTTTTTTACTTGTTATTAAATTGACTTTTGCTTTCCTTTCAGTTTTTTTTTTTTTAAAGATTTTATTTATTTATTTGAGACAGAGAGTACATGAGAGGGGGGAGGGTCAGAGGGAGAAGCAGGCTCCCTGCCGAGCAGGGAGCCTGATGCGGGACTCGATCCAGGGACTCCAGGATCATGACCTGAGCTGAAGGCAGTCACTTAACCAACTGAGCCACCCAGGCGCCCATCCTTTCACTGTTTTCTTTACCTCCCTGGTGGAAGAGGTTCAGTTTTTGTATGACAGTTCAAGATGAAAACAGAATAGCAGGCTATAAGTGTTGGCCCAGGTAAGTTTAGAGCCAATAATTACTGTGAATCCAATGTCAAGGTTCACACCTATGGCATGCACAAGGAAGTCATTGTCTTAGTTGTGATTTTATTCTCTCTTTGCGATTTTTGCTTCCACCTGAAGTAGCTCAATTAAAAAAAAAAAAGATATGTTATAATTTTACTGGAGACCAAAAGCTACCCCTGAATTTTCTGGAAGCCAGTGCAAGATCAAGTGACTACCTCCTACTTTGTGGCTCTTGGAGAGAGAGCAGCATTATCTCAGCAGAAGATGAGTTAATATTAACGTGATGACACCTTCAAGTACATAGAAGTTGAATGGGTTAGTGAGATTCTTAAGCATTACCACAGGTATCAGGATTCTTTGGATCTATAATTTCTTAGGCATGCTTTCATGAAATTAGCACACATAGGTAAAAGAGTAAAAGTAACTTAAGTTATTCTCCACTTACAATCCCAAGTATAAACACACACACACATACACACACACACACAGGTAAAAGAGTAGAAGTAACTTAAGTTATTCTCCACTTACAATACCAAGTATAAACACACACACACAGAAACAGAAAGCACATACAATGCAACATTAAGATTCAGTAGAATATTTTGATTTTGAATGCTGCATTATTAAATAGAAGTATAAAGAAAGGCGAACTTACTGACAAAATTTTCAACACAGAGCTGATACCATTCGCCAGTAGAAAGTATTTTCATACTTTAGTCCTCTGAAATCTAGAGAACCTAGAGATATGAGTATTGGAAACTTAATATTGGAGTATTTAAAGTGTTTTATCCTCCAATAGAGACAGTATCTTATAAAGATTTAATTTACAAAGTTCCAAAGAGGATACTCATACTTGTAATATAAATTCTAATTTGAAATTGAGGCATTCTGTAGATCCTTTTCTAGGAAAAACTGGGTAGATGTTGAATGCATCATTTTTTAATCCTTTGTTAATGTGATACTTTTATACTCTGATAGGCTCTTTCCTTCCATCAGAATTTCAAGTAATTAAATTCTTCAAATAAAATACAGTTATAAGAAAATGTTTCTTTTGCCCCCAAAACCATTTTAATATGAAAATACATAGCTCTTCTTAGGAGCATGTGAAATTAATTTTAATATCTTGCTAATGCTTCAATTGTCAATTGGGTCATATAATTGTTAGATGGGTTCTTGATATTTTCTCATCAATATTGGAGTTACATGAAAAATATATCTTCAGTCAGGAAATATCTGGGCTGGTGAAGTCATGACCTTCACTTGCCAGGAATATCAGAACTTCAGTTTCTAAATCCCTATTAAGCTCTCAAACCTTGGAATTATTCATTTGTCAAAATTCACTTCTGAACATTTGCTCTTTGCAAGGGAAATGTCTGTTCATCCGCTAGTCCTGTGCTCTGAGAGAGACCTCCTTACATTCCTCAGCTAGAGACTCTGGCTTTATGTCAGATATCAAATGAAAATCAGCAAGTTGTGAGGACAAAGAAAGTACAGTTATTTAACTCTATAAAACATTTTAGAGGAGAAAGGATAACAAATAATTGTTACTCATTTTAAAATTAAGAGGATGAAATCACATCCAAAAAGGGAATAAAAGTAAAATGTCTTTCCTTGCAGAGTATTGAATAACAATCTAGATAAAATTCTATTTGGTTTCCTCAGAAGAATTAAGTTCTGGCTACTTGTAGATTATTAAAATGAATAAACCAATCCTTTTGCAAATTATTTAACGTAAAATGAATTCCTTGAGTAAAATTGAATGAATATAATTAACATGGGAAGTAAATCCTTTAATTAGAAAAGTCAAATAATTATTTTTCTTCAAAGAAATGAAATTACTGCAATTACTTTTTGAACAGATAATACAGAATTATTTAATAGATAATTTTAAGGAACCCACAAGGAGGGAATTTAACGAGTCAGTAAAATATTTACAGGGTATTCAGGGATTAACTTTCTCCTCCAGGAGTTTTCTTAGAACTCCAGCATTTATTTCCAAATCCTAAAATAAAATGATTGTTCAACATCACAGTTTCATTGAACAACTACTTAGGCAAATTTATTTTCATCTTAGAAATTGTTAGTCAGATAGATTCCTAAATTAACAATTAAAATGATGTTATTTAGAATTCACTCTAATTACACACATGCATACATAAAGTCCACTTATTTTGCCAGTTGCTTTTCTCAACTGGGAGAACATTTAAACTGAACTACTTCCTGTTTTAGGAGGAAGTTAGTACTGGAGCCGAGGGGAGCTATTTTGTTCCCTAAATTCCCATGTGATACTCAAACCACTAACTTAACATAATCTTTTTAAAGATAGCATGGGGAAACAGTACAAATATTTAGCAAGATTCTTACTACAGAGCTTTCACTATAGAAATATTAATTATAGCTGGATATTGTTCATGAATTTAAATCATAAATGAATAATTTAATACATAAGTAGTGTTGCTGCTGCTTATAAGAGTAATCAAAGTTCATACTTGGAATAAACATTATCCTTGTTACATACACTTCAAAATTAGCAGAGACTTTTCCAGCGATTTATTTTTTTTCTCTTTATAAAAGAAGTAATTATCTCAAAAGATAGGTAGCATTGTTCAATGTAGGATAGATACTATTCCACACAATAAGATGTATCAGCAGACTGAATCAGGCAGTCAATATCAAAATTTAAATTTTCCCTATTGTGGCCCATCACACTTAGGCAACATGGTGTGGTTAAGAAAGTGGTTTCTGAAATCAGACTTTTACTTGAATTTGTTCTGTGTCTTTTCCTGTGTGACCTTCAGTAAAGCACTTGACCCATCTAAGCCTCTGTTCCCTCACTGTGAAATACAGACAGTGACTATTTCAGAGGTTTGTTCAAAGAACTGAGAAAATTACATGTAACTTGCTGAGCACAGTTTACCAAGTGCTTCAGTCTGTGTGGATTGTTATAATAATTTTTTGTACAGGGGCACACAGGAAGAAAGAAAGTGAGGTTGTAGCTGGCATCAGCCTTAGAATATCTGAGCGTTTTCTGTTTAATTAGGCTAGAAAGAATTATTAGAGACACATATGTTTCTCCCTTACCCCAACTCACTTGGGAGTAATAAAGTTCTGCCCCAGAGCATACACACGTTAAGTAACTTCTTGCTCCTCTACTTAATTTGGAATGGGTGCTGGTATGTGGTTGTCATTAAGAACCCCAGGTGGTATAGTTTTATACAGGAGATTGCTTAACTTCCTCCTTGGGATTATCTTGCCCTTGGAGGTTTACGAATGCAAAACAATGTTTCACATTGTTTTGTTTGTGAAAGTAACAATCTTATAATAGTCATTAATAATGCAAATGAGTGTGAAATCCTGAAGTATAAAACTTAGTTTTAGCAGGGAATGTAAAACAGTCAGGCTAATAAGAAATAGGCTCTCAATTCTAAAAAGAAGACCTTGATTATATACAAACAATAAGATTAAGCCTTCTATTCTGGGGGTGATAGATCATTAAGGAGCAGGTGACAATTTCTAATGCTAGTAGGTGAAAACCACTAAAAGGTGACTGAATCTTTATCAAAGAGTAGGGTCATAATTGATATATCCTATTCTTTTGTTTAACATTTTGTGGCCTGAGCACTTGGATAAACTTTGAATAACCAGATTGTTTGGGGGCCCAGAAATTATTAAGCTTGATCAGAGAAGTGACCAACATCCCCTTACATTGTTTAATACCCTTTATTAAGAGGGATTTTATCCACACTAGGAGAGGATCCTGTGTTGTGACTGAGGCCAGGAGTTTAATGAAAGTGTAGTTGGTGCAGCTACCTCTTTTCTTGGTCCATTAATCAGAAACAAAGAAGCCTATTTCTTAATAGCTTTGTATTAAGGTAGTTCCATTAGAATGACAGAATAAGGTGAACTGACAGTAAACTGTTTCCCACTCTTGTCATTTAGCTAACTCAGACACTATTTGGAAATGGCTATTGGAATCTTGTGCCTGAGGGAAAAAAAGAAAAAGGAATTGGGTGGTCATTCTCTGGCAAATCAGAGAGTGGGCTGGTAAGAAGTGACAAAGTCTACTTTTGGCATCCATGTCCAGGGTGGGAAGGTTTAGTCTCTTGACTTAATGATATTGAATGCACACCATGCCAGAACGGTGTTAGAAATTTGAAATTTCAAGATACAAATCCCAAGTGGTTCTTAAAAGGATTACGTTGAGTAATGGTTGCTGGATATTTTTTAATAAAAGTCAGAGGATGGCTCAGATGAGTTGAGGCTGTTTTTACAAAGTAGTTGGGCAAAATATCTCCTTGTAGGCATTTCTGACATGGGGCAGCAGCTAACATGTTACTCAAAAGCTGTGCATTTCATGGCCAAACGAGGGATTAAGGGTGAGTTGTGAATGGTGTTTCTATAATACCTTTAGAAGAAACCCACCAGACCCATGACTTCTTCCTCCAAATAAAATTCATAGTTGAGGAACAAATGCAGGTGCCAAAAATACCATGAGCAGTATTTCTCTTGATCATGTGAGCTTTCTTAAGTGGCAAACATATCTTATAAAGATTGTACCATTTAAAATTTCATGAAATCAAATCAATAATTTTTCTTTTATGTTAAATCTTTGTCTTATTTCTTTGTCTAACCCAGATATTGAAAATGTCTTCCTTTGTTTTCTTTTATACCTTTATAGTTTACCATATAGGTCAGTGATATGTCTTTGATCATGTTTTCATTATGTATGTATGGTGTGAGGGATACAGTGTGTATAAAGTCAGGTTCACCTTTTTTTTCTATATGGATATCCACTTATTCCAGTATGATTTGTTAAAATGAATTTTTCTCTAATGAGTTTGGTGCATTTTAAAAAATCGATTGATCTTTATAAATGTGCATCTATTTCTGGATTTTTAATCAGTTCCAGTTATCCATATGTCTATTCTTAAGCCAATATCTCATCTTTTGATTGCTATAGCTTTAAAGTAAATACATAAAGTAAATACTACAAATGTATTGTTCTTTTTTGAATATTTTTGGTCTTTTTAATTTCCATGTAAAATTTATGGTAAACTTACCAATTTCTATTAAAAAATCATGCTGGAATTTTGATGAGGATTGTTTTGAATATATCAGTCACAGGAGCATTAACATCTTAAAAATAAAAATAACATCTTAAAAATCCGATCTATAAAGATGGTACATCTCTCCATTTATTTAAGATGTTATAAATTAGCTCAGATATTTTATAATCTTCAGCATAGAGGTCTTACACATAATTAAATTAATTTCTAAGAATTTTGTTTGATGCTATTTATATGTGGATTCTTAAAAGTTCTATAATTTACTGATAGCATATAGGAATACTATTGATTTTTGTATTTTGGTATTTTATTATGTGACTCCTACAAATTTTACTTTATTACTGTTGTAGTTTCCAGATAGATTCCTTCTTTTAAATGTAGACAATCATGTTGTCTGGGATAGAGATTATTTTACTACTTTCTGATATTTATGGCTTGTATATTTTTTCTTGCCTTGTTGCATTGGATGGAACCTCCAATACAGTGTTGAAAAGAAGTCGTCAGAGAAGATATCCTTGCTTTGTTCTCAATCATAACGAGAATGAGTTCAATACTCACCATTAAGTATGGTATTAACAGTGGGTTTTTCATATATATCATTTATCAAATTGAATTAGCTAAACATTTTTATCATAAACAGTTGAATTTTGTTTCTTTTTTTCCTTCATCTATTGAGAGGAGTATGTGGTTTTTCTTTTTTATTCTTTTTGGATGGTAAACTTAACAGTGCTTTGAATAGGCCTCAATAATAGCACTTAAAAGATTTTAATTAAATTAGTCAACTACTTATTTACACTGTGTATTAATCAGTGTTCTCTAGAAAAATAGAACCAATAGGATATGTGTGTGTGTGTGTGTGTGTGTGTGTGTCTATAAAGAGATTTATTTTAAGAAATTTGCTCACACAGTTAGGAAGGCTGGCTGGTCCAAAATCTGCAGGGTAGTCCATTGGGCTGGAAACCCAAGAGAGGGTGGAGCTGCAGTTCATGTCTGAAGGCTACTCACTGCAGAATTCTTTCTTGCTCAAGAGAGGTCTACTCAGGCCTCCAACTGGTTGAATGAGGACCATCCGTGTTATGGAGAGCAATCTGCTTTACTCAAAATCTACTGACTTAAATTTTAATCACATCCAAAAACATCCTCCAAGCAACATTCAAAATAATGTTTAACCACATATCTGGGCACTGTGACCCACACTTACTGCTATTTTCTTCACTGGATTACGTGCTCATGAAGAATATTAATATACTGTATGCATCTTGTATTAATTACAATAGCTAGAATTTAAGAAAAAATATCTCCATCTGTTCCCTTTTCTCAGGAAGAAAAAGAAATCATTTCAATTTTTAAATCTAAGCAATTTTTGTTCTTAGAAATAATACATATTTCCTGTTTTAAGCAAAATTTTATGAAATAGGTTATGAAATAAAACTTGTCTCATAGCTTTTAGTTTCTTTTTTCACAATAATGTTTTATTCAGACATCTCTCCCTCCTTTTAATGAATTACTATGTAATTTTTGGTCATAACTTAATGTGGATTTATTTTCAATGCTCTTTTAAAGTTACCAATTACCTTTGGATACTGAGATTGCCTGGAATTCACTTCATGTCTTATAAAATAGGCATAGCCTTCCTTTCTGGGAAGAGGAGTTTCTTTCTCCTTATTAAAATTATTTATAAAAATTTCATAAATCTCCTATGCAAAACAGTCTTGATGAACATATATTAAATTTTTAAAAGTTTTTTTTCACTTAATGTGAGTCATTATATCTTGTTCTCTTTTTGTTGATAATTCTGATACGAATTTAATTTTTTCTTTCTAATGCAATTGTGTACATTCAAGTGATGGGGAAAGAGTCTCAGCTAAGATCATTGCACATCACTGATAGCCCAAAGAAAATACATTTCCAACCTGCAAAGAGACAAAGTTGGCACTCAAGGTCACAGAATGCTGCAGTTAACTGGCCTTTTGAGAAAGGAAATCTTGAAACAAGATTAAAATTACATTAAAGTATTATTTATGATTATGTATAATAGCAATATAAAACATGGTGTGATAAGTTATAATAAATTATAATAGTTTGCTTCTACAAACCTTTGCTATATGTTAGAGAGTGTGATATAGTCTTATAATTTCTGCTTGGAATTGCTGTTGTTTTTTTTTTCATGATATCTCTAATGGGGTTTCTCATCTGAGGGGGCTGTTTTGTACATAGAAGAGAATCCATTTAGTGTTAGACACAAGAAAGTTGCTATTGCATTCGGAAATGGCCATATATGAGGAAAGAACACCATAGTTTTTGAATATCATCTCACACATTATCAAAATAAAATAAAATAAAATTTTTTTTTAAAAGATTTTATTTATTTATTTGAGAGACAGAGAATGAGAGACAGAGAGCACGAGAGGGAGGAGGGTCAGAGGGAGAAGCAGACTCCCCGCCGAGCAGGGAGCCTGATGCGGGACTCGATCCCGGGACTTCAGGATCATGACCTGAGCCGAAGGCAGTTGCCCAACCGACTGAGCCACCCAGGCGCCCTAAAATAAAATTTTTGAAACACTTAGGCAGCATCTATTAAAAAATCCCCTAAGATATCAAGAATTTGCACTTGGTCCAAGGAAAATAAAAATGAGAAATGCAAGCAAGAAAAGTTGATGTGTAGAAATGGCTTTCCATTAAAAAAAAAAGTACTTGCCTAAATATCACGGTTTTTAGAACATTGAGAAAGTCTGAGAGGAAGAAAAACAAAGCCCTACTTACCTATCATGAAGCTATAATGTGAGGAGAAACATGAATCTGTTTAGTAATAAATTATGATGAATCCAATATTGAGATGCAAATACCAAATAGAGTAGTTCACCTTTAATTATTTTAATGAAAACTATTTAATATATCAAGTTTTTTGCAAAGACTGTTTTACTTGGACAATGTTTTAAAAGAGAGATGAGAGGAGGAGAAACAGCTGAATGCCTGGGCCTGAAAAATACAGGTTTATCATGAAGGAGATGTTGTGTGTTTATCCATTCATTTGTCAGAGGACACATAGGTTGCTTCTATATCTTGACTACTATAAATAATGTTGTAACAAACATGGGTGTGCAGATGTCTCTTTATCATACTGATTTCATTTCCTTTGGGTATATATCCAGAGTGCAATTGCTGGATCTTGAGTAGTTCTATTTTTAATTCTAATTTTAATTATTTTTAACTTTAATTCTATTTTAATTTTTTAAGGAACCTGCATACTGTTTTCCATAAAACAGCTGTACCAGTTTACATTCCCACTAACAGTATATAAAGATTTTCTTTCCTTCACACCCTAACCAATACTTACTATCTTTTGTCTTCCTGGTACTAGCCATCCTAAGAGGTGTAAGGTGATATTTTGTTGTGGTTTTGATTTTCATTTCCCTGATAATTAGTGGTGTTAAGCACCTTTTCAAATACCTGTTGGCCATTTTGTGGTGTGTATGCACACACATGCTGTACACACACACAGGAATATTATTCAACCATAAAGATGGAAATCCTGCCACTTGTGAAAACATAAATGAAACTGGAGGACATATGTTACTGAAGTAAGCAAGACACAGAAAGACAACTGTTGTATGATCTCACATGTGTAATGTAAAAGTGTCAAACTCATAAAATGAGAGAATAGAATTGTGGTTGCCAGGGCCTTAGGGTGGAGGAAATGTGGAGATGTTGGTCAAAGGCTACAAACTTTCAGTTTTAAGGTAAGTTCTGGGGGTTTAAAGTATAATATGATGATTATAGTTAATACTGTGTTGTATTCTTGAAATTTGCTAAGAGAGTAGATCTTAAGTATTGTCACCACAAAAAGAGTTAACTTTATGAAATAATGAATATGTTAATGAACTTGATTTTGGTAATCATTTTATAAGTATCTGTATTGTACATATATATGTATATTATACACCTTTGGAAAAAACAAAAAACAAAAAACAAAACCATCATGTTGCACAACCTAAATATATACCACTTTTATCTGTCAATCATACCTCAATAAAGCTGGAAAAAAATAAACAATTGCTCTATTTTCATTATGGGGACATGCCAGCCAATTCAGATTGATATATAATCGATACGTAATTTCTGGTTCATGAAGGAGATATTGCTCCTGTTCTTTCGTTGGCTGCAATGTCTCTTATGGGCTCAACCTTCCAAAACTTCTCAGGAAACTTTAATTTTTGGTGCATACACAGAGAAGAACGAACCAGGAAAACAGCTAGTCCTTCTAACTAAAAGGTAATCAATGAAGTTTTGCCTTTTTAAAAATCTACTCCATCAGTTATTTCCAAGAGTTTTTCCACTATATACATTTATAAGTGTTATAGTTGACTTACAAATTGAGAAACGAGGCACTGCTTGAAAAATATATGAGTTCTTCAAAAGAGGGTAATTGTTTCCTTTACCCACACTCAATAACAGTAAGTGAGTGACTATACTTTGTATGTGTACTTAGTTCCTTGTCTTTTAATCTACTCTTCAGAAGACCTCCAGGTGGTGCCGTATGTAATTCTGCCTTTCACGGGGCAAGCTGTGCCCTGTTAGGTTTCAATAAATGTGTTCTGGTAATAGCTCGCAGTTTGGAAAAGCAAAACAAAATACTGAGTATTCAGGCATGGTATTAAATTATTCCTTTCTCTGAATGAAAGAGAAATCATTCTGGTGTTAATAAAATTTGCATGTATATAAAGTAGGAAATCACATGCTTTAACCTAAATGCCCAAGGAAAGAGCCATTGCAGCTGGCTGTCGAAAGCTTGGCTCTTGTGTCCACCTGGCTAATAAACACAACCCTTTACTACAGCTGCGCTTCCAGCAGTTTTTCTTTATTTTTTGACTACAGTTTGGAGGCAGAGGAGGGCTTGGCTGAACACAGAATTCCTTTGGATGTAAATGAATGTGTGTAGTAAAAGAAGGAGGTCACTTTCTCCCTGAGTGTGTGAATGCCTAAATTTAGGCTTCAGATTTTTGAAGGTTATGGTTTATATACTCTCTTATCTAAATTTAATTCTACAATTTGATACCTTAAATTCTGGGATTTCTCTGGAATTCAGTTGGTCATTTTTGGTCTTGAGGAGCATTTTTATCATAAAAGAAGAGTTATTTGGGTAAACAATGTTTACTACTTGTTAGGAGATAAAAATATTAAATTTTATATTTAAACTTTAAAAAAAATTTGTGAAGATTTTAAAGTCTGTGTAGTGAATCACTGTATAATTCCACCTGGATCTCCCTACATAAATTCATTATAATCTTTTTTGACAATAGTTCAAACTTTGATTTAGGTTAGGAGGAAATATATAGTACAAGAGCCATGTATTATAACAGATTTTAGTGGAAATTTAAGGTTATTAAAGATCAAAGTTAATTTCGAGAGTCTCCTATAAACCTCTGTCTGTAACCCCGTGGAAAAGACAACATAAGTATGTAGTAAAATTTCAAGTAATTAGTCTTATTTCTATTAGTCTTTAGAATAACTCAGACTCATCACTGTATACTCTGCAACTGCAATATAGTCCTGTAACTTTATTAAAGCTAAAGATGACTTTATTTTTCTATATTACAAAGAAGTAAAATGATTCTGAATTTTGTCAATCACCATGAAGGTTAAAATAGAAATAAGATCATTGTTGGCATTTAGTAAATTTGGTAAATTGTCCTAAATACATATATATGTATATGTATTAAAGACTTTATTTATTTGAGAGAGAGTGAGAGAGAGAGCACAAGCAGGGGGATCAGGAGGCAGAGGGAGAAGCAGGCTCCCCGCTGAGCAGGGAGCCTGATGTGGGACTTGATGCCAGGACTCTGGGATCATGACCTGAGCCAAAGGCAGACCGACTGAGCCACCCAGGCACCCTGTCCTAAATATATTTTACTTTCTTATTTGCTTGGATCCACAATAAAGAAAGAGTAACTGGGTGTTTTAGTAAATGTTCTGGTGAACAAATCTTCTAGGGCTATAGTTCTACTTTCTGGAGCAAGTGAGGATTACTTGGGGAATATCTTTTGTCTCATCTCAAAGAAAGTGATACTAAAGCATCCATATCAGGCAATATCCATTTCTCCCATTTCCCTCCAACTTTTCTTTGGGACTCCATGTCATCCTTAGCTACTTTTTCCTTACATACAATTCCAGATACGGGTACTTGGTCTCATATATTCCATACCAATATACAAAATGAAAAATAGGATACTATTTATGAGTTTCCCTGTTCTTGTAAAATTTTTAAAAATACCGTAGAAAGTGGCTGAGAATTACAAATTTTAATATTTCTCTGTGATGTTCCTAGGCCTAAACTATACCTATATCTCAACTGACCTATATGTCTCTGTGATACTCTGGAAGGTGATCAATGTGAATAAAACAAACAGCATAAGAATAAGTTAATATTTTGAAATTTATTTATAATGCCAATTTATATTGACAAAGTTTGCTTATAAATTCCACACATATCTCACTAGAGCTGCACAGTTTATTTTCCTGTGGTTTTTTTTAAATGCAGTTATCAATAGTAATAAAGTTCATTGTATGTTGACATTGCAAAGAGAGAATTCTAAGGAAATATGAAAGAATGGGAGACTCAGAGGGTAAATAATTTTATCTTGAATATTCAACATTGTGGGAAGCCAAGACAAAGAGGCTCAAAATACAGTATCAAAAACTTAAATATATAAATAATGCTTTTCCACTAATAGACTTTTTTAGCCCTAAGTACCCACAAGATACTTTTTTAGGAAATCAATCTTTACACCTTTATTTTTATTTATTTTAACTTTTTAATGGAAGTTAGTTGACACTCAATGTTACAGTAGTTTCAGGTGTACAACATGGTGATTCAATTAAGTCTGTATGTTATGCTGTGTTCACCATAAGTGTAGCTACCATCTGTCACCATATGATGCTATTAGATCTTTGTGTATTCCAAAGATGAGTCCAGAAGTAAAGATGTCACAAGGTCTGTAAAAATTAGGATCATTGTTTTCAGGACATTTGAAATCTCTTTTACCCATGGATGATTGATATATGAAAGAAGGCACCTGAACACCGTATTCTACAGTGGAACAAACTGCAGAGTGAACTAGCAGAGATGGAAGTCAATTTTTCTTGCTATCAAGGGAAAAAACATTGGGTTTCAGTAGTCTAAAGTTCAATAGAACTGCATCAAGGTTTAAGTTGTTTCCTAAAGAATACTAGGCTGGTTTTGATACAAACTACAACAACAAACCATGTAATGTTCTCTTTGTGTGTTTGTAATCTCATGTGTATGAATCAGTTTTTTTTCCCCTATCTATGGTATTTGCTTTTTTTTTTAAGATTTATTTATTTATTTGAGAGAGAGAGAGAGTGAGTGAGAGAGTTTGGGGGGAAGGGCAGAGGGAGAAGAGAAAATCCAAAGCAGACTCCACTCTGAGATCATGACCTGAGCCAAAACCAAGAGTTGGACGCTTAACCGACTGCACCACCTAGGTGTCCCTATAGTATTTTTTTTGTTATTGAATTAGATAAATTGTTCCCCTATTTAGTTACCACTCTCTTGGTTATTTTAGCTGTTGTGTTTTTTTTCAACACTTTGTAAAACCAAATGAAAGTAAATGGGCTAAATCTCTAATTACTTTTCTCTGTATTTCCTACAGTGACTGCAGTTTTCTCAGACATTAGGTTTTGAAGGAAAAACAACATAATGTGGTGTTTTTCATCGTTCTTAAGGGCCAAGTAATGTTTGCTCAGCTAGCAAGCATGTAGTGTAGAAAGAAATAAGCACACATCAATGAATAAGCATATGGGATAGATACAGTGTCTTCAACATGTTCTACAACAATGCATACATTTGAAACTTAATGGTGATCTTTATTGAGATATTTGCAAGCAGGCCTAGTCGCTCCAATGGCAAAATCACTTGGAGTGTGAAAAGTTTGCATGTCCATGTGCTAGGGCTATCAGTGCAAGTTGTCTGCTCCAGTAGGTCTTTGCTGTCTCTCTGTGCAAGACAGCAGCCAAGAAAGGTTTCCAAATTGGCCACATGGGAAAAAGAACAGACAGGATAATTAAGTATACCCAGTAACATGAGGAGGATCAACAAGTCAGCACAATCACTGTGGTTGGCCTGATGGGGTAAGAGCAAAGGGCAAGATAATCTGGGCCTTGTCCTATTGTGCAGTGGGCTGAAGCAAACTGATCAAATGGGAAGTGAAATAAAAATTCTAGGAAAAGACAGAATAATCCATCTATTTTGAAGATGAAATTGCTTCAGTCAAAAGTGGCCTTGGAAGTGGACATCACTCAATAGAGAAATGACAAAATTAATATGGAAAGCTTAGATTATCAAAATGTTGATAAATAATTGTTGCATAAGTAATACCCCTTCATGAGTGATTACCTGTAATTTTATTTTCATATTGTTAAAAAATATCTTTTCTCAATTGAAAGAGAGGCTGGATGTAGAAATAATGAGTGTCATACTTTGTATATCACATCCTAACAGAAACTAATCTGAAATTAAATAGATGAGTAATATTCCAGAGATGAATTTATTCCCTTTAATATGTGGGACTTGACTCAGGTAGTCAATTATTTGAGTGGTATTTTTTTTTAAAGATTTTATTTATTTACTTGAGAGAGGGAGAGAGAGAGAGGAGATGCAGGGAGAGGGTCAGAGGGAGAGAGAGAAGCAGACTCCCCACTGAGCAGGGAGCCCGACTTGGAGCTTGATCCTAGGACTCCATGATCATGGTCTGAGCTGAAGGCAGATGTTTAACTGACTGAGCCACCCAGGCACTCCTTGAGTGGTATTTCTAATACAGTCATTGAGTGTAATTTCTACTATAGAACACAGGGTAATGGGAAACATTTAAAGCCAAAGAGTGATACCTAGGTATTCATTTAATTGGCGAGGTTTGCATTAACTTCAGGATTTCAAGTAACATACCTCAAGGTAATTTCACAAAGAACCACAGTAAATCAAGTGTTGGATGCGTCTAAATGAATGGCACGAACATGAAGAAAGTGAGAAATGAGACCAATAATAAAGCAGTTCATGACAGTAAGTAGGAATTAGAAGAGGAAATATGCCCAGAGATGCAGTAGAAACCATCCCCCAAATTTCAAGTACAGTAGGGCCACAGGAAAAGAAAAAGAAATCACATAAATGTTAAAATCAATAAATGGGAATGTGTGAGGTTGGGGTAGTAAGAAAAAAACTGCACCATAATTACTTTAGAGTCTGCTGAAAATGTGAATTCTAAGTAGTCATTTCAATAAGGTACAATAAAAGCGTTTAAGATGGATAAGACTCCTTTACAAAGCACGTGATAACAGTGCTAAGTACTCTGAAATGGATGCTGTTTGTATCCAAATAATACTCTATTGCAATCGCTTTTAAGGGTTAGAAAGGGAGTCTGTTCAAGCTGTAGTCCTAACGCAATTTTTGAAGTCCCAAGGGAGAGAGGTAATAAATGAGTTAAATGTAATAATAAAGCACTTTTATTCAAAGCTGAGTTTCTGGCACAGCATAAAAATCAGAAGCTCTTTTTGCAGGGGTGGATTTACCAAAGCCTATTTCTCTGTGCCTTCGAGTAACTGTATAAAAGACGAGAGATATATGGACAGGGGAGGGAAGAAAGCATGGTTTGTTTTAAAATTTAGCTCAGGTTGGTTAGTAGGACGCTATTTTATAAAATGTGCATTTTGTGATTATGACCCTTAAATTTGTCCCTGCATTTATTGATAAAATCTGCAGACTGTATCCATAACCATGGCCAGTCAGTTCTATTGATATAATCAGAAAAAGCGTGCTAGACAGATCAAAACAAGACTTCACAATTGCACAAAGGAGCAAGTAACAGGCTCAGCTCTGCCCTTTCTTATAATAGTTCTGTATTCTTTTCACTGCCTTTCTGTTTATTATATTTGTGATAAATGATTCTGTGTATGTGTGTGTTTATGTGTGTGTGTGTGTGTATTTTAATCCCCCTCCAGTTATCTGTTCTTTACATAAACATTTTGAATAAATCAATCTTTATCTAGGGACGATTGTTAGAGCAGCTAAAGGGAACAGGACATGACAACTACTCTCTCTAACAAAGAAAATAAAATTGGTTGTACAACTGATCGTATTACCCATTCACATCCTAAGAATATCCATTTCTGATCTTTCCCATCTTAGAACCTTCACATTATAATTTATTACTGAGTAAGGCAATTTTTAAATAAAATATGGCAATGTCTTTGTTAATACTTTCTTTTTGTTAATGAACAGGAAATTTGATTTTATTTACTTTTTAAAATTTTTTATTTTTTTGAGATATAATTGACATTCAGCATTATATTAATTTGAGGTGTACAACATGATGATTTAATATTTGTATATATTGCAAAATTATCACCACAATAAATCTAGCTAACATCTGTTACCATACATACTTAAATTTTCTTGTGATGAGAACTTTAAAAGTTGTTCTCTTCAAATATGCAACTTTCAAATATGTAATACAGTACCACTAACTAGAGTTGCCATGCTATACATTACAGCCCATGACTTGTTTATTTTATAACTGGAAGTTTGTACCTTTTGACTCCCTTCATCAATTTTGCCAGGTCCCAACCCCCCATTCCCTGTTTCCGGCAACCACCAATCTCTTCTCTATTTTGGTTTTTTTAGATTCCACATATAAGTGAAATCATATGGTATTTCTCTTTCTCTGTCTGACTTACTTCATTTAGCATAATGCTTTCAAGTTTCATCCATGTTGTCACAAATGGCAAGATTTCATTCTTTTTTATGGCTGAATAATATTCTATTGCAAATATATATCACATCTCCTTTACCTTTTGATCTATCTATCAATGGACACTTGTATCCATATCTTAGTTGTTGTAAATAAGGCTGCAATGAACATTCTGTGCATACATTTTTTGAGTTAGTGTTTTTGTTTTGTTCAGATAAATATTCAGAAATGGAATTGCTGGATCATATGGTAATTCTATTTTTTTTTTAAAGATTTTATTTATTTGACAGAGAGAGAGAGCGAGAACAAGCAGAGGGAACAGCAGAGGGAAGGGAGAAGCAATCTCTCTGCTGAGCAGAGATACAGCATATGGTATGTGAGCTTGATCCCAGGACCCTGAGATCATGACCCGAGCCAAAGATAGATGCTTAACCAATTGAGCCACCCAGGTGCCCCTCTATTTTTATTTTTTTTTGAGGAACCTCCATAATGTTTTCCATAGTAGCTGCACCAATTTATATTCCCTTGAACAGTGTACAAGGATTCCCTTTTCTTCACATCCTTGCCAACACTGTTTATTTCTTATCTTTTTGATAATAGCCATTCTAACAGATGTGAGTTGATATCTCATTGTGGTTTTGATTTGCATTTCCCTGATGATTAGAGATATTGAGCATCTTTTCTGTATCTGTTGGCCATCTGTATGTCTGTCTTAGAAAAGCGTCTATTCAGATCCTCTGCCCATTTTTCAATTGGACTATTTTTGTTTTGTTTTTGGTTTTTGCTATTAAGTTGTATGATTTCTTTATATATTTTGAGTATTAACCCCTCATCAAATATGTGATTTACCAAATACTTTCTCCCATTCAATAGGTTGTGAAAGTTGATTTTATTGATATAATTTACTATCTACTTTCTTTTGCCTATTTCAGCTAGGTTGCTATCAAAGATTTGTGTTATGTTGGTCAGAGTATCATTGGTATGTTATTGAGTCTATTGATACACATAGATGGTATTAAACAGGTAGACTGTATTAAAGAGAGGTCATAATCCAATGACCATTAAGTTATCAGTGTGGTTAGGGACTTTTTATTTTCAAAGAAGCAGTTCTTAAGTTCACTGTATCCCTTTGTATAATATGAAGTGTATAATACAAAATGTCATATATGTCCATATATAGAGAGACCATTATAAATATCCATATATCCATAGGTCATAATGTGTCATCTATCTCTCTATCTATCCATCCATCCATCATCTATCATCTATTATCATTTATCCCTATATCCACATATCTACAGAGATACATGGATAGATAGGTAGACAGAGACATAAAGAAAGAATATAAATTTTTGCTATGTCTATATATGGATATAGAATATGGTATGTGAACTGGTTATCATGATTATTCAAGGAACTTTTACAAAGAAGCTAGGAATAAAAGCCAAACTCTGGGAAGGTCAGAAATGAGAGAAATTCCAGAGGTACAAAAACAAGTTTTCATGGATTCTTCAGAGTATCAACAAAAGATGTAAATAGGTTTTAGTGCTCTTAGGATCCATGATGCTCCATTCCAATTTTCTACTTCATGGAAGAAGGGGTTAGATTAGCCTAATCTTAGGCTATACAAATGTATTTTAATCTTCTGTGGTAGGGGAACAAAGGTTATGGAGCCCAGACTTAGGCACAAGAGTTTACTTTCAGAGAACTCGAATCATGATGAATTTAACAGCCTCTCCAGAGATACTTCGCCTGAGTAGGATGAGACCACTCAGTTACCTGGTCTAGGAGGAGGTGAGACAGTGAAATAGAGTGTCTTCATATAGTATTCCCTCTCCATCTGACCCTTGTAGTTGTAACATTATTTCTAAGAGAGCAGAAACCTAAATGCATTGTTTTGCTTTGTTTTCAACAAGAGGCTGTAAATTATTAGGTACTCCTGTAACAATCCAATAGAAAGAATAGTTGATTTTTTAATTTTATTTGAGTCATATATAAATGCCAATTCCAAATTCGTATTTCTCTTGCTAATAACTTCCAAAATTGAAGTAAAGGTTGAGCTAAAAAAATTTTATTTTTGGACTGTTTGATGTTGTAAGACAGAAATAACTAAACCCAGGAAGTTAGAATCAATATTTTCTTACACTTAAAGTATAATTTTCCTTCCAATCATTTCAAAATAAGGGGGACAAATGGGATTTCAATACCAAAAAAACCCCACAAAACCCACAGTATTTTCTTTTGTTCATTTTGAATAATTAATGTTAATAAGTTAAACAATAATAGGCTGAAAACTGCTAAGTTTATCAGTTACTACTAGCAAGTGCTATAATTTTAGAGACAAAGCCCATACTACAAACAAGGGAGCAATTACTTTGACTTAAAGTTTGCAATAGTTTGAACTTTTGGCTTTTTTTTTTTTTTACAAGATCATTTTTGGACTTTGTATAGATTTTTATTTTCCCATGTAAAATTATGATCCTTGTCTACATCTATTAAACATAAGATTTAATTTTATTGACAGAAAAGTAGAAATGCTACATTAATGGCTAAGGGTTTGGTGATGCAGAACATGGTAAGTTAAGTATTAATGAGAATCGTATTTTACTGTGTTCCACAGAAGCCAAAGAAGTGTTTGATAAAATAGGTGCGAGTCTGAGTTATAGGAACATTCACACAGCATTAAGAAATTATATATGAAAAAAGAAATTATATGCCATAAAGCTATTTTATCTGAACCATATTTCTTAGTATTCTTCTCTATTAAATAGCTGACTTAGGGCCTTGGAACATCTTGAGAAATGATGTCCTTCTAAGTGAGATTTATAAATATTCCTTGACAAGAAAAGATACATTTACTCCATATTTTTAGTATGCATTATTTTGTGACTTCAAACTGCAAACCCAGATTTTTCCTCCTAATTAAACTATTTTTAGATATGTTGTAGAAAAATGTATTTCAAATATTTGTGGGAGAGAAATATTTTTGAAAAGGGGAAATGAACTATAATCTAAAAAAAAAAAACAAGTGATTTTTTTCAATCTGCATGTTTAGCTAATAGGAGAAATTACATGAAAGCCTTTTTAATACTTAAAAGCCCAAACTGCGTGATACTGAATCTGAACTACTGCTATCATTTATCATTTAATCAGCAGATATTTATTGAACATCTATTATGTTCAAGAAACTGTACTCTGTGCTATGGCTTTACAGGACCTAAAATTGCTGTGCTAAAATAATTTACAGCCAGAAGAATCCTTTTCATATCAGTTACAGTAGCCCATTTGTAACCATTTCAAGCAGAACACGTAGCTAAAAGTAACAGAGTGCCTGACTAATGGTTGGATAATAACAGCATTGATTTGTTTGTCATATCAAGAACTCTGAAAGAAGTCAGTCCTGGGGCTGATCAGGGCATTGGAATGAGTACCTTGGTAGTTCTCTTGGCTTTTTTTCTTGATTCTCATATGGCTGTGCTAACTTCAAGCACCACATTCTCTCATTGCAGTGTAGAAAAAGAAAGAAAAAGACTAGAAAAAGGTGACTCTATTGCCCTATGTCTTTCTTAAAACAGTGAAAAAAAAAAATGTTTCTGGAAAGCCCCTACTTGAATCACAGAGAGTAATGAGGATCAAAGGTTATATGCTTAGACCAGTTGTTCTCAAAAAGTCATCTCTGGGAACTTGTTAGAAATCCAAATTCTCAGGTGCCAAATCAATCCTACTCAGATAGAAACTTGGGGTGCCTGGGTGGCTCAGCTGTTAAGCGTCTGCCTTTGGCTGGGGTCGTGATCTCAGGGTCCTGGGATCGAGCCTCGCATCAGGCTCCCTGCTCTGTGGGAAGCCTGCTTCTCCCTTTTCTGCTCCGGCTCTTGCTGTGTCTCTGTCTGTCAAATAAATAAATAAAATCTTAAAAAAAAAAAAAAGAAAGAAAGAAAAGAAACTTGGGCAGTGGAGCCTGGCAGATAATTAACAAGCTCTTCAGTTCATTTGGATGCACTCTCATGTTTAGAATTACTGACTTAGACCAATCATGTTTCACTCCCAAAGGCTGGGTATGAATTAGAGTGGGATTTCTCATCATACATCTCAGAATTCTCCCTGAATCCTAGGCTGTTCTACACTTTTCTCTGTGATTTGATTTAATAATTAGAAGTCAAAGCAGGCCATCAAATCTATACAAAGTGCATAAAAATGATAGAGTCCATTATTATAGATACCATTTATCCTTTAGTGTTTTGGTTGCAAGTAATAAACATGAAAATTTGTCTTAAACTGGCATGAGTGGAAAAGGAGAAGAAACATGACTCATGTAATTCAGGTCATGTAGGGTCTGATTGAGAAGCACAAGTTGCTGGTCTTTCTGGATCTATTCTTTTCCATGCTGACTTTAATCACGGCATTTGGTTTCTAGAAGCTCCAGGACTACGTTTAATAAAGTGCATATCTGGGGGTGCCTGGCTGGCTCAGTCAGGGGAGCATGTGACTCTTGATCTCAGGGTTGTAATTTGAGACCCACTTTGGATGTAGAGATTACTTAAAAATACAATCTTTGAAAAAATGTGCACATCTGGAGAAAATACACACTTTTCTTTCTCTAAGAGTATGATCAGAGGTCACTGTCCTTCCTGACTTAATCACACTTACCATGCTAGTGTTTTAGGCTGGTTATAGCTCAGGTCTAAGTTACCTGGCCATTCTTAGATTTAGGAATGGATTTGGACTCCAGTCCCATTCTTACAAATAGGGGAGATGTGGTTACTGCCCAAAGTCAGGAGGGGTTTTCTTTCCAAGACAGCAGTGAATGGATTTGAGTGGCAAAAATAAATATATATATCCATTCAAATCTGTAAAGTCATCCATGAGGAATGGAATTCATAAGGGTAAAATCTAATCCTATACTTAGATCCATAAATATAGCTGTATCTGTAGATATTGAAATCTCTTAAATATGATTGTTGAAAGGCTAATTATTTTTTTCCAGAGAAAATTCAATATACATTAACCATGTGATGCAGTAGCTAGAAAAGCTAATGTGGCCTTTGAAGATACTAAAATAAAAAAGCATAACATCATTGAGTTATTTCTAACACTTAACTTTCAAATCAATTGTTTTTATCTTTCCATCCACATTGCCCCAACCCAATTTTATGATCTCTCATTTGGGTTAGGCTATACTTCCTCTGCATGAAGTTTAATCTTTCTCTATTCTATCCTCCAGACTATCAATTATTTTTACAGCAGTCTTTTTATTTTGGAATAGTTTTATATTTACAGAAAAATGACTATGGTAATACAGAGAATTCTCCATTATTATCATCTTACATGACCATGGTACATTTGTCATAACAAGAAATCAACATTGGGGGGCGCCTGGGTGGCTCAGTTGTCAAACCTCTGTCTTCAGCTCAGGTCATGATCCTGGGGTCCTGGGATCGAGCCCCGCATCGGGCTCCCTGCTCCGCGGGAAGCCTGCTTCTCCCTCTCCCACTCCCCCTGCTTGTGTTCCCTCTCTCGCTGTGTCTCTCTCTGTCAAATAAATAAATAAAATCTTAAAAAAAAAAAAAAGAAATCAACATTGGTACATTACTTTATCTAAACTCCAGACTTTCCTTGGGTCTCATCACTTTTTCCACGAATGTCTTCTTTCTGTTTCAGAACCTACTCCAGGATTACCACACTGTGTACAGCTCTCAGGTCTCTCCAATCTCCTCTGGTCTGTGAGAATTTCTCAGTCTTTCCTTTCAATACTTCCTTATTTGAGAGTATGGATATCTATATATCTCTATCTCTACATCTATTTACCTACATCTATATCTATATTTATACTTTTATCTATTTATCTCTCTCTCTCTCTCTCTATATATATGTATAATCACCTTCAATTTTATGCTCTGATTTGTCCCTGTAAAATGCTTTCATATATCGATGGTCCCTAAATCTGAAGTTTTTATATGATTTATATGTATTCATATACATACATTCATACACAAAAACACATATACTGATTTTTATTGTCAGATAAGAGTCTTTCAAATACTGGAAGACTTCTGTTTTGGGCTGAATTGTGTCCCCATCCAAAATTTATATATTGAAGTCCTAACCCCTATTATCTCAGAATGTGACTGTATTTGAAAATAAGGTTTTAGAGAGATGATTAAGTTAAAATGAGGTCTTAACTAATGCAATATGACTGATGTCCTTACAAGAGAAAAATTTAACATATAGAAGAAAATAGACACATAATGTGCACAATGATGACCATGTGAAGACACAGGGAGTGAACCACTGGCAAACCAAGGAGAAAGGCCTCAGAAAGAACCAAATCTTGACACCTTGATCTCTGATTTGTAGTCTCCAGACCAGTTTGTGATACTTTGTTATGGTAGCCCTAGAAAACTAATATAGTTTCACTGAGTTTTTCCAGAGTTATCTCACATTAACTTTTTCCAATTCTTTCAATTATCTGTCATAATATACTAGTTCCCCCTTATCTGAGGGGGGAATATTCCATGACCCCCAGTGGATGCCTGAAACTGTGGGTAGTACTAAATCCTATATACACTATTTTTTTTCCTATACATACATACCTATAGTTTAATTTATGAATTAGATACAATAAGAGATTAACAACAATAACTAATAGTAAAATAGAACAATTGTAACAATACTTGTGATAAAAGTTATGTGAATGTGGTTTCTCTCTCTCTCTCTCTCAAAATGTCTTAATTGTGCTATACTCACCCTTCTTCTGATGGTGATGATATGAGATGATAAAATACCTCCATGATGAGATGAATGAGGTGAATGACATAGGCCTTGTGATGTAGTATTAGGTTACTATTGACCTTCTGATGATACTTCAGAAGGAAGACCATCTGCTTCGAGACCACGGTTGACCGTGTTTAACTGCAAGAACTGAAACCCCAAAAAGCAAGACTGCCCATAAGGGGGCTGTTGTAGGACAGTGGCCAACCATCCCAGGCTGTAGGGGATGATGCTGTTTTTAGCACTGGAGTTCCCACATCCTGGGAAATCTCTCAGTGCAGTTCATCTGTGGATGTTTACATGTATTGGGATTCCCTTTTGAGTGGTGGTCTAGGTTGATAATAGCCCTCTTATAATACAGTTCCTAGAGATTTTTGTAGACTTTCTATAACCTAACCAGGCCAGGCTATGTGAGATTATGTAAGATTATGTCATATGAACTGTAGATGTACAAAAAATTTGAAGGCATAGGTAGCATATTCTTAACTTAAACTAGGATTGAATTTTACTAAAACTAAGTATAGTGTATAAGTAAAGATGAAATGACTGGGTGCCATCGACAGGTGGACTTTCGGTGATTTGCCAGTGTGATGATGCAGGTCCATCTACAAATTCTCATTTTGCGACCAGCCATATTTACTTGCCAGGAAAAATGACTAGCTTGGATCTGAGAGGGCAATTGGTAGCTATCTGGTCTAGAAAATTTATGTGAATCAAATAGGATTTAAATTCATAACTCTGCTTCATTAATATTAACCTCAAAGCGAGTGAACAAGATAAAGGATATTAACTCTTGCCTCATTTTCATGGGCTCTTGTTAAATTACTAAGGGTCAGTGGAGTTTACTTAGCCAGTTATTATTCTTAAAATGATGCTATCAAGAAGATAGCATAATGCGAGAACAAAAGGAAATGTAACTTGTTCTGATTAACATTAGGAGTCACAAATCATCCCATTGATAGAACTCAATCAAGTCTGAATATTATCTGGAATCAAACTTGAAGCCAGAGATCTATAATAGGAGGAGGCACAAAGTAGTGATTGAGATTGAGTAGTGAATTCTGGGGTCAGATTACCAGGATTTAATTATTGTCTCTGTCATTTGATAATTGGGGTCTTTGGAAAGTTACTTAACCTTTTGGATATTTTGTTTCCTTATTTATAAAGTAGTATTGCTAATTAATAGTCCTCCCTCATTTGATCACTGGTCAGCTGACTTAAGTCTGTTTTCTTGACTGTTCTGAGCTTCCTTTAAATACTGGATTTGATGGCATCAATTAATTGTGAGGATAAAATAAAATAATGTACATAAAGTCTCTGACCAATTCTATTATTATTATTCACTAGGTTATATAGATATTATGTATAATCTATTTTTTCTAACAAATCAAAGAGTAAATATATGATAGGTTATGCTACACGTAATTTTCACTTGTACAATAATCTCTGTTGCTCCCCGATGTTTTCTTTTGCTGACACATGCTTGATGTCAGGGGAAGGGGGCATTGCCTGATAAACTTTGTACAGAAATTATCAACCTGTCAAAAACAAAAACTAAAGAAGATAGATTAGAAAATAAATACTCCTTGTTTTTGAGGTAAAACAAAAAGGCGTGTCTTAACATTTTTCCAACCCCATATATAGTTCTACTGGTGAAGTTCTGCCCTTGCTATCTTTTAATTACTTTTTACTCTTTCCTCCTATTTTAACTTAAAACAGATTTTCCTACATTTTTTGTAGAAGTAACAGGCAGTCAAAACAATACAAACATTATTTAATCAAGGGTCTATTTCAAGGCTGTATAACCTCAAGGCAGATTTGGATTCTGTAGGAATTAATCTTAATTTATCTAATCAAGTGTCGTGAGGGAAAGAGAGAAAAAAAAAAAAGAAAACACAAAAGCAACCTCTAAGAAAATAGTTGTTTCATGAATTAGGTTAAACACATTGTTCTCAGATATAATTCAATAGTAATAATTTTTGTCATATTTATACAATGATTTTTTTGTTTGCTTTGGAAATTATATGTTGATAGAATTTTATCTATGACAGTTATGATTTCAGTTATGTTATATATATTTATACTTCTAGTTATTCCAATTATTTTTAACTAAAATGACATTATTTCACTTTATTTTACTACCAACTTTTTATTTATATTAATGAATTTGAATCATAACATAAGAAAATAGTAAATTGAGTTTAACTAACAGCTATCCAGTTTGAACATTGATTTGATGACATCCCTATGAATTACGCTGCAGAAAGTATATTTGTAAATCAATGTTTTTACACTTCTAAGAATAGTGTATCTCTTTTGGAGGGTGTATAGGAGAAAGGATATAATTTCAATTCTGAAAGAAATATTTTGTTTGGTTTGCTTTTTCTATAAAGTTTTTTATTTTAATTCCAATATGGTTAACATACAGTGTTATATTAGTTTCTGGTGTACAATATAATGATTCAACAATTCTATACATCATTACTCAGTGCTCATCATGATAAGTGTACTCTTAATTCCCTTCACCTATTTCACCCATCTCCCCACCCATCTCTTCTCTGGTAACTATCATATTGTTCTCTATAGTTGAATCTATTTCTTGGTTTGTCTCTCTCCTTTTTTCCCTTTGCTTATTTGTTTTGTTTCTTAAATTTCACATATGAGTGAAATAATATGGTATTAGTCTTTCTCTGACTGACTTATTTTGCTTAGCATTACACTCTCTAGCTCCATCCATGTTGTTGCAAATGGCAAGATTTCATTCTTTTTTATGGCTGAGTAATATTCCATTATAGACACACACACACACACACACACACACACACACATATATATATATTTCACCTCTTCTTTATTCATTCTTCAGTAAGTGGACAATTAGGCTGCTTCCATAATTTGGCAATTGTAAGTAATGCTGCTATAGACACTAGGGGGGCATGTATCCTTTTGAATTAGTGTTTTTGTACTTTTTGGATGAATACTCAGCAGTGAGATTACTGGATAAAAATTAGTTCTATTTTTAACTTTTTGAGGAAACTCCATAGTGTTTTCCACAGTGGCTGCACCAGTTTGCATTCCCAATAACAGTGCATGAGGGTTCCTTTTTCTTCACATCCTTACCAACACTTGTAGTTTCTTGTGTTTTTTATTTTAGCCATTCTGACAGGTGTGAGGTGATATCTCATTGTGGTTTTGATTTGCATTTCCCTGATGGCAAGTGATGTTGAGCATCTTTTCATGTGTCTATTGGCCATCTTCATCTCTTCTTTGAGGAAGTGTCTGTTCATGTCTTCTGCCCACTTTTTAATTGGATTATTTGTTTTTTTGGGTGTTGACTTGTATCAGTTCTTTATATATTTTGAATACTAACCCTTTATCAGATGTCTTTTGCAAATTTCTCTCCCATTCCATAGGTTGTCTTTTAGTTTTGTTCATTGTTTTCTTTGCTGTGCAGAAGCTTTTAATTAAAAAAAATTTTTTTAAAGATTTATTTTATCTATTAGGAGAGAGGGGTTAGAGAAAATGTAGAGGGAGAGGGAAAGAGAAAATCCTAAGCAGACTCCCCGCTAAGCACAGAGCTGGACCTGGGACTCCATCTCAGGATCCATGAGATCATGACCTGAGCTAAAATCAAGAGCCGGATGCCTAACTGACTGAGTCACCTAGGTGTCCTAGAAGTTTTTAATTTTGATGTAGTCCCGATAGTTTATTTTTGCTTTTGTTTTCCTTGACTCAGGAGACATATCTAGAAAAATGTTGCTATGGTCAGAGTCAAAGAAATTACTACCTGGGCTCTCTTCTAGGATTTTTATGGTTTCAGGTCTCACATTTAGGTCCTTAATTCATTTGAAGTTTATTTTTGTGTATCGTGTAAGAAGTGATCCAGTTTCATTCTTTTGCATGTAGTTGTCCAGTTTTCCCAACACCATTTGTTGAAAAGACTGTCATTTTCCCATTGCATGTTCTTACCTCCTTTGTGAAAGTTTAATTGACCATATAATTGTTCATCTTTTCAAAAAACTAACTGATGGTTTCATTGATCTCTTCTATTGTGTTTTTTTTTTTTTAGTTTCTATATCATTTATTTCTGCTCTAATCTTTACTATTTCTTTTCTTCTGCTGGTTTTGGGTTTTATTTGTTCTTGCTTTTTCTAGTCTCGTTAGGTGTAAGGTTATGTTGTTTATTTGAGATTTTTCTTGCTTCTTGAGTTAGGCCTGTATTGCTATAAATTTCCCTCTTAGAAACCCTTTTGCCACATCCCAAAGATTTTGAACCATTGTTTTCATTTGTTTCCATGTGATTTTTGATTTCTTCTTTGATTTCTTGGTTGACCAATTTATTATTTAGTAGCTTGGTATTTGACTTCCTCGTATTTCTGCTCTTTTCAGATTTTTTTTTAAATGGTTGATTTCTAGTTTCATAGCATTGTGGTCTGAAAGATAATGGTATGATTTCATTCCTGTTGAACTGGGTTGTTTTGTGGCCTAATATGCGATCTATTCTGGAGAATGTTCCATGTGCACTTGAAAAGAATGTGTATTCTGCTGTTTTAGGATGCAATGTTCTGAATATATCTGTTAGATCCATCTGGTCCAGTGTGTCATTCAAAGCTACTGTTTCCTTGTTGATTTTCTGTTTGGTTGATCTGTCCATTGATGTCAGTGGGGTGTTAAAGTCCCAGTGTTACTGTTGATTAGTTTCTTTATGTTTGTTATTAACTGTTTTATGTATTTGAGTGCTCTTATGTTGGGTGCATAAATATTTACAATTGTTATATCTTCTTGTTGGATTGTACCCTTTATTATTACATAGTGTCCTTCTTTGTCTCTTGTTACAGTCTTTGTTTTAAAATCTATTTTTTTCCCTTCTATGTATTGTTACCCTGGCTTTCTTTTGACACCCATTTGTATGATAAGTATTTCTCTGTCCCCTCACTTTAAATCTGCAGGTGTCTTTGAGTCTGAAATGACTCTCTTGTAGATGGGTTTTCCTTTTTTATCCATTCCATCATCCTATGTCTTTTCATTGGAACACTTAGTCCACTTACATTCAAAGTAATTATTGATAGATATGTATTTACTTGTTTTGTGGTTGTTTTTGTTGTTTTTCTCTGATCCTTTCTTCTCTTGCTCTCTTTCATGGTTTGGGGACTTTCTTCAGTGATATACTAGGATTCCTTTCTCCTTGCCATTAGGTTTGTGTATAACATCTTCTGAATAAAGCAGTCTTTATGAAGTTGATGGTTGCTTAAGTTTGAACTCATTATTTACTCTGAGGAAAATATTCTGAGTGGAAAAAATTTTTTAAAATCTAGAATGAAGATTGCTTAAATCTTCCATGCCTCAATGTATTTTTCATTTCTCCACCATCCCCATGAAGTCCAAAATAAATAAAGTAAGTAAGTAGGTAAGTAAGTAAGTAAGTAAGTAAGTAAGTAAGTAAGCATTTCCATACCCATTTTAATATCAAAAGATTTTGGAATCTGCCTTGCATTTTATAAGTTAGATTCATTTTCTTTCAAGGATGAACACTTACCCTTTATTCCAGTTTGACATTTTAAGATACAATATTTTTCTAGGAAATCATTCTTTCTTAAATTCAACTTAAATGTATTCTTTCTCTTTTCTAATTTATTTTATCTTAATGCTCTTTAATCTACTAATAAATACCCATTTCCTTACCAAAAGTCACACAAATAAGATTTTCTAAAACCCCTTTGCCTGCTTTTTCTATACTTTTGGATTATTTTTGGATTATCTCTAAATTTGGATTATCTCTAAATTTGGATTATCTCTATCTCTTGGGCCCCAAATAGCAAAGTTTATTCTTTCCAAACATCTTTGATTAGTACTATTAGCATCTATATTACTTAAATATACTTAAATCAGAGAAATTCTTCATTTTACCTCATTAGAATTATTTAAGATTTCCACATTCCCTGCTAAATTTATCAATATTCTCTTATAACATTTAATTTCTTTTGCAATTCTTTTTTAAAAATTTGTATGTATGTATGTATTTTAGAGAGGGGGAGGGAGAAGGGGGGAAGCAGAGGAAGAGGGAGAGAGAGATTCTTAAGCAGGCTCCATGCCCAACATGGAGCCCAAGCTAGGGCTCAATTTCACAACCCTGAGATCATGACCTAAGCTGAAATCAAGAGTCGGACACTTAACTGACTGAACCACCCAGGAGCCCCCTTTTCTTTGCAATTCTTAAACAGAATTATATATATATATATAAATCTGTGTATAATATATATATATTATATTATATATATATACACACAGAAAAAAATATATATTTTTACATCCTTTAATTTTAATCAAAGCACACAAGAGTTCAGAAAAAATGTGATTTTTCAAGCAGGGAAAACTCATAGGTAGTCTTTATTTGTCATTGCTATTTATTACTTTTTCAAACAGTTAGCAGTTCATTTCTCTGTACCTGGGGCTATTTCTCAACTAAAATAGATTGTATTCTGATGTTTAGCAACTGCTTGTGATTCAGCCCTTTGGTTCTAACACTGGAGTTTTTGGTGTTAACATTTGCTACATCATGATATTTTTAAGACCCAGGGCAAGTCTTTAAAGGTGTTTTATACAATTTTTTCCCTTTTGGTTGTATTTTCATAGCACACCATTTTTTGTTGGCAATTTCATCAAAATTAGAAAATTGCAAGTACAAACCTTCTTTAAAGATTTGTGTGTTTGTTTCATATGTGGGTTATTCATATATGTATACATAAGTAAAAGAGTAGAAGACCTGGATATTATATCAGTCTTTTTCCTTAAAGTAATTGTGTGATCTTTGACCACCTACCTCAGTTTTCTAAATCTTGGTTTTTTAAATCTTTAAAAAAATTCATATAAAAAAGCATAAATGATCATGAATATGTTCATGAATTTTCACAAGGTGACCACACTTATGTAACCAGAATCCAACAAAGAAAATGTTATCACATCCCAGAAGCCCCCCTTGTGTCCACATTTAGTAAATGACCTTCAAGGATAAACGATATTCTGACATCTAACCCCAAAGGCTAATCTTGTTAACTAACCCTTGATTTTGAACTTTATATTATTTCAGTCATAGTATATACAATTTTTTAACTTCTCTCACTTTTTCTTTTTTCTCAAAGTTATTTTTGTAATATTCATCCAAACTGTTGCATATAGTTATAGTTTGTACTTTCTAATTCTATGTAGTATTTCATTGTGTGACTCTATGCAGTGAATTTGTCTGTTTTTAGAAGGGATTTGCTACCAGGTCAACTAAATCTTTGCCTATAATAAAGATAAATTGTCAAATCACATACAATATAATTTTTAAAATCTTACCCAGCATCAAATTACTAATAATTCAGGGGATACAGGCAGTAGTGAAAGACATGACAAGTCTTTGAGAGGGTCCAAGATTGTCAGATCTACCCCCAAATGCCCTTCATCTCTTGCATTTGAAAATGTTCTGGTTTGGATTTAATATAAGAGTGTAAACAATGCCTTTACAATACATCTGTTGCATCTGTTCTCTAATTGCAAGGGAATTTGATCAGACTCTTTCTTTCTTAAATGTCTCCACTAAAGAGTGACAATAGGTTACAAACCTGCTTCCAACCTTAACTCTCTCCTTGTCACTCAGAAAGATGCTGTTTTTTTATTTACTCATTTGTTTGCTTATTCATATGCTTTATGTATTTAGATATTCAAACCGTATGGTATATTTTTATATATCATATGTTGTATGGATCAAGCCATAATGTTTTCTATTTATATTTTTAATTGAGCCAGCACCATTTATTGAAACAAATTACCCCTTCCCATTATACTACAGGCATTTTAACATAAATAAGGTGATCATGTATGTGTTGGTCTATTTCTATATTCTATATTCTGCTTCCATTATTCATTTTGTACTGTAATTATCTAGCGCCATCACCATGTAGTTGTACTGACTGCAGGTTTATGAAATATTTGCAAGTGCACATTTTTATTTTTTTAATTCTTCAATATTGTTTTACCTATGTTCATCCTTTTGCATTAATTATAAATTTTAGATAAGATTGTCATTTTGCTCATAAATAAAAGATTTTTAATTGGGGTTGCCTATTTCTCCTTATTTCAATCCTTATGTATTTTTTCTTTCTTTATTATACTGGCTAGAACCTTCACTACAATATAAAATAAGAGGGATAATAGTGAGTATTCTTTTCTTCACTCTTTTTTTTAAAAAGATTTATTTATTTATTTTAAGGAGAGAGAAAGAGAGAATGAGTGAGAGCAGGGGTAGGGGCAAAGGGTGAGGGAGACAATCTCAAGCAGACTGTTGCTGAGCTGAAGACTGAGCCCCACACAAGGCTCAGGGCTTGATCTCCTGACTCTGAGATCATGACTAAGCTGAAACCAAGAGTTGGACGCTCAACCAACTGAGCCACCCAGACGTCACTCTTTTTTTATTCTTGATGTCAATGGGAAAAGCTTTTAATATTTGATATCACATGTGATATTAGTTAGCTATAGGTCTTTTGTAGGTTCCACTTATCAGGTTAAAGAAATTTCATATTATTCTTACTTTGCTAAGCAATTTTGTTTGTTTTTAATCATGAATGGGTATAGAATTTTGTTAAATGATTTTCAGCTCCTATTAAAATATACATGTTATTCTATTAATATGGTAAATAATAATGATTTATGAATGTTAACTTGCCTTGTAATTCCTGGAACAAACCATATATTATCATCTTTTTTGTATACTCTTGTGCTATATTTGATATTTTGTTTAGGATTAATGTTTATGAGATAAATCTGTAGTAAATGTAGTAATGTTTATGAGATAAATCTGTAGGAGGAATAATATATTTAACATGATAAAAAGGACCATTCCATGGTATTTTGTATAAATTATTAAAAAATGATTAAAGAAGACATTTTATTAATTTATTTTTTTAAGATTTTATTTATTTATTTTTTGAGAGAAAGAGAGGGAACGAGTGGAGAAAGGGGCCGAGGGAGAAGCAGATTCCCCAATGAGCAGGGACCCTGACTTGGGGCTTGGTCTCAGGACCCTGAGATCTTCACTTGAGCCAAAGGCAGATGCTTAACTGACTGGACAATTTTTTTTAATACAGTTCTTTTTATCCCCCCAAATTTTTATTTAAATTCCTGTTAGCTAACACACACTGTAATATTAGTTTCAGGTGTAGAATTTAGTGATTCATCACTTACATATAACACCCAGTGCTCATCACAAGTGGCCTTCTTAGTACCTATCACCCATTTAATCCTCCCAAAAAATGAATAATGAAAACCATTTAGATGATACAAATAAACTTCATTTAGTACTTCATGAAGCAGTCTCCATTCAGAGAACTGCAAAATGGGGCAAAGGACAGGAAGCTTTTATAAGATTAAGAATAAAGAACACAGAAGAGACAATAAAAAATATCTGATTGGCTGGGGCCATGTAATCAATCTTGTTTGGGGTGAGAAGGAATAAGGACAGGTATGGTGCCTAGAATTGGCTTGGTGTTTGGGGATTGGCTGACTGGATAGACTGCATTTTTTGTCAAGCAGAGCATTTACAGGAACACTAAAGTTATATAAATTTTATTTTGCTGGTTTGGCACCCTGGGAAAGAGCAGCTCCATCTTGGGCCTCGTAACTTACTTCAATAGCACCTAATAGCATAGCTTCAAAATATATGAAGCAAGAATTGAGACCTGAAAAAGAAGTAATAAAAAATCCAATATCATATGTGGAGATGTTTACTCACCTTTCTTAATAACAGGACAAGTAGACAGAAAGTAAGTAGACACAGAAAAATTAAAGATTAATCAAACTGACCTGATTGGTACATATGACAGTATACTAAAAAATTGCAGAATACATGCTATTTTCAAATGCATGTGGGGGTATTTACCAAAATTGATGACATCCTATGGCCATAAAACAAATCTAAACAAATCTTATTTAATTATTTATTTTTAAAGTAAGCTCTATGCCCAACATGGGGCTTGAACTCATCACTCTGAGATCAAGAGTCACATGCTCTATAAAATTAACAACTCAGGAAACAACAGATGTTGGTGAGGACTCGGAGGAAAGGGAACCCTCTTGCACTGTTGGTGGGAATGCAAACTGGTGCAACCACTCTGGAAAACAGTATGAAGTTCCCTCAAAAATTTAAAAATAGAACTATTCTACAACCCAGCAATTGCACTATGAGGTATTTATCGAAAGGATACAAAAATGCTGATTCGAAGGGGCACATGCACCCTGATGTTTATAGAAGTACTAGCAACAATAGCCAAATTATGGAAAGAGCCCTAATGTCCATTGACTGATAGATGGATAAAGGAGTTGTGGTGTATATATATATATATATATATATATATATATATATGAATATTACTCGGCCATCAAAAAGAATGATATCTTTCCATTTGCAACAACATGGAAGGAACTAGACAATATGATGCTAAGCAAAATAACTCAGTCAAAGAAAGACAAATGCCATATAATTTCACTCATATGTGGAATTTAAGAAAAAAACAGATGAACATAGGGGAAGGGAAGGAAAAATAAAATAAGTTAAAAACAAAGAGGGAGACAAACCATAAGAGACTCTTAATTATAGAGAACAAACTGAGGGTTGCTGGTGGGGAAGTGGGTGGAGGATGGGCTAATTAGGTGATAGGCATTAAGGAAGACACCTGTGATGAGCACTGGGTGTTATATGTAAATGATGAATCACTAAATTCTACTCCTGAAACCAATACTACACTATATGTTAACTAACTTGAATTTAAACAAGTAAACAAACAAACAAAATAAAGTAAATAACTACCTTACAAAAAAAGTCACATGGTCTACAGCCAGGTGCCCCTAAATGAATTTTAAATAATAAGGATTGCCTAATGGATGCTCTTCCAGTTTTTCTGCTCTGACCAGAACAGAGCTTGCAAATCATTACTCTTATCCTCACAAAAAGAAAAAAAAAAAACAAAAGAAGTTGAACATGTCTCCTGACGTCCTTCTTCCATGATTCATAGATACATATCTCAGTTTTGAGCCCTGAGTTTTTGTTGCTACAAATTGTCTGCCTTTTGTACAATTATACCCGAATGGTTGGTTTTGTATAGCAAAATACTGAAGAGCACTTTGATTTGGTGTCATCTACATTCGTCTTTTTCAATTCTCTCAGTGCTTCTTTTTTTTTTTTAAGATTTTATTTTATTTATTTTGAGAGAGAGTGAACGAGAGGAAGAACAAGAGAAGAAGCAGAGGGAGAGGGAGAAGCATAGTTCTTGCTGAGCAGGGAGCCCAACATGGGGCTTGATCCCCGGACTCCAGGATCATGACCTGAGCAGAAGGCGATGCTCAACCGACTGAGCCACCCAGGCAGCCCCCTCTCAAAGGGATTGCTACCTGGTGAATTTTCTTTCTATTTTCCCAATGGCAATTTTATTTTATTTATTATTATTATCATTATTATTTTTAAAGACTTTATTTATTTATTGGTGGGGGACACAGAAAGAGAGTGAGAGAGAGAAGCAGGCTTCTCGCTGACTAGAGAGCCCGATGTGGGGTTCGATCCTGGGACTCTGAGATCATGACCTGAGCCAAAGGCAGATGCTTAACCAACTGAGCCACCCAGGCACCTCTCCCAATGGCAATTTTAATTCCTCACAGTGTCTTTAATGTTTATCATCCGTGATTTTTTTTTTTTTAAGATTTTATGTATTTATTTGTCAGAGAGCGAGCACAATCAGGTGGAGTGGCTGGCAGAGGGAGAAGCAGGCTCCCCTCTGAGCAAGGGACCCCGGGATCATGACCTGAGCTGAAGGCAGACGCTTAACTGACTAAGCCACACAGGCATCCCTCATCTCACTTTTAGCTGATATTCTTGCCCAGTGACTTCACTTGGAATAAAATAATATTAGGTTACAAAAACCTATCAGTTTTGTTTATATTAAAATATGAAGATCCCCATCTGTAGCTAAAAAACTACTCCTATATTAATTCTTCCATCGTTAACGGTAAAATTGTCTTTCCACTTATGTGCCTGAGAGTATTTTCCTCTCCCTACTTCCTTACAGACTTTTTGCACCAATTATCCATTCCTTTATTATTTATTCAGCATATATATTTATTCAATCCTTACTGTGTGTTCAGACTACACTAGATGTTTTGGATACATTCATGAACGAAATAGACAAAAGAATGTGCTATCTGGATACATTATAATGGGAGGGAGAAGACAAAAAAACAATAAATAACTAGAGTTAATAAAATAGTAGAAGCTACAAGGTTAGAAAAACAAAAGAATAGATCAATGTAAAGGAAATCGGGGTACTCAGGGAAGATGAGCTGGTTACAGTATTAAATAGAGTGCTATAATTGGCTCTAATTTCCCCTTAGTACTGTGGTAGGGTATTTCAGTTTCTTCATTAATGAAATGAGGTAGTTGTGTGATATCCAGGCTTTCTTCCGCCTTTAAAATTCTGTGAGTCTCCATAAGTCATAAGGGATTACCAAAATAAAAAAACATAGAAAAGTATTATTTTTTATTTCTAGGACAATTACTTAAATCTTAGCAACACCATAATGTTTTTCACTCATGGCATTTCTTATTTCACGAATAATTTCTGGTAGCAGGAAAAAACATTTAGCAAGATATTCCTAAGAGGAAAATTAACCTTCTAAGACTAAAACTCAGGGGAGTCACAATTAAGGGCTTGGAATAATCAGTTTAGTTCTCCAGTGTTGTCCACCTGTCCTTCTTGCTCCTTAAATCTCAGTCTGAAAGTTTAACCTTATATGCATTTATTATTCCAGAAATCATTATTATACTCTCTGTATAGCAAATGTTAGGTAACAAATCATTCATCTTGTAAAGTAGAAGCACCTTTTACTTTTCTCCTCTCCCCATACCTCAGCCTCTTAATTGCAATGACTCATGAGCTGAGTCTGTTTTCATTTTGTTTATTTTATGTATTATTTTTGCCCGCTTGCATCAGTGCTGATGTGCCGTAGAACTGTGACTACAACTTCTACCGTAATTGATGGGAACAAATTCTTCTGGGATGTATTAATACAGCTGCAGGCAGTGAGGAAAGCAGTGAATGGAAAGTAAATGGGTTCGGGAGCTCTGGAGACATCGATGTTGCTGGAAGGGAGGGAGGCAGCCACTAATAACTACAACTGAACAGTGGGAAGAGAGCCTGCACTAGGTTTGTTTCACTAATCATTATATATCATGTGCACTTGGCGGTTATGATCAAATGTTGCTTTCCCAAACCAATTAGCCTTCCGTGTGGTGCTAAGTAGTACAAATGTAGCCGCTCGCTGTAATGATCACTACACCTTTGATTTTAAGCACCCATGCTATGGATATAGATTTTCTCTGAGGTTTTGAAAACAAAAAATATATATATTTTTTTCTTGACTAGTTTTTCCAAAGACCAAGATTCCATTTAGTTTGAAATTGTAAGACTGATGCTTTGTATTTTTTTATTTAGGCACTCTAAACTTGGAATTATTTAAACTAAAATATTTAATTTTGCTGATTAAAAGCTACTCTAGAGAGAATGAGTTACTCGCCCAAGGTCCAAAAACTGCTTACTGGCAGCATTTGGAGGAAAACAAATTATAAGGTTCAGCATGGTTAGATTTACCAGCAGTTTGGTAAAATTTATTGAGTGTTTATGGTGTGTTAGGCATTGAGCTAAAGGGAAGGAATACAAAGACACACTTAATTAACACTTAGGGATATACAAACAGAAATTATTTCAAGGTGTGTATTATTTTCTGATGACTTAAAGAAAGTGGGAGCAAAAAGGAGGGAATTGTTAATTTTGATTAGTGTTGGAAGACAGAGAAAGTATCTAAAGCCAGTAGCAGGCCTTATTGAGAGGAAAGTAGGAGAACAGCTACAGAGTCTTTGCAGGGTCTGGTGGAATGACGTAGAAGTCACCGACCCTGATATTATGCCATGAGTTTCATAAATATTTAAAGCTGCAATGTTCCTACCTGGAATTTGCATTGGCCTCACAATATAGTGAGGAGAAGCAAGATATACGTAGCTTTTATATGAAATCTTTAGATATTAAGCACATCTTATTTTCATACCTCCAGAAGTAAGTATGTTCTATGCTCTTGTCATTGCAAAGTTCAATTTACTAAGTAACAAAAAAGGAAAGGTATACCGCTTCATTCATGGCTTTTCTATCCTTGACTTTTCAATGAATTAATGACTTTCACGGCTGTCCATTTATTCTTGGTTTAGATATCACCAGTCCCACATAGATGGTCATACAGAAAGGCCCTTGTAATTTCAAATCTTTCGTAATAATTCCTTAAACAGAGATGTTTCTTTGTAAATAAAGCATCAGGCATGAAGTTGACTCACATGTCCAGTTGGAAAAAATTTAATGACTCTGCCACCATCTGGCATCTTCCTGGAGAGCCACAAGTCACACTAAGCATAAAAAAAAATCACTGCGCCACAGTGCCTGATGTGGATTGCAGCCTCCCGCGGAAATACTCAAGGAGTATTCAATATTTGCGTTGACTTTCAGCAGGCATTTTGATGAATATGAATGCTATAGAAGTATCTGAATCTGTGTATGAATCAAATATAAACCAAATATTAACTGCCTCCCAAGAGGAAATGCTTTGATTTCTTTTTACTTTTTTCTTTCTGCCTGGTCTTTTCTTGAGGCATCAGACATCAAACTGGCTTAGTGCTGATATCTCATTCTCCTGGGGAGGAAAGGAAAGTTCAGGGAACACATACAAATACAATAAAAATAAAAATATTTTAAAGACGTTACTTTTTGAAAGGACCACTATAAAGTTTACTATCTTCAAAAGAAGTCTTAAAACTGATAAAGGAAGGTTTTATTTGCAGGACTTATGATTATGCATAGTCCGGTAGTCATGAAGCAATACTAAACATTCCTCCCGTACTGAGGAATGTCTAGTCTTCTCAAAATCATTGTGGTGTAAATGATTGTGTCTGATTAAAATGTTAAAGAATCATCATATCTCAAGTAAAGTAAACATCTCGGAAGTTAGAGAAGAGCATTCTTTAGTCCCTATAAGGGGGGAAGAAAGGAAAATAAATCGGGCATATTAACATAGAGAAAGAGGAAAGAAAAATAAAACACGAAGGCTATATACAGTTGTTAAGTTTCTTGTGGACATTGTAGAACCAGAATTTTTATGAACTGCTAATTGGTGCGCAATGGGTTCATTAAGTGCTATGATCAAGTTTTAAAAGAATCTGTCTTCACAACATATTTGAAAACCTGATAGGACTCCTTTAGACTATAAGTCCTTAGGGAGAAATGATTCCTTTTGAAAGAATAATAACATGAAAACTACCTAGGGATACATTTCTCTAGTCATAACTGACCAACTACAGTTTTAAGAGATCAATTCTTGGCTTGTATGCTTATAACTGTTCCTTTAGACAATGTCATGTTTTATAGAAAGAGAATAACTAGGAGTGTTCTCTTCATAAAAACAGAATAATTGTGAGTGTTTGATTTTTTTCCCAAATGAGAAAAAAAAAATAAAAGTAACACAGTTAATGTGAAAGAGTTAAGGTGCGGTGTGGAATCTGAGTAGGAAAACCCATGCCTAGAGTAAAAGGATTTATGAATAGAGATTTGGAGTTCTCATCTGTAAAATAAATGATTATATTAAATTAACTTCTAAATTTAATTCTTGTAATTTTATGTTTCATAGTATTGATTCTTAAAAACCATTCCTGTTTTAAAATTTTTTTGATAAAACAATGTCTTGGACTTAGAGGTATAAAAAATATTCTGAGTCAACAGGATGCTCTTTTTAAATAACTATGGTTTCTTATATACTTGTTAAAATGTGCTAAATGCATATTCTATTTATTAAAATTATCTTAGTTAGCATTTTTATGTGCTCCAAGTGCTTTATTTTAGGAAAGGCAAGTTATGTATGGACATTGTATTTATCTCTATTTATATAATAATTATATGGGATCATATGCTTTCTAGTAATGATACTTTTCCTTTATTATTTGTCACAAGAGGGATGTTAAACTGAATAGAAGACATCAGGCATGAAGATAGTAAATTCCTTTTGCGATTTGTTCTTCTGTCTGTAGTAGGTTGAGTGGTGCTCCTCCAAAATTTTTTCTATTTTTCTATTTTTCAATATTTCTACCTGGAGCATGTACATGTGAACTTCTTTAGAAAACAGATCTTTGCAGATATAGTTAAGGTGAAGATATTTAATGGGAATATGTTGGATTAGTTAGGGTAGGCCCTCAATCCAATAACAGGCATGCTTAGAAGAAAGGGTAGGGAACACATAAAGGAGAAGGTCATGTAAAAATGGAGCAGAGTTTGGGGTGGCCCGGCGAGGAAATTCTGGAGCCAGGAGAAGCTGGAAGAGGCAGGAAGGATTCTCTCTTAGAGCCCCCCGAGGGAGTAAGGCTCTGGTGACATCTTGATTTCAGATTTCTGGTTACCAGATCTGCCCTAGGAAACTGATACACTATCATTGCCATTAATTAAAAACAACAACAACAACAACAACAACAAAAACAACCCAGGACTAATACATGGAGGGGTGAATGAGAAACTGTGTGGCACACTCTAACTGGGTGTTCAAGACAATGTAACAAAGTGACTATTTACAAAGTTGTGATCCGGATGCAGGGAAGCCACAGGTGGTAGATGGATGAGGGTACTTGTGTTAGTTTGTGGGCACTACCATAAGAAAATACTACAGATTGGGTGGCTTAAGCAAGAGAAATTTATTTCCTCACAGTTCTGGAGGCTCGAAGTCCAAGATCAAGGTGCCTGCAAGGTTTGTTTCTCCGGAGGCCTCTCTCCTTGTCTTCCAAATGGCCATTTTCTGCCTGTGTTTCCCAAGGCCTTTCTTTTATGCCCCTGCATCCTTGGCATCCCTCTTATCTGTCCTAATCTCTTCTTTTTATGAGGCCACCAGTCAGATTGGATTAGGGTCCACCCTAACAGCCTCATTTTAGTTTAATCACCTCTTTAGAATCCTTCTTTCCACATACAGTCCCATTCTAAGATACCGGGGGTTAAGGCTTTAACATATAAATTTTGGGGGGACACAATTCAGTTTGTAACAGTGCTCTTAGCAAGGCTGGCCTGAAGAGATGAGGAAAAGAAGCAGTTTATGAACCCAGAGACAGAGAAGGCTGTTTGGAGAGGGATACCTGTCAGCAGTTGTGAGTACTGGTAGAGAGGTACATCAAAGCCTCAGAGGAAGGAGGGTTGGGGAGTGAAATTTTCCTTCCCTTTGTTCATTTCTTGGAAGCCACAGGAAGGCAAGAAAGCCTACTTCCATACATGTCAGGCTGCTAGTGTACAGAGCTAGGTTGGAGAGGGTAGAGAGAGGATCTAAGGAGGCGAGTGGAAGATACCCAGTGCAATGGAAACCGGAAAATTATCTCATGGAAGTTGCTTGTAGCCACTTTTGCAGTTTGAACGCATTAGCAAAATAGGTTCGGAATAATAAAATATTTCTTAACAACTCTTTTTATATACTTGAGGAATTAATAAAAACAACATGAGTATATAATATAGTCTCAAAATTATAGGCATGCTCAGGAAGCTTTAAAAATCTCACTTCTTATGGAATTATTTTTCACATTGTCAGTTGAAGTATACGTGTACATGTGTTTATAAGCACTATGTGTTTTAACACATCATGCAAGATGGCAGGTATTGTAAAATTTAAATGCTGAATTCTTAGTAGGGTTCTACTTCTTGTGTTCAAACTGCATTTGAATACATTTTAAACTTTCTATAGTTGTCTTATTTGAGAAGTGGAAAGATTATTGATATGTAAGAACCTAATGAAACTATTATGGGATATTATTTTAATAAAATAATTGCTGGAGAAATACTTTTTGTAGCATATTTATTAGTATATCTTCATCACCCAGCACTAACAGATATTTGATAAATATTTAACTGAATTAAACTACAAACAAACATCTGCTCATTTTCCTAGGTATATTATTAGCTCCTGAAAGAGAATTATTATTTGATAAACTTTGTGTATTCTGGGCAACTTAATATTGGGGCATAAATATTTGGACTTACTGTTAGGCTGGTCCTTTTCCTCATGGGCCTCTTAGTCATTTTATATTTAAAATTTTCACATTTAAAATAGGTGAAAAAATATTTTTACAAACTGCCTCAGTCTCATATGTATGTTGACAAGAAAACAAAACTGGTTTGGGTGGAAAGTTGTGAGAAATGTTCTAGACATTGGATTTCTACATTAAAAACAATGAAAGCCTTGAAAAATAATTAAATTAATGGTTGCATATGTTTTGATAGATTTTCCGAAAGATAGACAACTTGAAAAAAATATACATAATTATACTTTGTGGCAAACTTCACTGGAAAACATTTAAGAAAAATTAGAGTTGAAAAAGTAGTCGAATTTATTTAAGGAATTAAGAACGTAGGCAGCTTCCGAAAAGACAGGAGCCACTAGAGGGCACTGCTGCTCTATTCCAAACCAACTTGTAGCCATAATAAGTACTGAACATTTAAAACCTAGGAATTCAACGTGGCAAATTTCGACTGTGATACGAAATGCTCTAAAAGAAGAAAAATAAATTTGTTACAGTTAATATTATTTATCAGACAATTTAAAAACTATGAACACTTAAACTGACACTTCCATCAAACTAATTTTACTAGTCTCTGAGATGTACATTTAGGAAAAAAAAATAGACTTAAAGAAAAAGGTATTTATGGCACTCCACAGTAGCTTTGCTTAGATAAATCCTGTTACATATGCACTGTAAAGATTTCTACTCCTCATAATGTAAAATAATGGCAATAATAACTTAGCTGCATAGACTAGTTTTTCTCTGAAGTGCTATGCTATATTTATAGATACACTGTATTTATTCATTACACAGTAGGTATTTATGTTTACATCCCAAAGTAAGAAGGTAAAGATCGGTGGTCCAATCACCAGTTTAAAAGGAAAGACATTGAGGGGCAGAATGTCATTGCTTGTTTAAGTCACAGAGGAGTTAAGGAGGGAATATGCATGTGTGTATGTACACACATGGGGGTAAAAATGGGGATAAAGAAATACTTTTTCCATAAAATTGAAGAAAAGAAATATGCAAAATTACATAATGGGTTATATACACATATATAACATACAAATTCTAGAGAGAGGAAATGAAAGTTAATTATTACACTTCATTAATAAGTATTATGACCTTCAATAAAATCAATAAAAAATACCATGCTTACTACGAACTAAAAAACAAATGACTAATATAGAAATATAAGACACATTCTCCGAAGTAGAATAATTGAAACACAGTCAAAGAGATATGATGGGTATGTCAAAATAGCATGCATTGCACAGTTTTATGTGAGAAATATGCAGAGTGTGCTGTATATACAGAATTTATAAGATCATCGTGGGTTGCAGGAAACAAAAGTACTCTACGGAGGGGGTGGAATCTGAACTTGGTCTTGAAATCTGAGAAAAATCCAGATAGGTGGTGAGGATGTTACAGCAAGGGAAAACACTCAGAGATCTGAGTGGTCCAGACATGTACACATGCCAGTTAATATAAAGATCTGTCTGTTTTGGTGAGTAAAGGGTCAGAAGGAGTAATTGAAGGACTCTAGAGAGATAGATTGGGATACACTGTGTGTGATTTTAAATTCCAGGCTTAGATGATTTGATTTGATCCAAAGTATTTAAATCAGATGTGTGGTATGATCAAAACAGTATTCAGAAAGACCAATCTGTTTGCAAGATAGATTCATATGAGGAGAAACTTTAGAGATAGAAGGCCTTTGAAGAATGTATTTCATAGAACCCACTGGAGATGGTATAAGCATTAATTAGGACAGTGGCAATGGACACAGAAAAGAAGAAAGGACTAAAATAGAAGTCATTTGGAAATAGGAAACAGTATGGATTTTGGTTGATTAAATGTGGCACTCAGAAGGCAGAGAAGATGAGAAATGGTCATGAGAATTTAAACCCAGAGGACGTGAAACAAAAGGAAGAAGAAGTAGATTTTTTACCAAGGATAAAAGAGAAAAATCTGTTCAGTTTTAGATATGGTAAAATGTCTTTCATTGATTAAATATAATGATTCTCCTCAGAGATGCAGGACAGAGCGGCAGAAAGGAGCTCGATTATCAGTATAGATGTAATAGTTATATTTAAATGCAAACTTAGCCAGAAGGAAGAGATACATTTCTGAGGAAAGAGAAATGAGGAAATAGGGAGTTAAAGGCTGAAACTGTGTTAATCCACACTTAATAGGGAAATAATAGTCACCATTGAAAAATTCAACATTATTATCATAAATGGGCATAGGAGAGATCAATTTATCAGAGCCAGAGAATGAGGAACTCCCTCACATAAAACTCTAAAAATAGGTCAAGAGGGATGGGGAGAATATCATGGAGTTAAGTATTTAGGAACAGGTCATTGCTGTATTGAAAAGTGTCATTTCATCAAACTGATAGAGATAGAAGAAAGATGTTGATGAGTTTAGAATGGAGAGGAGGGGAATAGAAGTTGGAGTAAATCACTGAGAATACAGGAAGTGAAATGAAATCAAATAGGAAATTAGGATCAAAGCATTAACTACTGGGTTTCAATATTGAGTTATAATATTAGGAAACATATATTACTTAGGAAATAATTGTGTTATAATATTTAGGAAAGAATGTTGTCTGCTTACAGCCAAACAGGAGAAAGAGAGAAGGAAGAGAAAAGAAAGATCCAAAATAAAGAGAGCATAATTGAAGGACAGAGTGTCAGGGGAGTAGGGAAGAGGGGTCTGGGAAGAGGGCTGAAGCAAGAGCCTTGGAAAGCTGTGATAATACACGTTCTGATGAGCCTGAAGAGAGACGCTAGACTAGGGGTTTAGATGGGGATATTCTTAGCTATCTCAAATCTATTTTGAAAGTATATATGGGACAAGTCAATCAATAAAACCCAGGATTTCTTCAGTCATCTCTGTGTCGTGGGAGATGAGATTACACTAAACAAAAGTGGGGGTGGGGGGGGCAGAAGGAACCACCCACCTCACAGTTTAAGACTGCTATTGATGTGCCTATTTAGATCAAATAACAAATGGAGAGCGAACTGAGCCTTCTGGTAATCCTGAACACAGTTTCAGTACCAGAGCATGTTGACCAATATTCCAAACCTACCCGTTTTCATCATTTTAGCCTTATGGGCTTCTATTTTAAAAAAGACGTTTCCATCTTTAAAAGCCAGACATTAAAAGTCTGAAATACTCGGTAATTCACGAAAAACAAAGCTACAAAACTGCTGGTTGTATTTGATCACGCCCCAGGAAAGAACTGCTGGGGAGATTTTCTGCCTGTCAAATTTTCTTTCTTTGTGCTGATCTGGATGCAGACCCTGTGACCCTGCTCTGCTCTTTGCTTCCTTTGAATTTTCTTGATTCCTGACTATCTGCTCAGCCTTTCACTCATCCAGCATCTTTTCTGACTCCTTACCTGTGTACTTTTGATCCCCAAACTGCCTGTCTAGCTGATTGACTACCATACTCTGACCTCCTGTACCTAAATTGTTGTTGATCAAATATTGCTTCCTTTCGTGCTAAATTGCCTCCATCAACTTGGTGTAAGATATGTTGATGTGTATAGACTGCCCGCCTGAACTTCTGTACCCTATATTCATCTCCAAGCCCTGCTTGGCCTTTCCTAATCCTGATTCATCATCCTCCTTCAGAAAAACATGTTTCCCCAAGTCCTAGCAGAACAGCAATTAAAGATGGTGGCAAGGTTTTTTAATCCTGGATATGGGAGCAATTATGATGGCATTAAATGGGTAGGAACAGTGACAGAGGTAATGAGCTTGGTTGTGGATTTACTTTATTTAAGATTATAATAGATGTATTACATTATCCGATTTACATTGGATGCTCACAAGATTTAGGGTATATTTGCTACTATTTCACCATCAGAGAGAAAACTCAGCACCTGATCTCATTGTAATGTATTTTTTTTTAAGATTATTTATTTATTTATTTGACAGAGAGAGAGAGACATAGCGAGAGCAGGAACACAAGCAGGGGGAGTGGGAGAGGGAGAAGCAGGCTTCCCGTGGAGCAGGGAGCCCGATATGGGGCTCGATCCCAGGACCCTGGGATCATGACCTGAGCCGGAGGCAGACGCTTAACGACTGAGCCACCCAGGTGCCCCTAATTGTAATATATTAACTATTATCCAGTTCTATATATACTGGAGTTCCATTTTATATTTTTTAAGGTTCCAGTTGTAGACTGTTATAATGGATTTCTTCTAGGAGTTAAAGCTATGTAACTCTCTTAAGACAGAATTAGAATTAAAAAACTTAATTATATCCACTCTACACATGTATATCTTAGCAATATGAGTTCAATAGTGGGGAAAGAACTGCCGATGTTTCTTTTTCTGAGAGATTTATTATGGGATGATATTTGGGCAATGGAAATTGTTCTTATTATTTGTGTCTGAATTCTCCATGAAGTTTTTTTGTAAACCTTTCCAATGCCACACCATTCACAGGGCATGAAAATATATAACATACATCTGAAGAATGTAGCAGGCTTCTCAAGGTTTGTGGTGACCTGCTGAGGGGTTCATCTGTCCTAAGTTCCACTAACTGTCCTGAAATCTTAAGATGACGTAATGCCTGCTAAATTTTAACAAATTACCACATTGGATAGGAAGTTCTGTTTGGGAATCATCATCCACTCAGTCAAGCTGAAAACATGGGGATTATATTTCAACCCTCCTCCTCACTGACTTCCATCCTTCAACAAAACACTGGAAGCATTCTGAATCTCTTCCTTCCTTTCCACACCTTTATCTCTTGTCCTAGTGCAGGTCACATCGTATTTTCCTAAAACTCTTGCCATACTTTCCTAAATTGATCTTCCTGATTTTAGAACTTGTTTCCTTTTGACATTGGTCACATTAACCCTCTGCATTGAATACCCTTTTAACAGCTATTACCAGAACTATAGATTCCAATTTATGAAACTCATCTCAAGGGTCACCTCGAGATGACTTTCCTGATACTCCAGATCTCCATAGTAACTTAGTGCTGCAAACAGGCTGTGTACTTATTTTCTGTGGCTGTAAAACCCCTTACACATTTCTGCCTCTGCATGTGGGACAAAGTGTTGTAATTGTGCTTCTGGATCTATTTCCTCCATTAAAGTCAGAGATCATTGAGGACAAAGAACATCCATTATTGTTTCTGCAGAACTCAGTTTAATGCTTGATATAAAGTGGGCACTCAGTAAATGCTTGTTAAAGAAACAAATTAGTGTATACATCTGCTTTTATGCTTTAGTTTCCATGGGCAAGAGTTTTTATTTTTATGTTACATTTGACAAATAATGTGGCAAAATAAGTAACAAATGTGTGGCAGGTGCATAACAAATATTTGTTCAATAACTACATGAATATACTGTAACTATTTCCTCCTTCATGGTCTTACGTGAGGAGAGCTCATATCATATATATCTCTTCCCAATAATTTGATTGTACCTTGTGACAATATTTTAGATTTTATTGTAAAAAATTGTGGTGGAAAGGTTAGCCAAATTTTATTGTAGAAACTTTGGGGAATCCTAAACATTTCCAAGACAGAAAAAGGTCATTTAAGATGAAATGGAATTAGAATGAAAACTATATAGGACATCAATTGTCTCCTCAAATACTAAATGATTAATATACTGTAATAGAAGATATATATCATATAATATGATTACATTGGAAACTGCTCTTTGGGTGAGGAGATAGCTATGAAGAGCTTGGTATATGGTGGGAAGGAGATTGATTTTCTTTGGACCTCGTACCACCATTTGCTACTCTGGGAATTTAGGACTAAAAATAATTGAGGTGGTGGACAGGCAGGATTATTTCAACTCAATTTAACATTTGACACATATTCTTTGCTTGTTGCTATAACTGCACTTTTGAGTTGTTTTGTAATGCTTCATGTGCCTGCTACCTTGCTAAAACTGTGAAAACCTGCTCTCCAATTTTATTGTGTCTTATTCATATTTATATATCAAGCACATAGCACAGTTTATAAGTCAGAGGAGGAGCTCACCATATATTTTTAAATGCTTGAACGAATACATTTTTTGATCAACAATGTATAAGTCGCTAGTAAATACTACCAGGCATGCAAGTGTGAGTAAGAAGCATTTCCTTTATTCAGCAAGATGGGGAGGAAATGAAAAGGAAATGGTGGAATGGGTATTACACAAAGAAAAACTCGACAGATGTTATGGGGAAGAATACATATATAGCACAATGGCCATATTTACAGCTTGATTTAGATCTCCAGTTCATATTGACAGACAAAGCCCAAAATTAATGCAGACTAGGCTTCTGTCAGGAGACAATGGTGCTCCAGACCCTAGATTTTTGGATTCATCAAGTTCCAAAAATATTTTGATATGTTAGATCTATAAGGTGAATCTAATACAGTAACATTTAAGAATGATAAATAGAGGGGCGCATGGCTAGCTCAGTCAGAAGAACATGTGACTCTTGATCATGGAGTCGTGAGTTCAAGCCCCATGTTGGGTGTAGAGACTGCATAAACAAACAAACAAACAAACAAACAAACAAATAAATAAATAAATAAACTTTAAAAAAAAGAGTGGTAAATAGAAAGTCCTATGTAACCAAGTGCAAAATCAAAGAATGGGTAAAAAAAAAAACAAACCTTAGGTGTTTTCAAAACTCTAAGGCCAATACAAATCAACAGTGAATTTGTTTCTAAAATTTATAAATATCAGACTTCACTGAAGGCATGGTATCTATAAAACAGATCATTCCCTTTCTACTCTGTACGTTTTGGAATTTACCACATGCATTAACATTGTGTTGATTCATTGTTTGCTTAATTTATATCTTGCCTAATTTCCAAAATGATTTGAGACAATTACCTACAAAGTCAGTGTAAAAACTAATATACATATATGAAACAGCAGGGGTAGTTTACTTTTAAAAAAATTCCCTAGGCACATTTTCCTTGGAGTATGGTATAATTGACCAATTCAACTGTCCTAGCATTTCTCAGAAAAATAGTTACATGGAAAGAATATTCTTATGGTAGAACTATCTGCCTGGAAATTTACTTAATGGCAAACATCTAGTCAGTAATTAATATGGCAGTTAAAATTTCCCACGGCACCAAGATACACATCTGTGCATGTATTTGACCATACCCTCCTCCTTTTGGCAGGGCAATCAGAGAGACCCTCCAGTGGTCTTCTCCAGAGAGACTTGACTAAGGAACATTTTCTTTTCTTTTCTTTTTTTTTTTTAAAGATTTTATTTATTTATTTGAGAGAGAGACAGAGAGAGTGAGCGAGAGCATGAACAGGGGTGGGAGGAGTGGCTGAGGGAGAGGGAGAAGCAGATTTCCCACTGAGCAGGGAGCCTGACCCATGGGGCTTGATCCCAGGACCCTGAGATCATGACCTGAGCTGAAGGCAAACGCTTAACCAACTGAGTCACCCATGTGCCCACTGAGGAACATTTTCTGATTCATTTATAACACACATTAGAAATATATTATTTGTTTACTTACTTTCCTCTTGGGAAGCTGGGTCAATAGGCAGGTGGATTTCTTCCAAGATTATACACTGTTGGATTGGAATGTAACTATACAGAATGAAAGGGTCTAGATAAAAAGGGAAAAGTTGCCCCAAGGGGGGGGCGGTGCAGAAAAAATTTTCTGATTAGAAAAGTAATCATCTTTGACAAAGAAATAGAGGAAAGAGTAGTATACACACAAAATATGATATCTGTTGATAACTGTCTCTTGAATAATGTATGCCAAATATCTATACAATAGTTCTCATGAAGGTCAAATCCACCCCCGCCCCCTGATTTCTCCAAAATTACTTTTGTGTGCATCCTTTATTTTATCCATTTAGAAGAAAGAGCAAAGAATTCTCATATGGGCTACCTTAGGGTGATTGTTAACTTTATGTGCCAACTTAACTGTGTCACAGGGTGCCCAGATTAAACATTATTTCTGGGTGTATATGTGAAGGTGTTTCCAGACGAGATTAGTATTTGAATCGGTGGACTCAGTAAAGTAGATTGTCCTCCCCATTGTACGTGAGTGTTATGCAGTCCATTGAGGGCCTGAATAGAAAAAAAAGGTAGAGGAGGGAAGAATTTGCCTCTTTTACTTTCTGCCTGCCTTTGGGCTAGGATTTATACCAGTGGGCTTCCCTTATTTTCAGGCATTGGAATTTGGACTAAACTATGTTGCTGGCTTTCCTGGGTCTCCAGCTTGCAGACAACAGACTGTGGGACTTCTCAGCCTTCATAAGCATGGAAGCCAATTCCCCATGATAAATCTCTCCTGATGTTTGTCTATATACTATGGCTTCTGATTCTCTGGAGAATCCTGACTGATACACTCGGAACTTCACTTCAGGCCATGAGCTTAAATTCTTTTAGAAATCATCAGTGATTCTGAAGTTCTCAGTTGGATACCTTGTCTTTCAAGGAGAACCTGTAATTTCTTCTCTCAGTGTTACACTGGCATTTGGAAAAAAATAAAGTTTGGAAGGGGAAAAAGTAAGGATGGACTCTCTGGAACATTTCTTTTCTCTCTCCACAGATGGCTTTTTTCTTTACCATCTCTAAGATCACTTTTGTTATTTTTTTAAGGGATTCTCATTCCATTCACCTTTCAATCTGTCTTTCAGAGACATTCCTATGTCTGCTTCTACTGCCATCAGCTACAGTCTCTAGCTACGCTGTCATGGGGATTACTCTCTGTTATTTTGGAAAAAAAACCCCATACTTTTCTTACTATAATTTTACTGTAACAGATTTCAGAGCCTGAAACTTTTGTATGCAGGTGCCTAAGCGTGTGCACATACACACACACACTTGCACAGATACACACATAACACCCCGATTATTTCCCACACACCCTTTCTGATCGTCTATCATATTGATATACTCTGCTGCCTCCTTCAAGGTTTCCTGAGGAAGTGACTTGCTTCTGGAAGCCTAAATGATCTAAATCTCACCATCATTTTCTCCTAATTGAATAGCATAAGCCCTCATGAACTAGATTATGTATTGCTCTGTAAGACACAGTAAGTCCAGTTAGACAAGGGGTACCAGAAGGGTAAGTGAGGGTACAATTCGAGTGACCCCAGTTGTTTCACCTTCTGTAAATTTCTTCAACAGCCTTACTTTTATCAATTCCTTCTTGTACAAAGCTTCCTCTATTAGAGTATCTTTAGTAAGAATTCCATTGCCCTTTCCTTAATCATTTTCAAGTGTACCTCCAAATGGAATATAACAGTTACGCAAAATAGGAAACCAGAAGCATACTACCATTCACCTAATCGACTCCAATCTCAGCAGAATGTATCTGATTGTCCCTCAGAATCAGGCTTTCTTAGCATAACTTCCTGTGACTCTGTTTCACAGTAACGGCCCTGGTCTGTGACCCAATGAACCGAGGACACCAGCCATTAGTAGTCTCGTTGCAATGGCCAATTAATGAGTATGACCATAACAAAAATTGTCTTTAACCAGTGATCTCAAACATGTGTTTTTGTGTCTCCAGGAGCTTCTGCTAAAATTCTTCATTGTCAATCACAGGTTAGGAGCAAGGGAACACAGTCCTCCGGAAAGGGCACACACGACGTGAAATCCAATTAGGAGCAAACGCAGCTGACAAAAAGGATGAGTCACAGGCACATGCAGAGAGCATGGCAGGGAGAAGCTGCTACTGGAAAAGTTAGGAAGGAAACACTTAGCTGACATTGCAGTACCAGCAAATGTACATGGACTTTTCCCCTGAACTCTCCGTCCTTTATTGTAGCTATCAAATTAGCAAGCGTGTTAGTGAGAGTGCCATGCTCCCGGGAAGGGGCAATCATTTCTTCTCCTCTCACTCATGTTCCTGGTTGACAGTTCCCTATGGGGACAGCAGAAGTGAATTTAGGCTTGCCCTGATGGAGGCGAGTCAGCTCACTAGCTGCTGCCATCACAGCCCCTTACTGTCAGCTCACAGATGGAGGCAAGGGCTCTTTGAAGGCGATCCTCAGGCAGCTTCGCGAGGAGCAGGATAAGTGGGGAGCCTGTAAAGTGTCGTTTCCCTGGAAACCAAGGGCAACCAATACCCTGTTGTCATCAGGTCGGGATGTGTATAGTTCACACATAAATGCCGGGTTTGTGGAGAAATTTGCACGGTGGATGCCTGTGTTAGAGATACACTAAAGCGAGAGGTCTTTAGGACTGTCGGTCAGCTCCTTTATGGAGTCATGGACCCCTTTGAAAGGTAGCATGTCAAAGGTCTGAAATAAATGACTCCTATACAATGTATGTGTGATATAGCGTTCCTCGGTGAAATGCAGTATTCCCTTATGCAATTTAGAAAGAGATATCAATTTTAATTGAATTAGATCTTCTTTTCATTTAGAGGCTTATCTTGTTCATTTAAATCCCCAGGTTCTTATTTGTGGGAACATCGGTAGTGGAGTTTTATCTTATTTCTCAAGTAACAATATTATCCCAATTTTATTCATACTCATGTGATTCAAAATACAACTAAATAAGGAGGTATTAATTTCCACAGTGCCTTTTATTTAAACCTGTGAAGAAAAAAAATATATGTACCAGGTTTTAAGAGATGTCTGCCTTTAAATTATGTGTGATTTAACCTTTCGGCTGTATTAACCTGAGACCATAATGAGTAAAAAAAAAAATGTAAAGAGTTAATAGTTTATAATTCTGGATTCCAGCTATCTCATCAGAAAATACATTCAATCAAATTAAAATACCAGAAGAGGAATTCCTCAGAAAAGTTCAAAGGATGATTGTTAAGTAGAAAACTTCATAAAAAAATCAAATGAACTCATGGTCATATAGATTAGAGATGCTTTTTAACAATAGCAACTGAGATGAATCTCTAAGTGCCTCCCCATTATAAACCCCGAGCTAGAAACTGGCCTAACATGGCAGCTTAGCTCTCAATTGCTAAACATGTTTTTAACTAATAATTCAGTGTTGCTAAGTTTGCATTTTGGTATTTATGGAAAATATCAGAGACACCGTAGACAAGCAGTCTTTATACTATACAGTTATTATTGATTTTTTTCATATTTTCTACTTGAACCTTCATTCATTTGGAGTGACATTCATTATTAAAAATGTCCCAAAACTATCGGGTGCAGATAGGTATTATCCCGATGCTAGAGAATTGGAGGTTACCACCGAACATCACTCATTTATCTGTGTTCCCGTGGTGAGTTATTACTAGAGCCAAGTCTTCGGATTTTCCTTCTTACCGTTTAATCACGAGTTTATGATAGGCTACAATTCAACTCTACCTAATTAGTCTGTATAATCATAATGGTTGATTAGTTAATACAGACACATGTACTTACTTAACTGCAATTTGATCTACTTAGGCTTGAAATATGGTTTTGCACTGTCTAGACTGTCAGAAGAAGGAAACTCTCCCTTTTTTATCTCTTGCATATTAAATCTCCCCTTGACTCTGACATTACTGGATCATGGCAGTGTCTGGTCTATGGTTTCTGCATGCAAGTAAACTCAAGTCTCCATTTTTTAGCTGTTAATCATATAGTTCTAAACGTATTACAAATAATGCTGAAGTTCAATGTTTTTTACTCCACTGAGTGTTACTAATGGGATTTCACCAAAGAGCATGACCTCTAATCATATTAATATTTAATCAAGCAATAAACATGCCTTACTCTGAAGCTCAAAGCCAACAGAATTCTCTCTGGTGATGATTTTTCTATTAAGCTCACAAGGACTTCTTTTGCTTTTATCCCATTATTGTAAAATTTGGGTAAATGTCTGTGTGTTCAATTCCCAGTAAGTGCCCTGAAGGGCTTGTTCTTAATTCTTCTACCTAAATAAGTGAAGTATCCCAAATTAAACTTTAATCTATTTTCCCAAAGCTTTGTTTCTTTAGGAATAACCTCAGAAAACACTTACCTATTAGATAAAGGGTTTTGGAATAAGAGGACAAAAGAAAGTTACTCATTTTAAAAATTTAAGTGCTTGCATTATAAAATATGGAGAAATTAAAAAAAAAATGAGTGTGCCAAGGCAAGCAATGATGATTTATATAATACTGGGAAACTTAACTCAAAGTGAAAAGGATGTGCTTTGATTATACTTAGGTATTTATCTTACAGAGAAAGGTGGGACAAGGACAAGGTTACACAGTCACCATCCTGTGTCCTGAGGACACAGAAAGACATTTACCATATCACCCCCACTCCAGCAGCAGTCATGATGGGGTGCTTCTGGCTGAGTTTTGGTCAATAGTTTGTGGGCAGACGTAATGTAAGCCAAGTCCAGTCCTTGTTCTTAAAAATCATCCTGCAATATCCTCCAGGCTTCTCTTCCCCGTCTGCAGGAAACTTGAGAGCTCCCTGCTCCAGATGACGTAGCTGTGAGAGGCAGAAGCCTGGGCCCCAACCGCTTATGAATGTGCTGTCTTCTATTAAAAATACTTCCGAGGCACAACTCACCTTCTCAAATTTCTTAAAATTAATTTATAGATTGATTCCGGAAGTCATTATGAAATGAACTAAAACACATAATTCTTAAGTTACCTTCTCTGAAGATGATCTAAAAGGTATACTGGCCGGGGCGCCTGGGTGGCTCAGTTGGTTAAGCGACTGCCTTCGGCTCGGGTCATGATCCCGGAGTCCCGGGATCGAGTCCCACATCGGGCTCCCTGCTCGGCAGGGAGTCTGCTTCTCCCTCTGACCCTCCTCCCTCTCATGCTCTCTGTCTCTCATTCTCTCTCTCACAAATAAATAAAATCTTAAAAAAAAAAAAAAAAAGGTATACTGGCCATGGCAGACCTCAGTTTCTCTCACTGGTCAGCCTTCTTATTTTTGTCTGTAACCCTGTCCTTCCTACAATTAAGAAAATGAATTTATGGCCAACTAAATATTCTTCAATATCAAGGAAATGTGTGTGTGTGTGTGTGTGTGTGTGTACTTCACCAAAGTGGGCGTATATTTCTCATCTTTTCCAAGCCTCTGTGTGGCATTTGCGGCTTTACTTGTGAAAGTCCCAGTCCCAGTCAAGGACTCAGGCAGCAACTGAGGGATACGGGAGCCTCAGCTTGGCTGGTCTTCAGGGTTGGTCAGATCCGGGACGATGCTGGAAAGAGTAGAGCTATACTGGGTTGCCTAATGTTGAACATGGCATTGACATGCGGTGGTGTTGCTAGCAAGATTTCCTTTTCTTTTTTTTTTTTTTTTTAAGATTTTATTTATTTATTTGAGACAGAGAGAATGAGAGAGAGAGAGCACATGAGAGGGGGGAGGGTCAGAGGGAGAAGCAGGCTCCCTGCCGAGCAGGGAGCCCGATGCGGGACTTGATCCAGGGACTCCAGGATCATGACCTGAGCCGAAAGCAGTCGCTTAACCAACTGAGCCACCCAGGCGCCCAAGATTTCCTTTTCTTAAATATTTAGAGGAAGTTGGGGCGCCTGGGTGGCTCAGTCGTTAAGCGTCTGCCTTCGGCTCGGGTCATGATCCCGGAGTCCTGGCATCGAGCCCCGCATCGGGCTCCCTGCTCTGTGGGAAGCCTGCTTCTCCCTCTCCCACTCCCCCTGCTTGTGTTCCCTCTCTGGCTGTCTTTCTCTCAGTCAAATAAATAAAACCTTAAAAAAAAAAATATTTAGAGGAAGTTGTTTGTTATTGTTCCGATTCTGCTCTTATAATGACAACAGATTCTCAGTGGCTATTTTGAGAGAGCCATTTTGATCAAAACATTGGGTTCTTTTTGTTTGGTTTGCTTTAATGTTTCTCTCAGCTCACAGGATCTAAGATGGACTCTAAGGAACTGACAGAGCAATAACTATTTGTTCAAAAGAAATTCCCTTCCATTGTGGATGTTGTTTATCCCTTCTATTTATTCTGGCAATGTATGATGATTTTTTTCTATCCATACCAAATTATTAATTTACAAAATGAGTGAATATGAGTATACTTGGATCTTTGCTCTCTCTTAGTTAAATCCTACCCCGCAATGTCCCCTTGAAAGAGTTGGGAGGTCTCTCTATTTTATGAGGAATCTAAGCAGGGGGCTTGGGATAAATGGTCTAGAAAAGTATAAATGCTGCAGTAGATTTATTAAGTACTAGTTCCAAACAAATGCCATGCAGTACAAGAGTAATTGCCAACATTTGCGCTCTTAACTCAATTTCCTACAGAAAGAAGAGCTGAAAAAAAAAAACTATTAAAAATCCATTACCTATTGTTTAAGAAGCAAAATAGCATTTTTCAGAAGCTCCTTATCAAGCAATTGGATGCAGCAGGATGATATACAGTGGGAGTGAGGGTTAGGCTGGCATTGACATTTGCCTCCTAACTTAAATGATTAAACCTTCACTAAATTAGATCAAGGAATTTAATTTCTCCTCAAGCCTTTATGAATTTTCTCTAATACAGAAATGATCCAAGACAGAACACTCAAGAAAATTAAACAGAGACAACAATAAAAAAAAAAAGTCTGTATTGCACCCTGTGGAGGGCAGTCATGGACCATCAAACACACAGAGTTTCTTGGGCAAATTTTTCAATACAATTTTCAAGGCAAATTCAGATTTGTTTGCTGTATATTCACAATGTATGCATGAAGCAAGACTTGAATGGGAGAGCCAAGCCTAAAATGGAAGGAGGCACTCTTTATTAAAGTCTTGTAAGTGCTTTTATAAACTTGGAATCTAGTCACGGTGTTAGTTCCTAGGTAAGTTCAGTATATATAACAATTTTTAGTCTACATCTGACATGGGCAGAACTAAATACACAAGGAGGAAAATCAATAGTAGAACTGCTGCGTGTTAATGTTAAGTCATATGGCATATGACAGAGACCCGAGGGGCTTAGGGAAGGCGGTATCTTTCAGAGCAGCCGAAGACAGTCTGTCTCTGGAGTAAGCAAGGTCAGAAAGCTGTCAGGCACTTCCCTCTAAGGCCAGGGCAGAAAGATCATGTCCTGTCCATGAAAGGAGAGTGAGTGGGGCTCACAGGTCGCCATGATCACTGGCAGCCCAGAGCCTGCACCTTTTTATCATCTAAATAGTAGAGATGCCAAGGGTAGGTTCTAGGGAGGTTTTAGATCTCCCCTCAGAAGAAAAATAAGTCTCTACTAGCCTTAAATTCAAACACTCATTTTGCTATCTGAACGTTGTTTCAAGCTCTTTAAACAGATGCACAATCTAAATTTAAAAATCCAAGTGCACATTTGCTACAACAATTTGAGGACACTCAACACATTGAGTGCTCTCAACCTGCACCCCGTTTCCAAACAAACTGCCCACATTTTAATCCCTTCTTGAAGCAACCTCTGCACCTTAGCCATAATGTGGTCAGCAAAAGAAAGACCTTTCTTTCTTCGGAAAAGACAAGAAACAAAAGACAGAGCTGACCAAGGATCTTGTCTCTTTCGGCCAGGACTCCAAAGACAAAATAAATACATCACTGTAGAATAGAATGTAAGCACATACACACATACATGCACATGTACCCATTTAAGGAGAATTTTATCTGTGCGAATTAAGAGGGAGTTGGTCTATCTCAGTGGAGAGAGGGTCATGGAGGAAGCAAAGCAGCATTTGTAAAAGCATTTTTAATATTATATGGAAAATCAGTGAAAATGGTATGTTCACTCACCACATCGATAAAATAAAGAAAAAGAATATGGAGAAGCATCCAATGTCTAGAGTATCGGTACAAAAGCTTGAAGACTTCAGGAGTCAATAGGTTCTCTTCAGTTAGCCTCACTCACAGATGCCACTGTAATTTGCTGAGTGCTGTAACTTAATAAAATATTAAAAAAGTTGTTTTTGTCATTTCTTTTTCACGTTCTCCAGCTTCTAAAAATTAACCAACAATTTAATGTATTTAAAAACTTGTTAAAGGAAAACGTATTTAGGGATTCTATCACACCAGCAGAATCTAAAGCTAACTACTGTGACAAATGGAATGGCTTAAAGTGGAATAAATAGCCACTCTTTTGTAGTTATTTGTTATATCTGAGTGATATATTTTAATTTCCCAAACACAGATAGTATATAATCTATATATGTAGAAAGAACATGCAAATCAATGACATAATAGTCTAAATTATTTATTTCATAAAAAACATCACAGTAATGAGAATTGAAAAATGGATGGTAAAGCCTCATCATTCTCAGGAATGACACCAAATAATTTGATAATTAAGACTTTAAGGTCAATGGTAAATAATTGTTCAAGTCTTGATTTCCATAATACTTTTGGCGAGACGATTAAAGTGAAGTGCGCTAAATTTCTTGGTTGCAAAAATTGAGTCGTTTTGGAAAAATGGCCAAATAAGGTTTCGTTATGAATTTTTTTTAACTCTATGAGACTATAAATTGGGATAAACTGTTAAGCTGTTTTCTTCTGTTATTAGTGTCTCAGTCCAAACGAAAGTAGGAAGGTAATACCCAAAGCCATCTTTATCCTAAAAGATGTGTTGTTGCACCTTTGTCTATGTTATAAAAATGCCCGAAACATTTGTCAGAGTTGTCAGACTCTACTTATTGGGATGCTGCAATCTGAATTGAAGTAGGAAAATGAAATGAAAAATGAATGGCTATATCATTTTGCTTCTTTACAGTTCCAAACATGAGCTCAATACAGACAGAGACAAAGAATTCTCCAGAGCATCAGAACCCTGTAAATCATGACATATATCTTGTGCCGGCCACTGATAAACTGCACCTAGCTCCCCTGATGAAAGTAACAGATATGCCTTCCAAAGCACCAAGACTGATGAAATCAGACAGAAGAGCCACTTCTCCTAATTCCAAACCTTACACTGGAGAGGGAGATGCATCCAGCTCTGTGGTTATTTCCTTGCTTTCCTCCAAGTGAAGGTGTGTGCAAAGCATACATTTTCGAACAATCCCAGAGACTCATCATCATTTTATACTTCCAACAATTTTTTAGAGAAAGATATTTGGCAGTATCCTGTGTGAATTTGAGTATTTATTTCAGGAAATTTTATTTTGATTTCACTGAGTCCTGTTTGCACTTTAGTTGAGGGATGTTTTTACCTGAAGCTTAATTAAATCCATCATCCTTGGGGACTGATTTGTGTCAGTGCTCCTTCCCAGGAGTTCCCAGATCATATTAGTCTCCTTGAAGCATCCTCAGTTAATGTTAGCTGCCAAAGGGTTTTCTCACAACAGAAAAATTCAAAATATTCAATATGTCATCTTCGGCATGCTACCAAATTTTCTCCTATGATGTTGTCTTTGCCATTTTTTTAATAATAAAGCCTTCCTATCGATTCTGGCCAGATATTAATTGGAAAATCTTCTGTTTTAAAATATGGCTTAGCTATCTTTAAATTTAATTTAGTGATTTGATCGTTATCTTAGACATTATATAATTAATTTTAACAATATTAGCACAACATTTAAAAGGCTTTTGAATGTTCTCATAATAATGTAAAGTTGAATGGATAACTGTTCAATGCAAAAATTCGAAATTCTGTGCTTAAAATTAGGGAGAAAAAGGAAGACAAAATATAATACATATTTATTTGCCCCAAGGAAGTATAATCTGTTATTAGCCACAAAATTGGCATTACAAGCTTATTTCCACATTTTAGTATAGCTAAAGTTTTATGTGTATTTTACTTAGATTGGTTAAATGCTATATAACTTGTTTCTTTAAAAATACATTTCCAATTGTTATATATATATATTAAAATATATTAAGTTGATCTATGTTTGTTATGATCTGTGTTTATTCTCTTTTCTTTCTCTCTCTCCCTCCCTCCCACCCCCTTCTTCCCTCCTTCCCTCTCACCACCCCCTCTTCCTTGTTTTCAGTAGTATCAGCTTGATCTAAAGGCTGGACTCCATTATGCTGGGAATTTTGCAACAGTTATTCCAGATTTCATGTCTGTGTAGCATATTGTTCCATAGATTTTTCTTCCCCAGAAGCTTCCAGTACTAGTCTTATTCAGACTTACTGGCTGACTTAGATCCCATGCTTGTCAATATCTGTGGCTCTGATGATGAAATTCAGCTAGTTATCCTAGACTTCAGCCACATCAGCTGCAAGTCCCACTCCTTGAACCAACGGGGCATCAGTTCATTAAAAATTTATGGGTTCAGTAGAGACGGTGTGGATACCTAAGTGAAAATTAGGATAGTTCCCAGGTGAAAAAGGAACAAATTTCTGGGGAAAAACCCCAAACCCTTTAAAATAGTCTAATGGTCACACCTCAATCTTTTCTTTCTCTTTTTCTATCTTTGTCTGTCTCTGTCTATCTCTGTGTGTGCATGCATGCGTTGCTAGAAACTCTCTTTTAGTGAAAACCAAAAAGGCTATAGAAGATGACATGGTAGCCTGTCTGTCCTAATCTCTCAATTGGTTAACCATTTTCATCATCAGTGCTCTTTTTTGTCACAAGCTTTTTTTTTAAAAAAGATTTATTTATTTGAGAGATAGAGATAGATATAGAGAGAGAGCGAGCGTGCGTGCACAGGGGACAGGGAGAGGCAAAGGAAAAAGGAGAGAGAGAATCCCAAGCAGACTCCACAGCTGAGCACAGAGCCAGATGCGGGGCTTGATCCCATGACGCTGAGATCACGACCCTGAGATCAAGACCCTGAGATCACGACCTGAGCCAAAATCAAGAGTCAGACACTCTGGGTGCCTGGGTGGCTCAGTCGTTAAGCGTCTGCCTTCTGCTCAGGTCATGATCCCAGAATCCTGGGATCGAGCCCCGCGTCGGGCTCCCTGTTTGGCAGGAAGCCTGCTTCTCTCACCCCCGCTCCCCTGCTTATGTTCCCTCTCTCGCTGTGTCTTTCTGTCAAATAAATGAATAAAATCTTAAAAAAAAAAAAAAAAGAGCCAGACACTTAGCTGACTGAGCCACCCAGGTGCTCATTTTGTAACAAACTTTTTATATGGTAACAGTTTTAGATTAGAGACAAGTTGTGAAGATAGTATAGAGACTCCATATACCTCACACCCAGTTTCCCCAATTGTTTATATGTTAACATCACTATGGTATTTTTGTTACAATTAATTAATCATTATGGACACATTGTCATTAATTAAAATCCATATTTTATTCAGAATTCTTTAGTTCTAACCTGACGTCCCTCTTATGCTCTAGAATCTTATTCGATATACCACATTTATATTTAGACTTCATTTCTCCTTAAGTTCTTCTTGGCTATGACAGTTTCTGAGACTTTCCTTGTTTTGGATGACAGCTCGACCTTGACAGCTTTGAGGATTCAGGTATTTTTAGAATCTCCCTCAACTGGAATTTGTCTTATTTTTCCCTCTTGATTAGAGTGGGGTTATGAGTTTTGGGGGGAAGATCAGAGAAGGAAAATGTCACTTTCATCACATTATATCAAGGATACGAACTGTCAACATGACATCATATTGACATGATGTTAATGTTGATCACTTGGCTGAGATAGTGTTTGGCAGGTTTCTTCACTGCAAAGTTATTCCTCTTTCTTCTTTTTCATGCTACACTCTTTGGAAGGAAGTCACTATGTGCAACCCACACTTCACCGTGGGAAGTTACGCTTCATCTTCTTGATGGCAGAGTATCTACATAAATTATATAAAATTCTGCACAGCTTTGCCTATTTTCTCCCAATTATTTACTTATTCATTCATTCATATTAGTATAGACTCATCAATATTTATTTTTTACCTTGGATTATATTCCAATACTACTTTTTAAATTTTGTTGCTCAAATTGTTCTACCTTTGGCCAGTGGGATCTGTTCCAGTTGCCTTCTGTTTCATTTTGAAATATCCCCTCCCCAGCTGTTTTCTTTTTTAATTTCTATCCTACCTGAAGTGCTAATTATTACTCTAGAGTGGTGGCTCTTAAAGGTGGTCCCCTGATCAAGAGCATCACTGACATCTGAGAACTTGTTAGAAAGATGGGCCCACTCCAGACCTACTGACTCAGAACTCTTGGAGTAGTAGCTAGCAATCAGTCTTTTAATAAGCCTAAGCTGGTGATTCTGGTGCTTGGGAAGATTTCAGAACCAGTGCCCTAAGACATCATGAGAAGATAGGAGGAAGAAAGTAATTACTCCATTCTACTCCATTCTACTGAAGAAGAAAACAAGTAAATGATTCAGCACATACATTACATTCTATATGAAATATGCTGATTTCTAGTTGGAAGCCATTCTTTTAAAGATCTAGATTCTTCTCTTTAAATGACTGTTTCTTTCAGTTTTAATTTAATTATCAAGTAGCTTTTGTAGAAGAGGTATTTCAAACCCATCTGTCTACTCTAAATTCTCTCAACTTCATATCATTTACATATATTTTATCATAGGATTTAATTTCACTTTCATATAATGACTTATAAGGACAAAATTAGTGAAATGTCTCTAAAACCTCTATGAAGAAACTAAGTACACAGGTTCTCTAAGAGTGAATATTAAACTAGTGTTCTTGCTAACCCCAAATTTCATATTGGCTCCATGTGTGTGTGTGTGTGTGTGTGTGTGTGTGTGTGTAATTGGTCTCTCACCAAAGCCAACTAATACCGCAAGAAAAATACTGAGTTGTACTTGGAATGAATGTTGAAAAAAAATGCCAACTTTTAGTAAAAACTTTCCATTCTGATTCAGATTAAACCCACATTCTTACTATATTAGATTACTTTTTCTGATATTTGTCTCAATTGTTTGTAATATTTTATTTGGAATCAATAATTATTTTGAGTTTAAAAGTTTTTGTTATTGGTGTCTTCATAAGCTCCTTTTCGATTTTAAAATATTAATATGTACACATGACAGAAATAATTTCAATTGATATTTACTTAAAATTGAAAAATCTTTGTGTTATTCCCTGTCTGAGAAGAGCTTCAAATATATATCACCTGCCCTATCTGCAAAGGCCATTGTTAACTTTCCACAGAACCTGGTTTTATAAGGGCTTTGCATTTCTACAAAGAGAACAATTAGTCATCTTAGGTTAAGTCTTTTCTGTTATCAGTATATTATTTAACTTGTTTTTTATCCACACATTTTTAAACAAATACAATGATAATACATACTTCAAGAATGTATCTTTGAGTTGAGCTTCATTCTACAGAACCTGAAAGCCTATGTCTTAATGAAAAGGATGCTAACATTGATTAGGTCTGTTTCTCATTGAATCACAGTGCTCAACTTCACAGTGTGCCATACAAAAAATAGCTGCCCCTGCCAAGGACTTCAGTGCTCCCACTTTCAGGCTGGGTGATGTCTGACTGCCAAAGTAATACATCAGTCATTACACAAGATGACTCACACCATGGGCATCTTGGCAGGAATATACAGTCTGCTAACAATAGCATTTCTCTGGAAAGCTTTAATCATAATGCGTTCCTATTTTCATTCTAACCAAAAGATCCTAATCATAGGAAGATTGTCAACTTTTTCCACAACCGTACAATACATCTGGGCGGCTTTTAACTATAACTAGAGGGTAAATTTATTCTTCAATAATGTTCTTATGATTTTTGCCTAAACACCTAAAATTATTGCCAAATTATAATTCTTGTTATGGTGTGCTTATAGTGGATCTTTTTTTGTGTATGTGTGTGATTCAAAATATGTTGATTCCATTATTAGGTTAATAACTTTAATTAAAAAAAAAACCCACAAAAATAAATGAAAAGAAAGGTCTCACATGAATGATAAACCTGTTGCTCAGAAATCAAAAGATTTAAAAAATTAAAATTTTTGTCTATTAGACATCTTTCTTTTCTGGATAACAAAATTTTACAATCATGGTAAGACTAAAAGCAAAGCATGGCATGTAACATTTTTCTATATTTCAAAGAAGGATATATATTTGATCTGATCTTTTTGTTTCTTTCTGGTGTGACTCACTTTTAAGTGCACAATGGTAGTTATTTTAAAATTAATTGAGTATCATAAAAATGCATAACCTTATACTGAGTATAATAGATATATTATGTGCCATGTTTCAAACACTATCATTTTAAAGATATTTATAACATTTAAATGATCTCTGTAGTAGTTTTAAGTAATTTTTAGTGTAAAAATGAGACTGAAAGATTTTAGAATATCAATCATTCATCAAAGGACATGTAATGGTTCAGTTCAGCTAGCATAAAATTGACATGATAGTCAATCATGAGCTCAAATTATTAAGGAAATGTTAATGCCTGTTAATGTTAATATGACCCAAATAATGGCATTTTTTTTTTCCTGAGGAATTACTGCCTTATCTGTTGAATAATATTTCAAAGAAGTGAAGTATGTTCTGTCCTTTTGAATGCACATACATACACGCAAACACATATAACTTTGAAATTGATAGAAAAATATGAGCTCAGTGTGTCAAATTGTTTAATATGTATTAAATTACTTAGAATAATCATTGTTAGAAGACACATAACATGTTGAAATCTCAACTCATTAAACTCTGTCAACAAAGAATTCATACAAAGGATATTAAGTTTGTAGAATATCTATATTTCCCACATATCTGTTGTGACACAAACTTACTGATTGTTTTCTCAGGTTATATTTTGGTTCCAACGTAGTCGACAGTTCCAGAAATATCCTTGGGTATGATCAACCTGATTTAATATTATTAGCAGGCTTAAAGGTGGTGTGTAAATCTTGGGGGGAAATAGTTTTGGGGCCTAGAATATGCTGTTTCCAAAGTTTTGATGACCTAACAGATTTTAGGTCAACTTCTCATGTGACATTTCTTCTACTATCACTTTACAAAGTATTTTTCTTAATTTTTATTCTATTCAGTATTTAAAGAGTGTTTATGTTCTTCTCTAGGAGAGAAGGTCAACAATAATAGTTGTTAGATCTTGTATTCATATTTAGAATTATATGTGATTGACATAATAACCTGGCTTTTTGAGTGAATAACCAAGATGAAATATTTATTTAAAATATGTAATGTATTGGGATTAACATAAGAATAAAAAAAAAAAGAAATAAAGAGGACAGTAGGAAACTTTGAAAGGTGAAGAATATATTTATTATGGCGTAGATTATAGTGATGGTTTCATGGGTGTACATTTATTTCCAAATTTACTAATTTGTACACATTAAATATGTACAGCTTTTTGTATGTCAGTTATACCTCAATAAAGTTTTGTTTTTTGTTTTTTAAAAAAAAAAATAAAAAAAAATATTCCTAGGTTAAAATTATGTGTAGTCAGACACCCTGCAAAAGAAGTTCAGCAATCATGACAGCTTACAAATTTGTGTTTTGAAAAGCTTCAAGAAGTCTTACTCACATCTGCATGATTCTTTATTAGTATCATTCTCCCATTTTTCTTTTTTTCCGGTCCAAGTATGAACTGACTTAACTGTAAAATCAGTGTCCTATTTTGACACTATAGGATCACTGTGTTTCTGTCGCTGTAGATGTATTCTGAATGGTAGGTGCAACATAGGCATTTCTGAAGGAATACCAAGTCATGGGAGAAAAAGTAGGTGGAACGTTATTAGTACATATTCACACCACATATGAAATAAAATATGCAGAAAGCATCCTAGATTGTCACATGCCAATGCTACGAAATCCCCTCTTCCAAAGTTCTCTCTGGATATCTAAGAGAGAATAAGGGTCAAGTTATTCTGATGGTAGATGGTGCCTTGAGTGTGATACAGCTTAGCTAGGAAATAGAGATTATTAGAACTTAGGTCTGTACTAGTGCAAGTATATTCTTCCTTATGTTTACTGCATTTATTAAATCATTTCTAGTTTAATAAGCTATAAAAATTCCAATAAGAAATGTTTGGGGAACACATTGATCCATTCTTCTGCTGCCATCAAATGATATTTATATAAGTAAAGATGATGCCTTCAAGTGATCACCATAATTATATTTACATATTTACACCATTTTAATATGTACCAGCTGCATTCATCTATCCATGGGGAAAGATATAAAAATTATGAAGTTGTCCTTCCTGGAAAAAAAATTAAAAATATATTCCATAGAATTAATGCATTATGACTAAATGCAAAGAATTGGTAGGTAGATCAGGTATTGCATTACTGAAGGAGTAAGCTGGATCTGTTTTAGAAAAGAAACTTTGCTGAGTGTTGGTTAACAGGGACAGAAATAACCTAATTCAAATGGCACATTCTGCCTCCAAAAATGTATCAAAACCAATTTATGACTGTCTACCTTCTTTGTTATTATTCTAATGTAAGTCTTCATCACCTCTTGCTTGAACTACAATAATCTATCTGGGTCCTTCACTTTTACTTGTCCCTTTATAATTTTTCTTCAGTGACCTTTTAAAAATATAAACAAGACCAAGTTATTGTCTTGCTTAAAATCTTCCATCTCCGCAGACTAAAACCCAACCGTCAGTGCTCTGCATGAATGATCTAGTCCACTTGCTCCAGTCTTTCTTTCCTCCAGGAAACTGAGCATTTTTGCCACAGGGTCTTTTTTGTGTTTTTATTTATATGTTTGTTTGCATTTCATTCTGATTGATTATTATTATTATTATTATTATTTTGCTCTAGATCTTTGTTAAGCTGGCCCTGTCTATTCATTCAGATTTCAGTTCAAATGCCGCCACCTCATTCTGTACTAGAACCATATTTTAGTTTTTTGATAGCATTTATCGCTACATGGTATTTTCTTTTTTATTAGTTTATTTTATTTCACACTAGAAATATTCATTATGAGAGAGGAAACTTTGTCTATATTTTCACTTCTTATCCCCCAATCCCTGGAGTGATACATAATATGTCACAGTCTTTCTACCTATTAAATATCTGCAAGAATAAATGGAGGAAGTCCTCAGTTTATCATCAGAAGTGATCAGTTTTTTTAAGTAACTTAAAAGATGTCAAGCACAACTAATTTATACATTTGATCCTTATGTTTTGAAATCCAATGAAATAAGCTCTTGGTTGCTCTTTGAACTCTACACTAACGCAAACTGAAGTTTTGGTAGGCAGTGTGGATTCTACTGGTTCGTATTTAACCTATTGTTTATTCTTTTCTAATTTGCCTGGGGCTCTGCGATTGTTTACTCTTGAAAAGCAGCTAGTACTTCTCAAGCTGGACACAAGCCAATACTGATGATGCACTTAGGAGGGCATTAACAAATCTCCTTTATACCTGATGTCAAATATATATATGTATATAATATAAAATATCCATATATATGTTATATTCATATATAATAGAATAATATTTCCTTTAAAGTTTTTTTTTATATTGTTACTTTTCTTTTCAAATACGTTTTCCTTTCCAAATCACCTTTCACCTAGACCCTTTTTATAGCCATAAGGCAAAGTCCTCAGAATATCTCAGCAACTGGTAGTAGTTATTTATTAAAATCATTCTCTTCCTATTTCTCAATTTGTTCTAAATCACAATTGTCTTTCTACCAGGTTACCGTTCTAGCTTAGTCCATTCAGGCTGCTATAACACGATGCCACAAACTTGGTAGTTGGTAAACCACAGAACTTTATTTCCCACCGTTCTGGAAACTGGAAGTCTGAGACAAGTTGCCAGCATGGTTGGGTGGGGGCCTTCTTCTGCACTGCAGCACTCTCACTGTGTCCTTATATGTTGGAGGGAGCAAGATGAAATATTCTCTGGAGCTCCTTCTATGAGGGCACTAATCCCACTCATCAGGGCTCCAACATCATGACCTAACCACCTCTCAAAGGCTACCTTCTATTACTATCCTCTTGGGTGTTAGATTTTCAACACATGAATTTGGGGAGGACGCATTCAAACCATTGCACCTTCCTATTTCTTATTTCTCAGTCTGTTCTAAATTGCATTCTTCTTTGTACCAGTTTACTGTTCAATAATATTTACGTTTTCCCTTGCTTATAAAACCAATTTTATATACCTCAGAATGGCATTCAAAATCTCTTCACTTAACTGGTCTGTACCAAACTAAATATCACTATTTTTTAAATGTGTTTGCTCCTGTTAACCCCTGAACACATCATGATTATGATTCTTATAAAACACTTCTAACAATTGGCCTTCTTTCTTTGAAAATGTAAAATCCTGATTATTATACATTTAATTGAAAAACTTAAATTATAGGGGCGCTTGGATGGCCTAGTTGGTTAAGTGACTGACTCTTGATTTCAGCTCAGATCATGATCTCAGGGTTGTGAGATTGAGCTCCACGTTGGGCTCCACACTGGGCATGGAGCCAGCTGAGATTCTCTCTCTCTCTCTGCCCCTACCCCCTCTTAAAAAACAAACAAACAAACAAACCAAAGCAAACAAAACTTAAATTGTTTTACAATGCCTTATCTAACTTTTTATATATTTTCTTCCTCAACTAGGTTATAAGGTATTATAGTCAAGCAAGCATTGTGACTTGTAGCTGTTTTGCATATTTTATGTACCTAGCATGGTGCTTAATAACAACTCTAGCTACTTGACACATTTGCTTAAGAGGGTGAATAAATGGGGCACCTGGGTGGCTCAGTTGGTTAAGCGACTGCCTTCGGCTCAGGTCATGATCCTGGAGTCCCGGGATCGAGTCCTGCATCAGGCTACCTGCTCAGCAGGGAGTCTGCTTCTCCCTCTCCCGCTCCCCGCTCTTGTGCTCTTTCTCTCTCTCACTCTCTCTCTCAAATAAATAAATAAAATCTTTAAAAAAAAAAAAGAGGGTGAATAAATGTAATTCACTACCATGTAAACTGGCTAATTACCAAACTACCTTTTTCCTTGTAAACGACACACAGCTCTACTACATTTCCCAACTGTCCTTACAGTGAGATGTGGCCATGTAACTGAACTTGAACCTCGGGAGAGATGGTTGGAAGTACTATATGCCATCTCATACTAAGGCCCTTCTATGCATGAACTTTCTATGCATGATCTTCCAACTTCTTTTCTTCCTTGTAACCTTGATATCAATGATAATGGAGAAATTTTGGTGGTTACACATTGAAGATGAAGAAAAATACAGAAGCAGCCCGGCTCCCTTCCCCCTGCAAACAAAACAAAACAAACAAAAATCTTAGAGAAAACACACCAGTTAATAAGGAACTAGGATTCTGGACTTATTGTGAGGAAATAAAAAAGAAACAAAAAGTTTTATCATATTTGAGCCTATACATATAATATCTATTTAACATCTGTTTTATACATATAATTTGTACATATTTATTTATATTTAAGATACATATTTACTTTGTTACAAGGGATAACATTATCTTAATTGATACAGTACATTGCTAATCAGTTTATACCTGATTATAAAATAATCTAAGTGTTATGATGGAATGATTGAAGACGTTTAGCAAAGAGGAGGTACTTCTGAATCTGAATACATAGATTTTTATTTGACTCTTGCATTTCTCCTTTCCAAAGTTTGTGATTAATATTTAGTGTATGTACAACTTTACATCTAAAATTATTTGCATTTAATACATGATAAAAATAATGGTATCATTTAAATGTGCAAATTCCTTTCTAAATGGTAAAAAGCATGTATCATTATGCAAACTTTAGAAAATTAATGATTTTTGCTTACTTAAAGAAATATGTTAAGCTACTTTCTCTAAAATATAGTGAGTGCCCTCTATAATTTCTATTTAAAATCAATTCTCTTAAAATCCAACTAAAATGTAAACACTCCTGGAAAAGCTTTTTATCTTATACCTAGAAATCTTATTCTGCCCTGTGCTTCCAAAGTCTTTCTAGGCTTCTATAGTAGCCTTTTATTCACACTGCCTTATGTGACACATATTTGTGCACATGCATTTTTATCCAGAGAATAGCAATCATGGAATCACCATTATGTTCTGTTGCGTACCACAGATAATTCTATTAATCATTGTATTGGTTTTTTGAATTGACTCCTTAAACTCCTTAACCAAAGGTTAGGTTTGTTTGTTTGTTTGTTTGCTTGTTTTAACTGTACTCTTTGCTAAAGAAAGAGTTATAATTTTCAAGTGAATCTACCCTTAAAATTTCACTTAACCACTTAACCAGAACAAAAACAATATGAGTTTATTTTTTCTTAGAAATGAAATATTTCTCATGTTGCTTCTTGAGATCTCAGTAGAATAAGCTTCAGTAAAGTATGTGGTTACATATATATTTAAAAATACAATATTCTTTTTTTTAAAGATTTTATTTATTTATTTGAGAGAGAGAGAGATAGCGAGAGAGAGAGCATGGGCAGGGAGGAGAAGGAGAAGCAGGCTCCTGTGAGCAGGTAAGCCAACATGGGGCTTGATCTTAGGACCCTGAGATCATGACCTGAGCCAAAGGCAGATGCTTAACCAACTGAGCCACCCAGGTGCCCCTAAAAATGCAATATTCTTATAATCTAACTAATGATCTCAAAATTCTATGAACTGCGATTAAGCATGGTAGACTATAAACATCATAGAAAATGCATGTTTCTACTCAATTTTATAATAGGAAAAAGAAAACCTAGCTTCATTATATAAGTCAAAGTATTATGTTACTTTTGGAAGACATGCATGACTAATGAAGGATGCTTTAAGGTTATTATATGTTTTGTTAGAAAGAAATGGACATTTATTTTATTTTAAAAGCAACCCATTTTTTGGGCGCCTGGGTGGCTCAGTTGGTTAAGCGACTGCCTTCATCTCAGGTCATGATCCTGGAGTCCCTGGATCGAGTCCCGCACTGGGCTCCCTGCTCGGCAGGGAGTCTGCTTCTCCCTCTGACCCTCCCCGTCTCATGTGCTCTCTTTCTCATAGATAAATAAAATCTTAAAAAAATAAATAAATAAAAATAAAAGCAACCCATTTTTAGGGCAGTAAGAGATCAGAAGCTTCTTCCAGAAAAGCTATAATTGTATTATTAAGACTTTCCACTAAAGAATTAAATACATTCAGAAAGACTGAAAAATAAAAAATGTACAGCCTGATAAATTTTTATTATTTTATTTTATTTTTTACCTTATTTAGTAAATTAAGTTTTTTATTTTAATTCCAGTATAGTTAACATATAGTGTTACATTAGTTTCCGGTGTACAATATAGTGATTCAACAAATCTATACATCATTACTCAGTGCTCATCATGGTAAGTGTGCTCTTAATCCCCTTCCCCTATTTCACCCATCCCCCCACCCATGTACCCTCAGATTTGGTTTATTTTAGCTTGATAAAGTTTTTAAAAAGTGAACTCAGTCTTGTAATCACTATTCAGGCCACAAAATTTCTTACCAACATACCAAACCTCATTACCATTTGCTCCCCACCCTCCTCTTAAAAAGGTAGCTAGCCACTCTCTTGAATTTTATCACTACAGATTAGTATTGTTTCTTTTAAACTTTATACATACAGAGTAAAAAATACATATTATTTCTATTTTGTTTGTTTAATACCACATTTTCTTTGTGTTATTTGCCTATATTTTGCATACAGCTGTAATTGTTCATTGCAATCACTAGATAATCTGCTGATGAATATTTAGTTTGTTTTCAGTTTGAGGCCATTATGAATAATGTGTATTGAATATATTTTGCATGCTCTGTAATTATATGAAAGAATTTGTATTGAGTACAATTATTAGTCCTAGAGTATGTTCAGTTTTGTTAGATACTGCCTCAATAGTTTGCAACAAATTTACTAGCGGTGTTTGAAAGTTAATATTTGTTCCGCATTATTGCCAACACACTACATAGCTATATTATCTATCTATCATCTATCTATCATCTATCTATCTATATCTATATCTATCTATCTATCATCTATCATCTATCTATCATCTATTTATCTATCATCAATCATCTATTTATTCTTACATAAAATAAAATATTTACAAATATTTATACATATGCTTTATATGTATATATATATAATATTTTATTTCTTCTTTTGTGTATATGATTGTATCCAGTTGTGTTTTTTTTTTTTTCACTGAGAAGTTTTTATTGGCCTTTTGGATAGAAACGGGAATTTATTTGCCAGGAAGGATGATCCCATCATACTTCTGCTGGAACCAGCGCATGGCCTCCTCTTTGCTGATTCTGTGTTTGGCCCCAATGCAGCCTGTCCTGCGCTTCTTGTCTGCGATGCTGAAACCTGGCCTACCCAGCACCACGTAGACGTCCAGGCCGTAGATACCAATGCTAGGGTCATATTTGATCCCCAGATCGATGTGCTCCTGGATCCCAAAGCCAAAGTTTCCAGTATCAGAGAAGTTATTTTTTCTTAACTCATACTCTCGCACCTTTAGACCTGCTCTTCCTGTTCTCCACCATGGCGCAGGATCAAGGTGAGAAGGAGAACCCCATGCGGGAACTTCGCATCCGCAAGCTCTGCCTCAACATCTGTGTGGCAGAGAGTGGAGACAGACTGACCCGGGCAGCCAAGGTGCTGGAGCAGCTCACAGGCCAGACGCCTGTGTTCTCCAAAGCTAGATACACGGTTAGATCCTTTGGTATCAGGAGAAATGAAAAGATTGCTGTCCACTGCACAGTCAGTGGGGCCAAGGCAGAAGAAATCCAGTTGTGTTTTTAATTCACATGCCCCAGATCACTAATGTGGCTGCCTGTTTCTTCATGTGTTTATGCAAAGACTTTTGATGATCATGGACAACCATACAATTCTCACTGGGATACTATTCCTTCTGCTTGAAGAACTGTTTAGTATTTACTTTAGTATAAGCCTGCTGCTGATCACTTATTTCAGTTTTCATTTGTGAGATATAACTATACGATCTTTATTTTTACAAGACATATAACTCCAGGGGGTCAATTATTTTCATTTTAGCACTTTGAAGATCTTTTTCAATAGTTATTGGGCTTCTTTTTTCTTTCTTTCTCCCTTTCTCTTTTTTCTTTGTCCCTTTCTTTTCTTTCTTTCTTTTTCCTTTCTCTCTCTTTCCTTCCTTCCTTCCTTCCTTCCTTCCTTCCTTCCTTCCTTCCTTCCTTCCCTCCTTCCTTCCCTCCTTCCTTCCTTCCCTCCTTCCCTCCTTCCTTCCCTCCCTCCCTCCTTCCTTCCTTCCTTCCCTTTCTCTAAGAACTTAGCTGTCAATCTGACTGTAGCTTACATTTTTTAATTTTTAGGTAATATGCATATTTGCTCTGGATGCTTTCAGTAGGTTTACTCTGTCTTTCAATTTTAGCAGTAATATGTATGTTATGCCCAGTTGAGGTTTTATTCATATTTATTTTCTTTGAAATTTAATTGCTCATTAAAACTGTGGCTTACTGTCTTTTATCAGTTTTTTTTAAAAGATTTTGTTCATTTATTTGTGAGAGAGAGAGAGAGAGAGAGAGAGCGTGAGCATGAGTGGAGGGAGGGGCAGAGGGAGAGGGAGAAGCAGACTCCCCACTGAACAGGGAGCCTTACATGGAGCTCAATCTCAGGACCAGGAGATCATGACCTGAGCCAAAAGCAGACACTTAAATGACTGAGCCACCCAGGCTCCCCTTTTATCAGTTTTGAGAAATTTTTTTGTCATTTTTTTCTCCCACATTGCTTCTGCCCCATCTCTTTCTTTTCTTTTTTGGGAGTGCAATTACTACTATGATAGACTGCTTCATTATTTTCCATGTAGCTCACATACTTTTTTTTTTCCTATTTATACCCTTTATCTTGAGGCTTTTATTCCCTCTATTTTCAATTCTTTTAAACTTTGTCAAATCTTTTAAAATCATCCATGAGCTTTTAAAATTCACTTATTTTATTTTTTCAATGAAGAACTTCCATTAGATTTTTTTTAGATTCCCTTTCTCTGTCAAAATCCACCATATTCAAGTTACTTTCTTGCATATACATGTAACAGTTATTTTAATGTCTATAAAAATACCTTCAGTATATGCATCTCCTAGAGATCTGTTTACATTCCTGGTTTTCTTTTTTCTACTGCTTTTGGACCATTCTTATGCTTACTCTATTCATTTTTCATTGAATAAGAGATGTTTTGGATAAAAAACTATAAATCTATTTTAATACCTTGTATGATATGATCTATCCATGAAGATTGTTTTGTTTTAGACTGCCAATTAGATTGAGGTAATATTCCCATCTGGATTTTGCTTCTTGTGTTTACTAATCTATACTCTGTCCAACTTACTCCTAGGGTTTATGCACAGTTGAAAGTGTGTGTATGACTTGTCAGGGTCCTTCATCTTTTGATAGATCCTCAGCTGCAGCTTTTATCTGTCCAGGACTATAAGTTTTCCAATATTTCTTTTTTTTTTTTTTAAAGTTTTTTTTTTTTTTATTGAGAGAGACAGAGAGAGAGCATGAGAGAGAGGAGGGTCAGAGAGAGAAGCAGGCCCCCTGCTGAGCAGGGAGCCCGATGCGGGACTCGATCCTGGGACTCCAGGATCATGACCTGAGACGAAGGCAGTCGCCTAACCAACTGAGCCACCCAGGCGCCCCAGTTTTCCAATATTTCTGTTCAGCTTCTCATCCTATCATTAGAGCTTTGGGATTGCCAAATGCCCTCATGTGGAGAACTAACAAGAACATGGGTCTGATATCCATGGGATTCTCTTCTCTCTGGGAGCTTGTGTCTCCCCACTCAAGCCCATGTAGCCTTGGTAACTCTCCAGTGATTGCACCCAGATTTAAAAAATTATGTTTTTCTTTTTATTTTTTGTCCAGCTTTTGTAGAGGTGGGGGTTTTTGAAGCAGAAGGCCTACACATTCTCTAATTCTTTGTACAATGCTCTATAAATCCTTTATAAATAATTAAAACATTTTCTTTCTCTGATTAATTTGTTTGTCTACTTTTCCGTAGTAGTTACTAGATGATTATACAATATTTTACTCCATGTGGTTTGACATTTTTAGAAAGTAGTTTCAGAGGTATGTGCCTTTTAACCTCAAGAATATCCAAAGTATGAAGGAAAAATATATATTTTTTAATTTTTAGATTTCTGTCTTCCATTACTTCTTTGCATATTCCCTTGAGAGTATCATTTAAATAATTATACACCTAGCAAATTGTTTTGAGAACAAAATCTGTTTAATACCATATAAAAAAATCTCTGGCCAGAAATTACTGATGTAGGAAAAAAAAGAAAAACAACCAACCTCAATAGACATTAGCTAATTATAGCCTTTGTGCCAGGCATTATTAAAATTTTGAAATTACACTGGTGAAAAATATATGTTTCTTGTTCTCATGGACCTCACTGTCTAGCAGATATAAGCACATGTAAACAAATATATAATACAGTATTACAAAATGCCATAAGAGAGGCTTTTGGAAAGCATTTCACAATAAAGAGACAATCATATGTCATACAGAGTGCTTACACCAAATAATTTTCATTGAATTTTGATTCTGCTAGTCAAAGAGAACTCCTGGCATCCATAGAAAGAAATGAGGCTGGAGGGGTAAGTCAGCTGAGATCAGATGATCAAAAAGTCTTATATGACAAACAAGGCAATATTTTCCTCTATGTGGCTTTAAATATCATTTATGCATTTATAACAACCAAATATATACCCTACACCTTGATTTCTATTGATTCCTAATAAGAAGTATGTCAAATGGAGCAAGTCAATACTATTTCATGAGACATTTGTTTTGGTGGGATATTAGACATTTGTTTTTTTCTTAAAATCCACATATGAGTGAAATTATATGGTATTTGTGTTTCTCTGACTGACTTATTTCACTAAACATTATACTATCTAGCTCCATCCATGTTGTTGCAAATGGAACGATTTCATTCTTTTTATGGCTGAGTAACATTCCATTGTGTGTGTGTGTGTGTGTGTGTGTATTTTTAATCTATTTATCTATCCATGGACACCTGGGCTGCTTCCATAATTTGGTTATTGTAATAATGTTGCAATAAATCTAGGGGTGCTTATATCTTTTTGAATTAGTGTTTTCATATTCTTTGGGTCAATATCTAGAGTGGAATTAGTGGATCATATGGTAATTCTGTTTTTAAATTTTTGAGGAAAGTTTTTACTGCTTTCCATGGTGACTGTACCAGTTTTCATTCACACTAATGGTGCACAAGGATTCTTTTTGCTCAACATCCTCACCAACACTGTTGTTTCTTGTTTTTTATTTTAGCCATTCTGATAGGTATGAAGTGATCTCTCACTGTGGTTTTGATTTGCATTTCTCTGATGGCAAATGACATTGAGCATCTTTTCCTGTGTCCACTGGCCTTTTGTATGTCTTCTTTGGGGAAATGTCTGTTCATGTCATCTGCCCATTCTAAAAGTTGATTACCTGTTTTTTTTTTTGATGTTGATTGTACAAGTTCTTTATGTATTTTGGATACTAACCCTTTATCAGCTATGTCATTTGCAAATATCTTCTCCCATTCAGTAGGTTGTCTTTTTGTTTTGCTGATTATTTCCTTTGCTGTGCAGAAGCTTTTTATTTTGGTGTAGTCCTAATAATTCATTTTCACTTTTGTTTCCCTTGCCTCAGAAGACATACCTAGGAAAAACGTTGCTATGGTCGGAGTCAGAGAAATTACTGCCTATGCTCTCTTCTAAAATTTTTATGGTTTCAGATCTCATGTTTAGGTCTTCAATCCATTTTGAGTTTATTTTTGTGTATGATGTAAGATCTATAAGAACTACATTCTTTTGCATGTAGTTGTCCAGTTTTCCTAACACCATTTATTGAAGAGACTTTTTCCCATTACATAGTCTTGCCTACTTTGTTGAAGATTAATTAACTATATAATTGTGGATTTATTTCTGGGCTCTCTATTCTGTTCCATTGATCTATGTGTCCATTTTTTGTGTCAGTACCACACTGTTTTGATTACTACAGCTTTGTGGTATATTTTGAAATCTATGATTGTGATACCACCAATTCTTCTTTTTTAAGGTTGCTTTGGCTGTTTGTGGTCTTTTGTGGTTCCATACAAATTTTGGGATTGTTTGTTTTAGTTCTGTGAAAAATGCTATTGGTATTTTGATAGGGATTGCATGAAATGTGTAGATTGCTTTGGGTAATATAGATACTGTAACAGTATTTGTTCTTCTAATCCATGATCATGGAATGTTTTTCCATTTGTTTGTTTTGTCTTCAATTTCTCTCAACAGTGTTTCATAGTTTTCAGAGTACAGGTCTTTCACTTCCTTGGTTAGATTTATTTCAAAGTATTTTATTATTTTTGTTGCAACTGTAAATGGGATTGTTTTGTTTATAAATGTTTTTCTTTTTTCTTTTTCTTTCTTCAAGATTTATTTATTAGAGAGAGAGAGAGAGAGAGGGTGCATGCATGAGTGGGGGGAGGGGTAGAGGAAGAGTGTGAAAAGGAGAATCCTCAGGCAGATTCCCTGCTGAGCAAAGGAGCTCAAGAGTCCATCACAGGGCTCAATCCAATGTTCCTGGGATTAAGACCTGAGCCAAAATCAAGAGCCAGGCATTAAACCAACTGAGCCACCCAGGAGCCTGGGATTGTTTTCTTAATTTCTCTTTGTGTTGCTTCATTATTAGTGTATAGAAATGCAATGGATTTCTGTATATTAATTTTATATCCTGTGATCTTACTGAATTCATTTATCAGTTCTAGTAGTTTTTTGGTGGAGTCTTTCTGGTTTTTTATATATAGTACTATGTCATCAGCAAATAGTGAAAGTTTTACTTCTCCCTTACCAATTTGGATGCCTTTCATTTCTTTTTCTTATCTGATTGCTGTGGCTAGGACTTCTAGTACTATGTTGAAGAAAAGCAGGGAGAGTGGACATCCTTGTCTTATTCCTGATCTTAGGGGAAAAACTCTCAGTTGAGTATGATTATAGCTGTGGGTTTATCATATATGGCCATTATTGTGCTGAGGTATAGTCCCTCTAAATCTATTTTGTTGAGAGGTTTTTTTTTTTTTTTTTAATCACGAATGCATGTTGTACTTTGTCAAATGCTTTTCTTGCATCTATTGAAAGGATCATATGGTTTTTATCCTTTCTCTTGTTGATGTGAGGTATCATGTTGATTGATTTGTGAATATTGAACAACTCTTGCATCCCTGGAATAAATCCCAATTAATTGTGAATGATTTTTTTAAAATGTATTGTATTCAGTTTGCTAGTATTTTGTTGAGGATTTTTATATCTATGTTCATCAGAGATATTTGCTTGTAGTTCTCTTTTTCTGTAATGTCTTTATCTGGTTTTGGTACAAGGGTAATGCTGACCTCATAACATGAATTTGGAAACTTTCCTCCCTCTTCTATTTCTTGGAATAGTTTGAGAAGAATAGGTAATAACTTTTCTTTAAATGTTTTGTAGAATTCACCTGTGAAGTCATCTGGTCCAAGACTTTTGTTTATTGGGAGTTTTTTGATTACTTATTCAATTAATCAGTCTGTTCAAATTTTCTATTTCTTCCTGAATGTGTCTTTAAGACTGAAATGAGTCTTGTCAACAGCATATAAATGAGTCTTAATTTTTTATCCTTTCCATCAATCTGTCTTTTGATTGGAGTATTTAGTCCATTTACATCAAAGTAATTTTTGATAGGTATGTACTTATGCCATTTTATTACTTGTTTTAGGGATGTTTTTGTAGTTCTTCTCTGTTCCCTTCTTCTCTTGCTCCCTTCTCGCATGGTTTGCTATCTCTCTTTAATGATATACTTTGGATGACTTTCTCTTTTTTCTTTGTATATCTATTACTGGTTTTAGAGGTTACCATTAGGCTTATATATAACATGTTATGTAAATATCAGTCTATATTAAGTTGATTGTTGCTTAAGTTTGAATCCTTTCTAAATGCACTAAATTGTTATTCCTTTCTCCACCACGTTTTAGGTATATGGTGTCATTTTTTTCATCCTTTTATTTTGTGAATCCCTTGACAGATTTTTATAGATATACTTGATTTTACCATTTTGTGCTTCCTACTTTTCTTACCCCTGCTTATGGTATTTCTTTTCCACTCAGAGTCCCCTTTAACATTTCTTGTAAGGCAAAACAAAAAACAAAACAAAACAAAATAAAAAACATAAACATTTCTTGTAAGGCTGGAATAATGGTGATGCATTCTTTTAACTTTTGTTTGTCTAAGAAACTCTTTATATCTCTTTATATTCTGAATGACAGTCTTGCTGGATAGACTATTTTTGGCTGCAGGGTTTTTTTTTTTTCTTCCCTTTTAGCACTTTGGATATATCATCTGTCCCCTTCTGGCCAGCAAAATTTCTACTGAAAAATCAGTTGATAACTTTATGGAGTTTCCTTTTCTCTCATTTTTTTTTCTCTTACTGCTTTTGGAGTTCTCTTTTTATCACTTCTTTTTGCCATTTTAATTACTCTTTGTTTTGGTGTAGAACTCATTGTGTTGATTTTCTTGGAGGCTCTCTTTGCCTCCTGGATCTGGATAACTCTTTCTTTCCTTAGATTTGGGAAGTTTTCAGCTATTATTTCTTCAAGTAAATTTTCTTTCAGTCCAGTCATCTGCAATGGCTCTCTCTACCTGTTTTGGGGAGGGTTTGGCACTTGTGCTGTTAGTGGGTCAGTCTGGGACCACTTTGGGCTTGAGTTGAAGCAGACCAGTCCTTTACCAGAGATGCTGTATCACCAAACTTCAGGGTGCTCTCCCTGTGTTGTACCCTGAGAAGCTTTCATTGGTGGGAGGGGCCCGCTGTCAGACCCGATGTTTGCCCCTGGTCCACTGTTGGAGTTGTAGTCAGACTGGTGTGTGCTTTGTCCTCCTCTCTCCAGGGCAAGAGTCACTTTGGAGTGGTGCTGGCCCCTGTCAGGGCTGCTTGCACACTGCCAGGCTTGTGACATTGCTTTGGATAGGTTTGAGGCAAGAGTTTATTGGGAGAAGGAGGCAAGTCTACAGGTGAATACCAGTACGCCATGCCGTGTGTGGTGCAGCAAGATCTACAACCACCAGGAAAACTTCCCAAGCTTGGATGGAGGGGCATGTTCACAAAGGAGTATGGGGTAGGGGGAGATAATTTTAGCAAGCTAGTGTTGTGCTGTACTGATTCCCACAGGTGTCTGTGCGTTTAGGCTGGGAAGCAGATGAGGGAAATGGTGATTACCAGCTCTTTCGTTCTTGGAGAAGTCTCCCAAAGATCCCTGCCCCTCCAACACATGCCTTGAGATTAATAAACAAATCTCTTTCCCATATATCTTGGCATTTTTTTTTTTTAGAAATCTTTTTTTATAGATTTTATTTATTTATTTGAGAGAGAGAGAGAGAGCATGAGACAGAGGAGGGTCAGAGGGAGAAGCAGAATCCCCACTGAGCCAGAAGCCTGATGCAGGACTTGATCCTGGGACTCCAGAATCATGACCTGAGCCAAAGGCAGTCGCTTACCCAACTGAGCCACCCAGGCACCCTCCTAGGCATTTTCAAACTGCTGCTCTGTGCTGTATCTCAGCATGGCTGTTTGTTGTGCTATCTTTTTAAGGGCAGAGACTCAGTTTCCTATTGCCCTAACAGCTCTCCTGGAGCCAGGCCTCCTGATTTTTAAAGTTCCAGGTGTTATCCCCACTGATTGTAAAAACTCATGAAGCCAGTCCCTTCTGGCCCTCAAAGCAAAATGTTAAGGTTCATCTTCCCAGTGCGGGCCCCCATGCCTGGAATGCCCCTTGTGCTGTCCTCCCCTTTTCCCTCTCCACACCCATGGCCTCCCTCCCTCACATGAATAGTTCTGTGGGTCCATTTGGCTCCCTACTGTGTTTCTGCCCTTCCTACCCTCTTAGATGTGGCCTCTTTTTTACATTTAGTTGTGGAGGGTGTGTTCTGCCAGTCTTCAGGTCATTTTCTGGTTTATTTACACTGACATGGGTGTTATCTAGTTGTATCTGTGGGGCAAGGTAAGCCCAGGATCCTCCTACTCTGCCATCTTCCCTGGAAGTCCTTCCAGAATTTTTATCCAGCTTCATATCTCTCTAATTATGAATTATCAATAATGTTTTCTCTGGATATTATCATCCAGAATTTAATTGGTAAAGTTACAGTTAGTGCAAGAAAGAAAGTATATTTCTAGGTATAATTTTACCTATTTAGGGAAATTTAAAAGGGTTTGGTAATAGACTAACATTACTCTTCTTGGTCCAGACCTACCAAAGTTACAAAAATATTGAAAGAATTAATATAAACACATAGAGATGTATTTTAGCTGAATCAGAGATAATGCTTTAACTCTTACCTATTCCGAAACCATATCCTCTACCTTCTTAAAGATTCTGTGTGTGCTTGGAAGCCATAGTCTTCAGTAATTATCAAGCAATGTTTGACATCACATAAACACTTATTTTGTCAATCACCCATTTGAATGGGGTTCAGAAACCTCATAGGAAGGAATTTGGACTTTGTTTATAGAAGTTTCAGATATCCATAGATATGTCTGATGGACTGGAGAAGTTCTAATTGAATCAACTCTGCAGAAAGGAAAGCAGGAACACTGAAATATAAATTGTTTCAGGGGGAGACAGGAGACTGATGCAGTGATCCATAGAGACTAAGGGACGAATAGTTTCAAGATCAGTGTGAGTCCACACAAAATTGTTTTGTTACCTTGCCACTACCCCCATCAAAACCCACAGACTGATAAGGTCTGGGAGAACCTATACTTCCATTTAGAGTAGAAGTATTTTTTTTTTCCATGTGTTTTCTAATGTTTTCAAGCGCATAGAGATACCCAGTTTTTTTTTTTTTCCTTAGAGAGAATTGGTTACTTCGGGGTGATCAATGCATTGAATTCTGTTGATTAACAAACATGCATCCTCATTACTGGAGACTACACTAATCTACTAAAAAACAATGTGGTTTAAATGATTACCATACTCTTTTGAATGCAGTAAACAAGTTGCTTCATATATATAGAAGTCAATAGCAGATAGAATATGCATTGTAAATGAAAAGTATTTTATCCTTGCTTTAGCATACAGCTGAACTTAGGGTGCCTAGAATTTTGTTTAGAGGCATTTCTAGAGCTCCTAAACCCCCAGTCAATTGGCTTAACCATCCCTCACCCCCAATCAGATATAGGTTATAGAAAGTCCTGAGCTTTCTTGAATTAGGGGGACAGCAATTTTTCTTTTTCTTTTTTTTTTTTTTTTTGTTAATTACTGACTTCCTTCTATTCCAGTATTTTTGCTGGGTTGGCAAATTTATAATTTCTACTGCTCTTCTTTTTGTTTTCAGCACATTTGTTTTTTAAATTCTTTCATCTCCTGGCATTTTGGATCAAAACCAAAGAAAAATAGTAAAAAAAAAAAAAAAAAAGCTGTTTAATTGTCTACAAATTTGGATAGCCAAATTTTTACTGCCCGTATATTGAGAAGAATCTTCCCATTTACCTGTAGCACAATGAAGATTTCTACATTATGCTAAAACATTACATACTGCCAATAGCTCAATTATATATACTTTTATAGTTCATTACCCAAACCATCTCTCTCCCTGAGAAATTCAGAGATTTAGTTATGCTTCATTGATTCACAGTAGATATGCCAGTCTGTGTGGAGTTTTTTAAAAAAGAAAATAATTATAGAATTAAAAACAACTGCACTCATTTATATACATACTATACATGTGTTCTTGTCTGCTACTTTACTGTACCAGGGGTTCTGTTAGCGCATTGAATGCTGTTGCATTTGTTTAAAGAAAATTCTAAAACCAAGTTCAGGATCTGATTTCCATATCAAGCAATTAGCCATCCTCTAAGCCAGTCTTATTCAAATCTGCAGGTAGTTCAGCAGAGTATAGGTGCAAACGCACAGAGGAGTTTCTTGCACTGTAGAATTAACATTATTTTGAACTATATGCCCTTGTTCCTGGGAAGAGCAGGTGGATGTATCAGAATCTAGGGGTTATTACTAGAGGATACTATCACATTACCCCAGGGATTAAGGTTTCTCTAGAGTCTTTAATGCACATGAAGACAAGCATTATTATTAATGTTACTATGTTTATCATGATAAGAATTCTACTCATTTGCAACCTGAAACAGTGATTTACCGTTCTTTATCTTCTTTAATATTTTACACAGCTGTGTCTGTTATGACTCCATCTGAAGCATATAAGTACATTTCAAAAAAGTTTAGATCACACATAATCCATGACGTTTGATTATGATCCACCAATGGACACCTGGGACACACAATATCTACCCATAAACTAGTTGTAGAAACTATTAATTATTTTCTGCATAATGGCAAGTTCCAATTGGTTGGATAAAAAGTTTATTAGTGATTATCACCCAAAACTGGTACTGAAGTTGTTTTTGTTACAATTTCAGCAGCACATATGAACACATCTTAATGGAGGTATCAGTCAGACAGTAGGAAACATGTGCAAAAGCTATTAACAAAAACTATTTCAAAAAATTGTCAAAATCTCAGTAACTTTTGATATAACTTTCTAATAGGCTCTTTGTTTTTTCTCTATTCAAAATAATACCAAGTGAACAATCCATCTAATATTGAATTTTTTTTTTCAAATCAAGCAAGGCAGTTACATAGAATTCTGGTAACCATGTCTAAGTTATGTTAAAATCTTCAGTTCAATGAATTAGTTGCAGTGTTACAGTTGATTCAATTTTCTGACAGAATCATAATAAAGATATAGGTTTTTTCTCCATTTTATTTAAGAAAATTAAACAATTCAGTGAAAAAACTCATTACAGAGGTTAATGGCATTCAAGTTCCTACTCTTTACTTTGTGGATCTAAATAGTAGATTATGTTCTCCATTTTACCATGCTAAAAAATTGTGCTTTTCCAATCCTTTGAATGTTTACTTATTTAAATTACTGCTAATTTCTTGAGTTTCTTGAGTTTCTTGAAAAATTACAAATAATTTTATGGGTACTATTATGCTCTTTAATTTACAAATCTATTAAAAGTAAACTGATAGAATAAAATATCATGGGGATGTAAAATATCATTACACATAAAAAGGAAACAAAAACTAAACTAAACTAAAAATAAAATGAACAAAAAAAAAACTGGTTTCTATTGAAGGAAGTGAGTACTTTCTGCAATTTGGGGTCTAGATAATCAAGAAAGCTCACTAATGAGTTATCAGGAGATTAGAGGAACAAGCTAAACTAGGAATTCTTTTAGAACTGTCAGCACTAAATTAGTTCTATTAGGATCAAAATAAAAGATACAGAGAATGATGAGTAGTAAGCTAATTGCCTTTCTCAATATGAGATGGCTCAAGTCTCATTGGAAACAATTAGAATTAGGAATCTTCATTTAGAAACCTTTGGTTCTACTCACATATATTTGATGCATATATTTACATAAATAATATCTGAAATTTTAGGAAAACTATCACACTTAGGGAAAAAATATGTGTGCATATATATACATACATATGTACATATAAGTGTATATGTATATATAAGTATATTATACATATGGTTTTTCTTTTATAGGAAATTGAAACAAAGTAGTAAATATCATTGTAAGGTGTTTTAAATTCATAAAACCTTTTATTTTTAGTAAGGGAGTATCTTCAGGGAGAGAATATATCTGCTTTTCTTCCACCATCTACTTCGCAAAGTTCACCTTAGCAAGGTTTGTTAATCCTAGGAAACATCTTCATTATCTAGGCCTTAAGCTTAAAAGTACAACTGAGAATGATTCACAATAGTCACATAATTTTCCACTGACTGATTGCTTTCTGCTCTCAAAGAATAATCATTTGTAATCTTATGATATGATGGTGAGTAAGCACCATCTTTTTTTTTTTTTTAAAGATTTTATTTATTTATTTGACACAGAGAGAGAGAGATCACAAGTAGGCAGACAGGCAGGCAGAGGGAGAGGGAGAAGCAGGCTCCCTGCTGAGCACAGAGCCCAATGTGGGGCTCGATCCCAGGACCCTGGGATCATGACCTGAGCCGAAGGCAGATGCTTAACCATCTGAGCCACCCAGGCATCCCGAGTAAGTACCATCTTAAGGCTGATTTTTTCATATTAACCTTTCTGTTACTCTACAATTTGTTTATAACAAAAACAAATCAGTCAACACTTCTGTAATTTTCATTACTGGTGCAGCTTTTCTCTTTAATTCAAAAACAAAATCTTTGGTTGATGTGTTCATTAAATTCTGACTTTTTTGGGTCTCCATACAGTATAAAAAGCAGCATATGTTATTCTTTTTAAAGAGAATTGGAGTCAGAGACAGATTGGAACCAGAGTTCCATCATCCTTAATATGCTCTTGAGAACTGATTAGAGTCATCAGCGGAGTCAAATTTTGTGCGTGCGTGCATGTGTGTCTGTGTGTGTGGTGTGGCTACTCTGAAAACCAGATGGATATATTGTGAATACTTTACTACTTAAGAAAAAAGAGAAATAGAATGTGATCTCTCTGCTCGAAGGCAGAGAGTTGGAAATGGTCTCTTTGGCTCTGACTTTTGGAAGAGATGTGGAAAGCCACCAGGGAAAGCCGCCAGAGAACAAAAGCCCCCAAAACCTGTTTTCACTGAGCCCATCCACCGTCACAGGGGGCAGGGCAACTCTGCCCAAACAGGGTTGCCTGAGCAACAGTGTGGCAGGCCCCTCTCCCAGAAGACAGGCTGGGGAAACCAGAGGCCAGAAACCCTAAAGTCCCTAGAAAATAGATGCATCTTGCTTGGGTTGTGGTCAATAATTTGGACTCTATACATTCCCTCAACCATGCCTCAACAAAGTGACTAGGAGAAGGAACCCCCAAAATAGGAAAGACTCAGAGACTATGATTTATGCCACAGATTTACAAATGGATTCAGATATAACCAAGATGTTGGAGATGGAATTCAGGCTAGCAATTGTGAAGACAATAGCTAGAATGGAGAAATCAATTAATGGCAACATAGAGTCTCTAAGGGCAGAAATGAAAGCTGAATTGGCAGAACTTAAAAATGCTATCGATGAGATCCAATCTAATCTAGAAAATCTAACAGCTAGGGTAAGCGAGGCAGAAGAACGAATTAGTGACCTAGAAGACCAATTAATAGTTAAAAAGGGAAAAGAGGAGGCCAGGGACAAACAACTCAGAATCCATGAAAATAGAATCAGAGAAATAAGTGACACCGTGAAACGTTCCAATGTCAGAATTATTGGAATCCCTGAGGGGGTGGGGAGAGAGAGAGAGGACTAGAAGATATATTTGAGCAATTTGTAGCTGAGAACTTCCCTAATCTGGGGAATGAAACAAACATTCACGTCCTAGAGGCAGAGAGGACCCCTCCTAAGATCAAGGAAAACAGGCCAACACTCCAGCATGTAATAGTAAAACTCGCAAATCTTAGAACCAAGGAAACCATCTTAAGGGCAGTTAGGGGGAAGAGATTCCTTACATACAGAGGGAGGCACATCAGAATAACGTCAGACCTATCCACAGAGACCTGGTAAGCCAGAAAGGGCTGGCAAGACATATTCAGGGTACTAAATGAGAAGAACAATGCAGCCAAGAATACTTTATCCAGGAAGGCTGTCATTTAGAATGGATGGAGAGATGCAGAGCTTCCAAGACCGGCAGAACCTGAAAGAATAAAATATTAAGGGAGGTTCTATAAAAGGAGAAAGACCCCAAGAGTGATATAGAAAAGAAATTTACAGGGACAATCTATAAAAACAAGGTCTTCACAGGCAACATGATGACAATTAATTCATATCTTTCAGTAATCACTTTCAACGTGAATGGTCTAAATACTCCCATAAAATGGCACAGGGTTGCAGATTGGATAAAAAGACAGGACCCATCCATATGCTGTCTACAAGAGACACATTTTGAACTTAACATACATCCAGACTGAAAGTGAAGGGATGGAGATCCAACTTCCATGCCAATGGACCTCAAAAGAAAGCTGGGGTAGCAATTCTTATATCAGACAAATTAGATTTTAAACTAAAGATTGTAGTTAGAGACACAGAAGGACACTATATCATTCTTAAAGGGTCTATCCAACAAGAAGATCTAACAATTGTAAATATCTATGCCCCCAACATGGGAGCAGCCATCTACATAAGCCAACTGTTAACCAAAATAAAGAGTCACATTGATAACAATATGTTAATTGTAGGAGACCTCAATACTCCACTCTCAGCAATGGACAGATCATCTAAGCAGAAAATCAACAAGGAAACAAGAGCTTAGAATGACACAGTGGACAAGATGGACCTCATAGATACATAAAGAACATTCCACCCTAAAACTACAGAATACTCATTCTTCTCAAGGACACGTGGAACTTTCTCCAGAATAGACCACATACTGGGTCACAAATCAGGTCTCAACTGA